>NC_134710.1:407518231-407818231 GCF_043290135.1 Rhipicephalus microplus | reverse complement strand
GATCATCGTGGAACGTGGCACAGATGTCAGAGCGCAGATGTCGGGGGATGACGAGCAACCACTTACGGCCGATCGAGCGGTAGTTTCGGCGGTAAAGTAGGTTATCCCGAATAGCGAAGTGTCCTGCTTGACAGCGAAGCGTCCTGGAAACTGGAGCGGGTGTCCGGTTTGAGAGAAAGTCCAAAAGAGAAGAAATCGAAGCATCTTTGCGTTGCTCGGAAGGCATGTCCGAAATGCTGATGGCCAAGGTAGCACTAGTGGAGATAGGCGAGCCGACAGGCTCTGAAGCCAATGGCGAACGTGACAGGGCATCGGCGTCGGAATGCTTCCGGCCAGAACGGTAGATAACACGGAGATCGAACTCCTGTAACCGCAATGCCCAACGAGCGAGCCGACCATTAGGATCTTTTAGTGAAGATAACCAGCAAAGCGCATGGTGGTCTGTTACAATATCAAACGGACGTCCATATAAATAAGGCCGAAATTTTCCGATTGCCCAAATAATGGCGAGGCACTCCTTTTCAGTTACACTGTAATTCTTCTCGGCTATACTGAGGGTGCGGCTGGCATAGGCAACGACGTACTCGTCAAAGCCCTCTTTGCGTTGGGCCAGTATGGCCCCTAGCCCGACACCACTAGCGTCCGTATGAAGCTCCGTTGGAGCAGACGGATCGAAATGTGGGAGTATGGGAGGCGTGTTGAGGAGCCGTTGGAGTTCCTGAAATGCATCATCACACGCCTGCGACCACGCTGACAAATCAGAACTTCCGGCAAGAAGATTGGTCAAGGGGGCGATAATGGAGGCGAAATTGCGGACGTAGCGCTGGAAGTAAGAACATAGGCCGATGAAGCTTCGAAGCTCTTTGATGGTGGTTGGCTTTGGGAACGCCGCGACTGCACGAAGTTTTGTAGGGTCCGGGAGAATGCCGTCCTTAGAAACCACATGACCGAGAATTACAAGCTTGCGAGCGCCGAAGTGGCATTTCTTCAAGTTAAGTTGAAGTCTCGCCGTGGAAAGACACGTAAGAACTTGCTCGAGGCGGCTGAGGTGGGTCGCAAAGTCGCTTGAAAATACCAGAATGTCATCCAAATAACAGAGGCACGTTTTCCATTTCAGACCTCGCAAGACGGTATCCATCATCCTTTCGAAAGTGGCAGGCGCATTGCAGAGGCCAAAGGGCATAACGGTGAATTCATATAGTCCATCCGGTGTTACAAAGGCTGTCTTCGGGCGGTCACCCTCTGCCATGGGCACCTGCCAGGAGCCGGAGCGTAAATCTAACGAAGAAAAGAACTCTGCTCCTTGTAGGCAGTCCAAAGCATCATCGATGCGCGGCAGAGGGTATACGTCTTTGCGCGTTATCTTGTTGAGTCGGCGGTAGTCAACGCTGAACCGGATGGATCCGTCTTTTTTCTTGACGAGAACCACCAGTGAAGCCCAGGGACTGTTGGAGGGCTCGATGATGCCACGTTTCAACATGTCGTCCACTTGTTCGTCGATGACACGGCATTCAGCAGATGACACACGGTACGGATGCTGCCTTAGTGGGGCTTGTTGACCGGTGTCAATACGATGAACAACCACAGAGGTTCGGCTTAAGCCTGACTGGTCACGACCGAATGAAGAACGAAAGCGGAGAAGAAGATTTATATTCTCTTCGCGCTGAGTTGGTGTGAGCTCAGAGTCGATGGCATCCGAGAATACGTCCAGATCATCATTAGGCGTGTTGGTAGGAGTGACAGCACAAATTGGGAGCGAAACCGTAGAATCGGGTATAGTAGCCGGAAGAATGCACTCGTAAGGTTCGTAGCTTCCCAGGCATTGTCCACGTAGTAAGGATGACGGGCTGTCCGAGGGATTGCACACATAAATGGCAGCGTGACCATTTCGAAAAATGACGACGGCAAACGGAAGCATGAAATTTTGACGGCACGCAGATGGGACCGATGGCATAAACAACACAGGCGATTTCGGAGGAGAGGCACACGACACCGAGACAACAACAGCTGAGAAAGGCGCAATGTCAACGTCAGAAGCAGCAAACACTCTACACGAAGCACCATCGTCGGGGTCATAGCACGGCACAGATAGCGCGAGTTCAGAACGAGCACAGTCGACCAAAGTAGAATTTGACAAAAGAAAGTCCCACCCAAGGATAACGTCATGCGAAGAACGGAATAAAACTACAAATGTGACGACGTACCTTGAATGACGACTCGTGCAGTGCACAAAGCTGAAGGCTTAATATGATGGGACGTAGCTGTCCGCAAAGATAGGTCGGTAAGTTGTGTGGTCACTTTCTTCAAGTTTCGGCATAGTTTCTCGCTAATTACAGATACGGCAGCTCCAGTGTCAACAAGTCCGTGCACCTTAATGCCATCAATATAGAGTTCGATTTCGTTCGGGGGACAGCAGTTAGGTCTTGAAATTTTCGCTGCTAACGCAGTTTTTTCTAGCCTCCGGAACTGCGCCCGTCAGTTTTCCCCTCGCGGTGGGCTGTTGCGACGTAACATCGGAGAAATAGATCGACGACGAGGAGAAGGTGAACGGCTTGCGCCGGATGGTCGGCGACCGGGACGTACGTCTAGAGGTGGATCGGCAGGAACGGGATATCGCGGCTGAGTGGGCATGCTGGGCATGTAATGTGAGGCCCCTGCAATGTCGTGAGAAGAGTAGCTGCGACGACGCTAGTGACGAGCTACGTGGCCTGGGATGCCACATGAAAAACATATCGGCCGATTATCCGGAGTGCGCCATTGGCTGGCGATAGGGGCACTGTTCGCTGAATAAGGTACCGTAAATGGTCGTGCAGGTGGCGGCGTCATATAAACGTTCTGACCTGTTTCATATACAGCCGGAGACGGGACGGTCAGCGAGCGGGAAGGTGGCGTCGACGAATAAACGTGGCGAGTAGCTTCGTAGATGGCCGGAGACGCTGGCGCACGTGGCCGAGCAACTGCGGCTGCATACGTTAGTGGTGCGGTAACAGTTGGTGGAGCCTGAGCTGGCGGCAATGCTTCGGCAACTTGCGATTGAATGACCTGGCGAAGCGAAGGCGACAAGGGTGCCATCGGCTTGGTAGTTCTTGTGATTATGGATAGCTGCCGGGCGACCTCCTCGCGTATGAATTGCTTTATGACTGGCATCAACGCAGAGTGGTCGGCGGTGTCGTGGCGATAGTCAAGGGATGAAATGTCCGCGGTGTCTTGAGCAGCGCAACGTGTAGAAGCGCGCTGCCTACGCAGCTCATCATAGCTTTGGCAGAGCTGAATCACCTCGGTGACCGTCTGGGGACTCTTCGCGGCCAGCATTTGGAATGCACCGTCGTCGATTCCTTTCATGATGTTCTTGATCTTGCCTGCCTCGTCCAGAGTCGAATCGATAAGCTTGCAGAGAAATAGCACATCTTCGATGTAGCTCGTGAAAGTTTCATCTGCTCTCTGTACTCTGCCCCGCAAGCGCTGTTCAGCACGAAGGCGGCGGACAGCAGGACGGCCAAAGACTTCCACGAGGGTTTTCGCCAATTCCGACCAGGTACTGAAATCACTTTGATGATTTCTGTACCATAGTTTTGCCACGTAGGTCAGGTTAAAACTCACATTTGTGAGCTTATCGGCTGCGTTCCACTTATTGACGGCGCTCACCAGTTCATACTCAGTTGTCCACATCTTGGTCCTCTGTGCCACCAAATAGGGGGGGGGGGGTCGCGCTGCCGGAGAGCGCCAGCACAGAAGACAGGCACAGGGGCGAGATCTGGAGTAGCAGCATGAGATGGCCCCAGATCAGTCATTGTAGGAGGTCGTTGGAGTGTGCGGCTGCGAAGTTCCAGGGTGAGGACCAGATGTACCCAGCACTTCCACCACTTGTAACAGGTTGTTGAACAAGCAGGAGTTGACTCGGCGAAGGAGAGCTTTATTTAGCGCAAGGGCTAACTGAACGCAAGCTTGCGATCACAGCAAGTCTTCTTCCTTTTAGGGGCGAGGCTCCTTAGGGCGTGGGCTGTGCGTCCCCTGTAGCCTGTATGTAGCCACCTCTAGTTTAGTTCTTGCAGTGTTCACTAGATGGCGGTACCGTCCCCTGTATGTAGCCACCTCTAGTTTAGTTCTTGCAGTGTTCACTAGATGGCGGTACCGTCTCCTGTATGTAGCCACCTCTCGTTTAGTTCTTGTAGTGTTTACTAGATGGTGGTACTTGTAGCTGATGATGAAAAGATGCAAGATGTTATAAACTAGAAAGCGGTACTTGTAGTTGATGAAAGACGCGAGATCTTATAAAATAGGAATGATGTCACATATGGCGCGTGTCATTGGTTGAAGGCAATCGTTCGATTTAGTGCGGCGACGTACGCTAGGGGGAGCGTTGTAGTAAAATCCGTTCGCTGTTGGCGCGCGCTCGGAGTCGCCGGATGAATAAGGCTGCACAGCGGAAAGAGCGCAAGGCGGCAGCAGCGCGCGCTCGCAGACAGAATCCCGATGTGCGAGCGCGCGAGGCAAGGGACATCGCAAGCCATCCATCGTCTAAGAACAAATAAAAGTTGATTTGTGTATAGACACACACAGCGTTTCTCACGTCTTTACATGATGATCGACTGGGCGAATTACACGGAAGATTCACAGTTTACTGATGAATCCCTCCGGAGCTTCGCCCATTCATCATCATTCACCCCGTGAATATGCCGTAATTTTTTTTATACTCGAGCTCCATGCCCGCTGCCCTCGTTACATCATAAATATTTTCAAGGCCTCTAATAGAAGTCCAGAACAAGAAAAACGAGGCCTACAGTCCAGAATGGTGCACCTATTGCCTCGAAGGACCACTCGCTCTATGAGACTATACTCGGAAACGACTTTCTGTGGTAATGCAGTCAATGTTACAGAGCCGAACCTAACCGTTTCGTCAGTGTTGCTGTGCAGCTAGAAATAGTTCGGCAAAAACGTTGATTGGTCGTAACCTCATTATTTAAAGATGTACAGTTTTAATTTTAGCTGCTAATTGATAATGCAAGGAAATCATTAGTGATATCTGAAGTAATGCTATATTTTGAAAATTTCGAGTTTTTTTCTAGTTACTGCGTTCCTCACTGCCATCGCATTGGCTCTCTTCCGTCCCCATTTCCCTTCAGAAAAAAAAGGGCCTCCGCATCGCCAGCACCGCCTTTCTCCGGTTGCTCGCCAATCTACTCGCCGCACACAATATTCAAGAAGCTTGAGTACCAAGCCCTGTCGTGGTGTTGTAGTGGCTAAAGTACTCGGCTGCTGACCCGCAGGTCGCGGGATCGAATTCCGGCTGCGGTGGCTGCATTTTCGATGGAGGGAAATATGCTGTATGCCCGTGCGCTCAGATTTGGGCGCATGTTAAAGAACCCCGGTGGTCGGAATTCCCGGAGCCCTTCACTACGGCATCTCTCATAATCATGTGGTGGCTTTGGGACGTTCAACCCCACATATCGATAGCTTTATTGCCAAAAGCTGTCGAAACAAACCAAGCGACTGGTTGGAAACGCGTACGCCAAAAACACAGTGGCGAAACCGGGACTCTTCGTCGCTTCCGTGTTTCGTTAGGTTAGCCATGAAGCATACGGGCGTGAGCGAGTGCACTGTAGCGCGGCTGAAGGCGGAAGTTTTAAAGGGTACTATGACGTCCCGAAGCGTAAAAGTCAACGTTTCGTGGCTGAGTCACCAGCAAGAGTTACTGGAAAGACAAGAGTGCAGCGGTACGATAGTCTGACACTATCTGCTTTTCGCCGGAAAGTACATCAGCTCTGCATTCGCAACATGGAACCAACGGCAGAAAATATCCTAAGCGTTGTAATTGGTGACACCGACATGGGAATACCGAAGAAGCTGAGTGTCAGAACGATGTGCAGACTTCTGAATGACATTCAATTTACCTTTCGGAAGCGAAAACGTAACTGGGTATATACCGCTTGAAAGGGACAACATCATCGTGTGGTGCCGGAAATATCTGTGGACAATCATGGATAAATAGATAGATAGATAGATAGATAGATAGATAGATAGATAGATAGATAGATAGATAGACAGATAGATAGATAGATAGATAGATAGATAGATAGATAGATAGATGGATAGATAGATAGATAGATGTGGTTTAACGTTCCAAAACCACCAGGTGAATGTGAGAAACGCAGTAGTGGAGAGTGCCGAAAATTTTCACCACCTGGGGTTCTTTAACGTGCGCCGAAATCAAAGCACATGGGTCTACAGCATTCTTACCTTCATCGAAAATGCAGCCGCCACAGCCGGCATTCGATTCCGCCACCTGCGGGTTAGCAGCACAGTCCGCATATAAGCAAACATTTCACTATGTCCTAAATATCGGAACACCAGGGCTTAGTAGATGTAAAGTGAAATATCGCAAATACAAATACATACTTGTGTACCCTGTTAACATGAGTATTTTTGGGAAGCTAAACATGTAGCCGCCGCAGGGGCCTCTCCATAAGCAGACGTTTGGTGTGTAGCGACACCACGGACCCGAGCTATCGGGAGGAGGGAGGGTCTCACCAGAGAAGTATTGGCCACACTGGTACGGTATCTGGACGTTACCTCCCACATGCAAACGTCAATTAACTCACGGCCCTCAGTCCTCAGCAGCTGCGAAGCGATTGACCACGGTGGCGGTGGGATCTGCAACGCAGCAGAGGGTGCTAAGAATCTCTGGATGCGGACAGGCCACCATTAGAACCTGAACTTGGCAACGTTTAACGCTAGAACTTTATCTAGTGAGGCAAGTATAGCTGTACTATTAGAGGAGCTAGAAGGTGTTAAAGGGGATATAATAGGGCTCAGCGAGGTTAGGAGGACAGATGAGGTCTATAAGGTGCTACAGAATGGGCACGTCCTTTGATATCGGGGCTTGGCTGACAGAACTGGGAGTGGGGTTCCTAATTCACCGAAACATAGCTGGCAACATGGAGGAATACTATAGCATTAATGAAAGGATGATAGATATCGTAATTAAACTCAATAAAAGATACAAGATGAAGGTGGCGCAGGCTTACGCGCCTACATCCAGTCATGATGACGCTGCAGTTGAAAGCTTCTATGAAGACGTGCAATCGGCAATGAGCAAGATAAAAACACAGTATACTATATTGAAGGGAGACTTTATTGCAAAGGCAGGGAAGAAGAAGGCTGGATACTAGGCAGTAGGAGATTATGGCATCGGTACTAGAAATACCATAGGAGAGCTACTAGTGGAATTTGCAGAACGCGATGGTTTACGGATTCTAAATACCTTCTATCGAAAACGAGGACACCATAAGTGGACATGGAGGAGCCCTAATGGCGAAATTAAGAAAAAAATCGACGCATTAGAAGCAATTCAATATCGCGCTGCCAGATTCATCACCTCACAATACAGTTCTCGCTTAAGTATTACCAGTATCAAACTATCCCTCAACCTCTCTCCTCTAGAAATTCGCCGCAAAATCACTCGGCTCTGCCTTCTGCACAAACTATACCATATTTCCCGTCGCAACGCAATACCGTTCTTCTACCTCCCGCCCGTTCATCGCGTCGCCTCTTTAACTCCCTATGTTTACAGCGCTTACATGGTTCAACTAACGCTTTCAATAAATCCTTTCACCTACTGTCATTGAAGACTGGAATTACCTGCCTGAATCCATAGTGCTCGAACAAAACTCCTTAAAATTTAAACAGCTAATCACAAATCACTTGATATGTTAGTTAATTTACAATTGTTGCCGTTTTCTTCCACGTATATATCTATTTTTCCTTCTGTTAACACTGTTTTTTTATCATGTAGTTCACTTTCGATTATGTTTTGTACCATTGACATTCATGCATCTGTTGAATTGTGTTTTTGCCTCCCCCTTATGTGATACCCCGCAAGGGACCTTCAAGGGTTCAATAAATGATGATGACGAAATTGACTTTATAATAAGTGCACACCCAGGCATCGTGCAGGATGTGGAAGTGCTTGGAAAGGTACGATGCCTACACCTTAGAATTGTTCGGTCTCGAATTCGCCTAGACTTGAAGAAAGAACGACAGAAATTGATACGCAAGAAGCCAATCAATGAGCCAGCACTGAGAGGGGAAGTACAGGAATTCAGAGTCTCGCTTCAGAACAGGTACTCGGCTCTTATTGAGGAAACCAACCTTAGCGTAGATACAACGAAAGATAATCTGACGAGTATCATTACGGAGTGTGCAGTGGAAGTTGAAGGCAGGGTAGTTAGGCAGGACACTGGCAAGCTTTCCCAGAAAACGAAGAATCTCATTAGGAATCTCATTCAAAGCATAAAATTATCAAGTACAACAGACAAAATAGAACTGTCAGAGCTTTCGAAGTTGGTGAATAGGCGTAAGGTATCCGACGTAAGAAGATATAACGTGAAGAGAATTGAACACGCTCTGAAAAACTGAGGAAGCGTCAAAGCAGTGAAGAGGAAACTTCGGATATGGAAAAATCAGATATATGCACTAAGGGACAAAGAAGGCAGAATAACTACTAATATGGATAGGATAGTTAAAATAGCGGAGGCGTTTTACAGAGATCTGTACAGTAGCCGGGACCACCACGACCTTAATCCTATAGGAACTAGCAGTAACCAAGATGACACCCCACCAGTAATGATGGAAGTCAGAAAAGCCTTGGAGAGCATGGAAAGAGGCAAAGCTGCTGTGAGGATCAGGTTACATCAGATCTGCTGAAAGATGGAGGACTGATTGTGTTAGAAAAACTAGCCACCCTGTTTACGAGGTGTCTCCTGACGGGAAGAGTACCAGAGTCTTGGAATAATGCTAACATCATCTTAATACATACGAAAGGAGATGACAAAGGCTTGAAGAATTACAGGCCGATCAACTTGCTCTCTGTAGTATACAAGCTATTTACAAAGGTAATTGCTAACAGAGTAAAAAAAACACTAGAATTCTGTCAACCAAAGGAACAAGCAGGATTTCGAACAGGCTACTCAACCATCGACCACATTCATACTATCAATCAGGTAATAGAGAAATGCTCAGAGTATAAGCAACCACTATACATAGCCTTCATAGTATAGGAGAATGTGTTTCATTCAGTAGAAATATCAGCCGTCATGCAGACACTGCGTAATCAGGGCGTCGATGAAGTATATATAACCATTCTGAAAGAAATCTACAGGGGATCAACTGCTACCATAGTGCTTCATAAAGAAAGTAACATAGTACCAATCAAAAAAGGTGTATGGCAGGGGGATACAATCTCCCCAATGCTATTTACCGCGTGCTTACAGGAGCTTTTCAGAGGCCCAGAATGGGAACAGTTAGGAATAAGAGTTAATGGTGAGTAGCTTAGTAACCTGTGCTTTGACGATGACATTGCATTGCTCAGTATTTCAGGGGATGTATTCAAACTCATGATTACGGACTTAGACAAGGAAAGCAAAAAGATGGGACTTAAATTAATCTACAGAAAACGAAAGTAATTTACAACAACCTCGGAAGAAAGCAGCGCTTTGAGATAGGTAATAGTCCACTTCAAGTTGTAAAAGACTATGTATACTTACATAGTTAACTGGCGGAACATGGGAGAGGCCTTTGTCCTGCAGTGGACGTAGTCAGGCTGATGATGATGATTATTATTATTATGATGATGATGATGTATACTTGGGCAGGTAATAACCACGGAGCCGAACCACGAGATTGAAATAACTAGAAGAATAAGAATGGGGTGGAGCACATTTGGCAAGCACTCTCAAAGTATGACAGGTAGATTGCCACTATCCCTCAAGAGGAAGGTATATAACAGCTGTATCTTGCCGGTACTTAGCTACGGAGCAGAAACCTGGAGACTTACAAAGAGGGTTCAGCTCAAATTGAGGACGACGCAGTGAGCAATGGAAAGGAAAATGGTAGGTGTAACCTAAAGAGACAAGAAGAGAGCAGAGTGGATTAGGGAACAAAAGGGGTTTAAGAATATCGTAGCTGAAATTAAGAAGAGGAAATTGACATGGGCTGGGCGTGTAGCGTGTAGACAGGATAACCGCTGGTCATTAAGGGTAACTCACTGGATTCCCAGAGAAGGCAAGTGGGTTAGAGGGAAATAGAAGGTTAGGTGAGCAGATGAGATTAAGAAGTTTGCGGGTATAAATCGGCAGCAGCAAACACAGGACCGAGTTGACTGGTGGAACATGGGAGAAGCCTTTGTCCTGCAGTGGACGTAGTCAGGCTGATGATGTCGATGCTTAAACATGTAGCAAGAATTTATTCAATAAACTTGGTTAGAGCGTGTACAATGTCGAAAAGCAAGTTTTCGCGTTCATTATACACAGATCCTTATTCCACTTGAAAGAGTGATGTCTATGTTTTCGGATGCTTTGGAAGATCTAACACCGTAAAAGAGTAAAATCCGGCTGTGCGGTGTAAAAATTATTATCACCTATGGCTAGAAGGGCAATATGATGGAATTTCACTTCACCGTTGCCATCTTCTTGCTCCCACGCATTCTCTTTCAGGTTAGATCTATTACGTGCCATATCATTGCTCGAACGCCCTAACATATTAGCTAATAAATGTAGGCTTTATTCTCGAGTTTAATAGCAAGGAATGGGAAGATCGCATCAGCACAATGGTTCTGCAACAACATGCAATAAATTCAGAATTGTGACAACCCCGAAGCCGTGGGGTCCTATATTTAGGACATGTAGATTGTGCTTTACTGTGGGTGATACGTAAATGTTAGGGAAGACAAACTTTCGAAAAAAGCACTTCAACATATTAGAAACACAAGAAACCATATACAATGAGTAGTTAATTGTATATATTTACACTGTACAAAAATATACGATAAGAAGTTCATTCGTTCACTCATTCATTCATTTTTTCAATTGTAAAAAATTTGATACGATGGTAAGGGCCGAGATAAGAGCTGCTTTGGGCAGCTTGAAGAGCTCTTGGCCGCCGTTCTCTATAGTGACAACAGGTGGCAAAAGTATTGTTTTTGGTTTAACATACAGTGAGTAACAATTGTGCAATATAAGCAAAAAAGACGTAAAAATACAATACACAGTAAATAAATATAGGTACGCGTGAGTAAACCATCTTTCTCGGAGAATGTGAACTGATTACATGCTCAAGCACACTTTTTGTAAAGGCAGCGGTAACTTCTAGAAATAACAAATTAACTAAGAGAGTACCTGAGTATGTGAAGCTAGTGGAGACCATTTTTTGTGTGATGAAATAAAACCAGCATTTTTATGCGAAACGCGCAATCTGGGTAAATTGTTTTTTAATATTTGCATGCCATAATTCGTATGTGAGTGGCATATACACCATACTTCATTTTGATAGGTAATATAGGTAGCTGTGTTTTTATGCAGACAGGCTATTTCGTTGAGTTCGCTATTTTTTGTATTTATATTGTAGTGTCATACACGAAGTAGGGAATGGTTGTAGAAGAAAAAGTAGGAGAGATGTTGTACTGCTTGAAGAGGCCCTCAGCGTGATGTTGGTATGTTACGTTTGCTATCATAAGTATTATGTTCTGTGTAACAAGTGTATTTTTCTAAGGTTCGATTCACTTGTAGTGCCACATATTGTCAGGGGGTCATGACGTCGACAAAGGGGAGCAGACAGTACTTTGAAGAATAATGTATTTATTCGGCCGAATTTGTGGCCATGAAAAAGGAAAGTAAGATTACAGCGAGACACACTGGCACTGATAGTGGCGAACGGACGTCGACTATCGATTCAACTAACAAGCAGCGAATCGTGTCGCCATTTATACCCTTGCCATCGAATATTTTAGCGTTATCGCTAGCTGTGACGCAGGTTCCAGAAAAATCCATAATGTTCAAAAAGTGGGCGTAATCTTAACAAAACAGTCTACTACAGCCTCGAATTTCCTCAAACACTGTATGCGTGGTTTGCGCTGAACGTAGTGTAACGGGGCGATAGCAAAGCTTGAGAAATGAACGTGGCGTTGCCCCTCCCCCCTCTGAAAAAGGCGTTGTCCTGATGCTATAACAAAATATGAAGATACAATAATAAATAAACAATAGGTACAAGCAATAAAGCACAGCAACAACAACAAAATACAGTCTTTAGGTTTGCGCATGAAATGGCTTGAGGCGCATGACATGGACGACTTCTGGTCGAGCACAGCGCCGTTGAGAGTTTGTAATGCCGTCAGGAACAACCTCGTAGTTGAGTGGGCCGAGACGGCGAATTACTCTGTATGGTCCGAAGTACCGTCGCAGAAGTTATTCACTGAGGCCACGTCGGCGTATCGGTGTCTATACCCAGACACGGTTCCCGGGCTGGTACTGCATGAAGCTTCGTCAAAGATTGTAAGGGGTGGCTGTCGGACACCTGCTGATTCTTGATACAGAGGCGGGCGAGTTGATTAGCGTCTTCCGCCCGCTGAAGGCACGCGTTGACGTCGAGATTCTCTTTGTCAGCGACGTTTGGAAGCATAGCGTTGAGAGTCATTGCCGGGTTCCTTCCATGGACCAACTTGTACGGTGTCATCTGCGTCGCTTCTTGGACGGTCGTATTGTACGCGAAGGTGACGTACGGAAAGATTTTATCTCACGTCTCCTGCTCGACGTCGACGTATATAGCAAGCATATCGGTAATGGTCTTATTAAGACGTTCCGTGAGGCCATTGGTATGTGGATGATATGCAGTGGTCCAGTGGTGACTTGTCTTGCTGTACCTTAGGATGACCTGAATTGGGTTCACCGTAAAGGTTGTACCTCTGTCAGTAATGAGGACCTGTGGAGTTCCGTGTCGCAGGACGATCTTCACGACGAAGAACTTTGCTACCTCGGCGGCACTGCCTTTGGGCAGGGCCCTTGTCTCGGCGTAGCGCGTGAGGTAGTAGGTGGCTACGACGATCCATTTGTTTCCGGAATTCGACGTCGGGAACGGCCTTGGTAAGTCCATGCCGATTTGATAGAACGACCGGTGAGGTGGCTCGATGGACTGGATAAGTCCGGCTGGCCTGGCCGGCGGTGTGTGTTGCAAATAGCGAGTGATAGATTAGTATTTTATGGATGTTGGTAGACGACATCTATTGCTATTAAGCATTCCTGTGATACGGTTAAGTTTTTTTTTTATAACAGAGTGCACGTCTTGGTCCCAGTGTAATGTGCTGCAGAAATATGTTCCTAATACTTATTATTCGTTAACTACTTCTATGTTTCTCTTGTTAAACACCCAGGTAAGATTGTTTGGAAATATTGTTCCTTTGGCGTGAAAAATTACCGCTTGCGTTTTATCACTACTTATATTCAGATGATTATTGGTAGACCACGTTGACATGTAATGTTGAAACTCATTGGCACTATTAATTAGTGTGGTGTAACATGAAGACGTAACAACCGAGCTCGTGTCATCTGCATATATGACATACTTAGCAATAATGTATATTAGGATGACACCATTTGTATATAAATTAAACAGCAGGAGACTTAAGACACATTAATAAAGAATGCCTGTTTTTATATTCCAAGTTGATTTAATTACTCAAATGTCTTTAAACAGGCAATTCCAGCGGTTCTCATCTTTCTAGCCTTCCATCGTCTTGCTTTCCAATTTGGATAGTTCTTATAAAGGCGATGACAAAAAAGGTAATACCGATCTTTGCACAGGTTTTTTAACAATACCGCACGCACTTTTACAGTTTCTGTGTTATCTATGTTTCATTTAGTAGCAACATTTCTTCGCGTCTATTTTGTAGTGCACCAAAGTAAAATGGAAACTACTTTTAGGTGAAGCACGAACTCTCCATAAAAAAAGTCAGAGCATATCCACGGAGTGAATGATGATGGGTGGGGTGAAGCGTCTGTTCGTGAGTCTGTTCGTCCGTCCGTCTGTCTATCCCCGTATCTGTCCGTTCGTCTGTACATCTGTCCGTCCCTGTGTTCGTTGATGCTTCCGTCCGTTCGTCCTTTCGTGCGTGCATTTGTCTGTTTGTCTGATACTACCAGTTACGTATGACGCAAGGCAACGTTAGACTAAGAGAACATTTACCCCTAAAAGAAATTGGGGGATCCGTAAGCTTCGCCTTTAGGAGTTGAACATGATAGCGATATCCTGTCTCTAGTGCGTACTTCAAAAAAAAATCTATGGGCCATCTCCCAGAAGGGAGCCCTGGTGAGATGCGAAGCAGCAGCGGTGCGCACGGCGTTGGCCCGGTGGAAACGAGCGTCAACGCGGGTGCTGGAACAACGGTATTAAGCAAAACTCAGTGTAGCGTTTACTTGGGTAAATGTTTGTTTGAAATGCAGAGACGTGGGAGGAGTGACGCATTGAAGACGCTTGCGCATGGCTTCCTCGGCTAGTGTCTCGTCTCTGTTACCCGCGCGCCATCTCTATTCTTTAACGCGATTGGCGTTCTTGACTCGCACTTCGTCAGTGCCGTTGGTCTTCCACTGCAGACGCTTCCATTGGGCTTCTCTGGCTCGTGCCTTGTCGGTGTTCCATGCACGACGTCGCCATTCGCGAACATGAACATGATCGGCTTCACTAACCCACAACGCCGGCGATGGCTGGGAAAGGTACGCTGTTACGAAGGCGCGACGCCAACATGGTCCCGAAGGCACCACTGCTCCGAACTCCGTCGCCAAGTTCACCAGCCGTTTGGTAGCGTGTGTTACTCAGCTCGCGACTGCTTCTGCGCAGAGCTGATAGACGAGCGGACGAGACGACGGTGAGTTAAGGCAAGGTTTATGTGCAGCATAAAAATAGATGCATTACAAATTTGGCACTGGGGCTGACAGCTTAGGGACTCGAAGAGCCGAGATGTCTTCTCTCGCACGCATACGTCGGCTTCTCTCCGACGCATAGGTCAACTCCTGGCGACGCGCCGCTTGGCTTTTTTATGGGCGCCGGGTGGATCTTTGCGTTACCAACGTCCAACCAGAAACGTCGCTGGCCATGATGTCAGAATCCTCCAACAGGGACCCACCACTGGGCTGCGTCATGATCGTCAAACCCGGAGCCGCTGCGTGGGTTGCACCCAAGGACGAGTGATGTTGTCACGCTTTGCGTAAGACTCACCACACTGGAAGGCGCCGATTGCTTCATCGGGCTCGTGGGCTGAGAGATCTCGCTGTGCGTTGCGTAAGACAGACCGGCGCTGCCGCGTGATGACGTTGTTGAGTTGATCGCGTCAGGCGGGCTCGATCGCTGGCCTTGACACAAATTGCCTTCTCAGAGGCATTGACGTTCAGTGTGGACTCCTATGTATACAACGCGCACACTAGCGGAAAGCAGGCCCCAGTGGCGTCCTGCCCGTCGGCGTGATCGCGCGGCAAGCAGCGGCGTGCTGTCCACATTGCCGGCGCCGCGAGACCACGGCCGGGCTGACAATGGCGCACGAGTACGCCAACCCGCGGCTTCTTCTCGCCGACTGATGAACAGGGGGTGCGGGTGGGGATTGATTGATTGATATGTGGGGTTTAAGGTTCCTAAACCACCATATCATTATGAGAGACGCCGTAGTGGAGGGCTCCGGTTATTTTGACCACCTGGGGTTCTTTTAACGTGCACCCAAATCTGAGCGCACGGGCCTACAACATTTCTGCCTCCATCGGAAATGCAGCCGCCGCAGCCGGGATTTGAACCCGCGACCTGCGGGTCAGCAGACGAGTACCTTAGCCACTAGACGACCACGACGAGGCATGCGGGTGAGCAGTTGACGCTGATGTGAGGAGTGTGAGCTCGAGCGTTGCGAGTGGTGGAGAGGGTGAAGCGAGAGGTGACACGTGGCAATAGGCTAGGGAGAGAGTGACGTCACGCGTGCGCACTGCGAGGGAAGGCCTGGCCTACTTGGCACCACCCCGGTGCGGATGGCCAGGTTACACAGGCTGGTAAAAGATCGACTGCACATCTTGAACATTAAGCATCAGGACTTTCCCCAACTTGATATGCAACCACTACGTGGCCTTCAGGGACCAGGTGCAGTAACGCATGTTTTTTTTTTGTAGTGGGTGAACGGCTTCAAACGATGAAATAAATATGATAACATGTTCTGACGCCCTATGGGAATGCGCTCTTCTTCCACAAATTATTATGGCAATACTTTATGTGGTATTGGTAATTATTTATGCAGAAGCGCCTGTTTGCATAGCATAAAATTACTTTTACTGCCTTTCCAAGCAGAAGTTATTCGACGTGTATTCACGGGCAGACATGTGGCTGTGTAGAAGAACGTTCGCTTTCTTCGCAAACGACAGGGATTTGATTCCCAGTCTAGCCCGCACCTTCTGTTATTTATTTTATTTTCATCTTGCTAGTTTTTCGGTCGTGCACAAGATGATCATTTTTTCTCACAACCAACAACGCCAGCGCTGACGCCGAAATTAGTGCAGAACAAGCTCGTTAAGAATATCTCAGCTACAACAAATTCTAATCACGAAGAATTAATCAATCGCGTCGGTATATTCAGTCAGCCTTACTATGCAACTCCGTCTTTACACATAACGAGACAGCCTGTCTTGAGAAAGAAAATATGTACGCTTGGGCGAATAGTGAATTTAGGTTTGAAGCGAATAGAAACAGTGGTCGAATACTTTCGAAAGGAATTTGAATGTGTATATCACTTCATATAAACAAAAATGAACATATTTGTTATCACCTAAGTACCCTGTACAATGTCTGACAAAAAATTAAGACAAGGCTTGTGTAAATACCCCCCCCCCCCTTTTTTTTTTCTCGTTCAAAGGAATGTGAAAGAAATCCAAAGAGTAGCGGAATTCGGCTTTCTACAGAGTGCAAGTAATAACTTGTAAAATATGCTACGTTTTAAAGCTTACTATACTTAGTGCATATAGGCCCGCAGAAAAAGTTTAAATTCTAAAAAAAAAAAAACGCCAGGCCTGCGTGGAAGGCGCAGCACAGTCATAGTGAAAGCTAGAAAAGCGACCTTTCAGAGCCTCTTGTAAACACTCCTTGGGTAACTGCTGCAAGTGCACTCTATGATGCCCACTGCGGCATTAATAATGAAAATTTTAGGGTAGAAAGCCGGCATTCGCTATGCCGTTTTCATCATTCTTCTGAAAAGCGTAGTATCCGCTAAACTATTGCGAGAAATTTTACGCCAATTGTTCATGCAGTGACTGACGACGATGAGAAATTATGCCTGAAGTGTGTATGCGCCATAGTTAAAAGCTGAACAAAAACTAGCTTTTTAGTGGGTTGGAGCCTTGGACGACCCATTCGTTACGCTATTTGCATTGTGCGACGACTGCTTGTTCTTTCACTGTTTTGAAACGCTTTATAAATAGTAATAACTTGATTGCTTTCCCGACATCAAGCCTGCCCAAGGCAAGTTTGCTAACAAGTCCGAGGCTGCGGCATGGCTTGATGATAGAATAATGGGCTGGCACCCAGCGGACCTGGGTTCGAGCCCCACTGTGTCATTGGTCCAAGGTTGTTTTGCAAATTTCGCGCATTGTGGTTACGGAAACCGGTGGTGGTGGCGGACAACTACGGCGCTGCGCAAGACCCGAGTTGTGATCTCATAACAGCTTTTGTTGTAAAAAATTGCGTCGATGTGAGGGTAATATCGTCATTTACCCTGGATGTTGGGCTTCGCGGCAGCGCGAATTTCACTTAGATAGATGCCTCAACGGCTTAGCACTCCTTCACTGCAGTGCAACCATCTTTACAAAAAAGTTACGAGCAGATAGTTGCGACAATAAATACTAGAAATAATTAGGCTTAGATTGACAAAGTGCGCTCTGGAAGCTTTAGTGCCATATGTGTCACTATCTTTACTTCATTATTAGCAAGGGAAAAATGAAGGTTCGAGTTACATTTTTAAATTTCGCGCCAAAATCTCCACACGTGATTTCAAAACTTTGAAACTGTATTTTTTGTATTTTCCAACATTGGCTCAAAGATATTTTCTGAAACTTCATATGCTAGCTTTATGTAACCCAGAGATGGCAATGAATTTCTTTTTTATTTAATAGAAGATACGTAGGAACTAGTATAAACCTTTGAAATCTCTAATGTGGTGTTTTGTGCACGAGGGTCAAGGTGACGTGCTTTCCGAGCATTGTGTCATAGCATGAATGTGGTTTTAAGACTCGTGAGGTTGTACTTTACTAATACTCAAAAAATTGTTGCCAATTAATGCCCCTCTCGTGCACTTGGATAGATGCTTTCGCGCCAAAGCATGCCTTTCTTGCAGTGAAACCATCTTTAGAAGGAGTCACACGCAAACTGATAAACTTTTATTCGTTCATTTCAAATTGTCATTTATAATTTTCAATATTTGAAATGCAAATTGCAGCGGATTCAAAAAATCAAAGTATTCAATCATTTGCACAAGCCTAAAAATATTCCTTGAGAGATTCCGTCTTGTTCAGTAAATGGACACGTATGGTCTTCGCAATTTCCGTAATAAATAAATAAAGAAAGGAAACTGTAACAAGATGGAGCCATCTTACCCTTGATGTGGGGGTAGTAGAGATATTGATGGGTGACATGGATCAAGAAAGAAAATTCAAGCTTATATACAACCGACGTTTCTTGTCTAAAGACGTTATATTAGCAGTGGATTTCTTGCTTTAAACGTAAGTACTTCAATATACGTATGTCGAAACTAGCAGATACCTGAAAATACTGTTACTTGGACCTATAGAGCTCTAGTTTTTGTTCGAGCTACAATAGCATTTGTCTTCACGAGTTTCGCTAATTGCTGGCCTTCTCTGGCGGCGCATGTTCGCTGACGCATGGCATGGGTCAGCACCGATGCTATCAACGTACAGAAAGATGTCAGCTCCCACGTGTGTTAGGCAGAAACGCCGTCCTTGGTAACAGTGGCCTCTGGAATATAATGCCATGACTTGTATAAATACCCCAAGATAAAGTTCTGAAGCTCAGGCAGCACCCTTCTCACTGCAGGAAACCGACTACGTCTTTCGCCTAGCACCTTTGTGTCAACGCAGGTTAGTAGGTGTCCTACTTTGTGCTCTCAAACAGCGGGATCTCTTTCGCCTCTCTGTAGCCACAATAGTTAAATGATTAATATGTGCTTGAACAAAAACAGCGGCTTCTCTGGATCTGTGCCGTTAGTGTGTGTATGGACATGAATGGTACCTGGCATTTTCGCACTGAGCTATAATATATCGTAATCTTGGGGGGTAGCTCGGTAGATAGTGCCGTCTCTGCAAAAGTAATGCTCGAATGTTTGCGCATTATTGTGTTATGCGCATAGTAGTCACCAATAGCAAAACCTTATATTTGGTAATTATCTGTTATGTTGTGAAATAAACCAGGTTCTGCTCCAAGCACTCTTTCGGTACTGTCCCGTATGTGCCAGTGTTGCAGCACGATTGCGAGGTAACAGACATGGTAATGAAAAACACTTGCCCAACAATATAAAATATTCAAAACATCATGAAGGATGAAGAATTTTGTCATTAAAAGAGATTTTTACACCCGTAGAAAGTGTAGATACGTAAAAACTCTGACCCAAAGAGATATCAATGAGGGCAGTATTGTGCGATCTTGCAGATCAGCAACACAACATCAAACGATGCTGTTGCATTTAAACCATCTCGTTTGTGTTCCTTCAACAGGTTATCAGTTGGCAAATAACTTGCTGTAATGGTTATCTGCACATCACCTTTGACTAGCCTCTCATTGCCTGTGCATTCTAACTTACTATAAAAGTTTTCTCAGAGAGCATTCGAATATTTTACAAACTAGTAAGAGCGGATCTGAAGCGGAGGAAAAGGAGTACCTACTAGAAATAAACCTGAGAGGTATCGCTTTATTGTGCATCAAAGTAAAGATGGATCCCACATTCAAAAATTTTAAAAACATCGTATGTGTCCAAGTTACCAAAATGTTCTCCTTTTCGAGTCACGCTTTAATAGTGAAAAGAAATCGTAGGCTAGGGCACTTTTTATTGAAAGAAGGTGGTATCGTTCAATTCAAATGTAACTTGCCATACGTGACTAACTTGCCCACAAAGCTAAGGTGCAATATCTGAGGCAGCCGTTAGATTTAGCATTGTGAACATGAACTATTTTATACCTCATTTATAGCATACAACCGCAACGACTGCGCCAACAGCGCCATCTTTAGCAATGCAATGCTGCAGGTCAGTTTCACAATCATTACTATTGATTACTCTCTACTACTTAGTAAATTAGAACGCTATGACTTTCGGTGGAGATGTTTCAAATTTCTTTGAAGGCTCATATTACATGAACATACAACAAATGGTCCCCCTTTGCACTACTAATTAAGAATTTTCACGTGTTACGTCAGTATCCCCCAGAAAGTGGTTGTGGGGTCAACTTCAATTTCTCCAAATAATAACGACCTCACATTCGGAGAACATGAGTTCTCTCCTTCCATGTATGATGACACTGCTCTCAATAGCTTGTACGAGTCCACAGTTGAAGTTTTAAGGAAGGCTAATGAAGAAATGAAACTGATTTGTGATTGGTTTTAAGTCGATGAAATGCTTTTAAATCTTACGACGAAAAAGTCACAGCCTTGCCACAAAGGTGAAACAATGAATGCGATAGCAACAGATTGGTATATCACACGCAGAATGGCAAGCAGATCGAAACGTGCCCTGCGTTTCTCATGCACAAATGCGCACGAAACGTACTCACCGGTACATATCAACCCGAATAAACGTCTCATTGAAAAGCGTGCTCTTCTTGCAAACGGTGACTGTGCAACAATTGAAGTGACCTTT
The DNA here is from genome assembly GCF_043290135.1 of Rhipicephalus microplus. NCBI lineage: Eukaryota > Metazoa > Arthropoda > Arachnida > Ixodida > Ixodidae > Rhipicephalus > Rhipicephalus microplus. The sequence continues at coordinate 407,797,524 of NC_134710.1, read as the reverse complement.
GTGCACCCGGTAGCTACCACGAAATCGTTGAGATGAAAGCGTATGGACAGCCAAGACATAGGATGTTCCCAACCGCGAGATTAGAGTGCGCGAGTGTGCGTTCAGGGGCTTTACAACCGCGCTTTCTTCTCCGCGAGGCAATGTATGCGTGGGGGATGAGGGCACGCGCCGCCGCACGCTAATTGCACCATCTAGCTAGCAATGCTGAAAACATGATAGTTCCCCCCAAGATGCTCATCACCTGCAGTAGGTGGTAGATATAAATAGCTAGCCGGTTGCTCGTGTAAGCACGGTCGCTCAGTGGCTCAGTGGTTAAAGCCTCGCACTCGCTATGAAGAGAATCCGTGTTCGATTCCACGCGTCGGGGTCTCTTTTTTTTTTTCCTTTTTGCGTTCACGGTGAGTAACCGTGATACGGTGAGTGGTGCGTTACCGTAATACGCTGAGCGCCGTCACTCACTGTATTACGGTCACTCACCGACACCGACACATGGTGCAAAAATACTTTAGGTGAGCGAACGACGCAAAGCGAGTGCTTGGCGGGGAGGAACCGATTAAGTTCTCGTTTGCGGCGCGCTGATAGATGGCTCGACGGACTGAGGACCATGGCGGGCTGCTGGCGAATTCCGCAAAGCACATCCGGTGCGAGAGCGACAGTTTCAAAATCTGAGAAAACCACATAATCGTGCGATATCATTCACACGACACGCATGGATCAAAGCAGCGATGAGAGAGGGTGATAAGAGAGGAGGTTAACGATGCGGCGAGGGTGCTATGGCGACAATAAATGATCACCGCTACGTTCCTACATCACGGGGCTTTCCTACCCTGAGAAGGAGGAGGGGAAGCCGCGGCAAATTTTGTAGCACCATCTCCTAGGCTTCTAGCTAAGCAGAACATTATCGGGCAGCAGACTGTCCCGCCGTTCTCTCACCTAAAGCATTCTTGCACCGTGCGCCGACACCGGCGGCGAAATCCAGCTGAGAATGACCATATAAAAACTATCGTAATAAAAATGATGACTTGATTAACACTCTGGACTCGTATGTACTTCAACTGGAGAGAGCAATTGCTGAGTGGGTACCGTATTGTATACCGTGGCATTGTACTGGAGTACCATTTAAAAAGTGACAAACTCGTTACAAATGGCTTTACGTGTTTCAAATGTGGTCCAATATTTCAATGTAGCGTTATTGCTAACAGTTTATTTTGCCATATATACATTTCACAGTCAAGTGTCCTTTTGAATTCAAGCTTGGTATGATACATACATTTTTTTTCACAAAGGCACTAGTAGTCAAGCAAGAATGCACTATTCATTTTATGTCAAACTCCAGCGAGATCACTCAACTAAACCACTCTAGCGTCTATAGAAAATCATGCTCTCACAACAACTCATAAATAAATGTAAAGGTGCTTTACAGGGTAGCCAGCCGGTCTGAGAACCGGCTAACCTTCCTGTCCTTCCTCATTTATTCCTCTTCCTCCTCATAAATTGCAAAACAACAACAATGGTCCATAGGTCTATACCAATGTTCATTTTCACTGCTCATTCTTGATTCCAGCATAGTTCTATAGAAAAGGCTACCATGGTGGCAATTTCCTGAAACTAATGATTAAAAATATATACGAGAAATGTTGCTTCATCTTGTTAGAACGCCATTGTGGAACACAATGCCTTCATTTTGCTCCTTAAAAGTCACACAAGAAACTGCATTGGAATATGGACGTTTTATTATATATCCTGACACGCTGTAACACTAAATTATGCTTTCTTTCCTAACCTGAAATGCTATTAGACAGATGCGCTAAAGTAAGGAATGTTTTTTTATTATGAAACCCAAAATATCCTTGTACTGTTTTATATAAGTTAGTGGTTTCCTACATGTTCTGTATACTAATCTAGCATTTTAAGCCACTGTAAAATTCTGTTTCTTGTCCGTATATTTATGTATGTTATATTTGAATGAATCCACATTCACGTTGTACTAAGGACCAAGGTTCTTGTAACATGTTCTTGCTTGACTATAATTCATTCAATAAGATTCAATTCAGTTTATTGCTAATATTTCTAATGCCATAGGTCGGTTATCAGAAGACAAACTACAGTGGCGTATATTTGTGCTGATGAGCTATGTATACGACCACTGTTAGAATTGGTTGCGCGGCAGTTAGTTTACTTTCATTTACTTTGTGCCGTAAGCTTGGGGAGGCATGTCAGCCTTTGGCAAGCAGCATTGCTTTCGTGGCACTGGTTCAAAGCGCGTCCGACCGGATTTGCCGTGAACGCAGACATTACGGCACCAGCATGGAACCCGGCGTAGTTCACCAGCGCCAGAGACTGCTGAGCGTTTCGAGTTCCTGTTAATTCGGAAAAAAAAAACCGACCCCCACATGTTCAACAAAAAGGTGGAGGGGGGGATTACAAACGTCATTGTACCGACCCTCTAATTGCCTCACGGCGCTTTCTGAGACCCAGTGCAGCGCGTTGACTCCTCACATCGATGGAGTTGCGGCCCAGCCACATGCTGTGTTCACGTCCACCGTTTCAAGGCAGCACGCGTCACGAGAACTCGGAGGCCACCTACAACCTTTTGCCCCGGTCTGGCTGAGCTCCGGTAGCTCTCAGAAGGGGGCGGGCTGGTGACACGTCAAAGCGTGGTGGATGTCGTAGCAATCACGTGCCTTGTCGGCGATTTCGTGCGTATGGTCGAAGTGGCATGTCTTCGACTGCTCCCTCGCAAATGAGCTCGCAAGCGGAACCACGGGCGGTCAACGAGTGGTTCCTCTTACAGCGCACAGGGGACAGGCGGATTGTTGCGACGTGTTACGGGCAAGCCGTTCTATGGCCAAAATACCCAGTATGTCTAGCTCTGCCTAAATAATTGCGCCGTGGAGCTTGCCCAATCCTCTATGGCTTTTTGTAGTTCTTTTTTATTTACATCTTGGTTGTTGCGTTAGTTGGGGCGAGGTGCATGAGCCCTTTACGTGCACGAAGGTGGCATGCTTGTGGCGAGTTTCTTATCGACCATGTGTACTGTCCTCTCAAAGGACAAGCAGGTGAAAATTCGCCGAGAGTTGTGTAAGGGTGCAGCACCGACAGAATAACCCCCGAATGCAGCGATGTTACTTGGCTCGCGCCTTCGACTTGGCTTGAGCAAGTCGGCGTGAAGCAAGCAGCGGACTTCAAAACGCCCAAGTCAGCCTTTGCGTTTCATAGATGCTCAGGCTGTCTTGCTTGGTCAAGTAAAGAACGAGCTTCAAAGCAGAAACACGCTGCTCGCCTGCTAACGAGGGTAATAATGAAGTTGTTCGCGTAAGACACGTGTTACAGCGAAAAAGAAAAGGCCATACGTTTTAAAATGACTATAAAAACGAAGTGCCACAAGCATAATTTTGCCATTTTACGGCTAACGAGTGGCACATGGGGACTGCCACCACAGCAATGCGCAGTGTTTCTTCTGTAAAGCGTTCGTACTCGCTGGTTTTAGTGGCCACCCAAATGCAGTGCGTCTCTCCACGCTTGCTTGTTTGTTGGTGAAAGAAGCATCGCGTTGGGTTCTTCTGTCGTTATTTTTTTTTCAATGAAATGCCACGGCGTGTATTCGTGCTGACCTGGGCTCATGAGGTAACGCAATTTTCACATATTCGCTTTCCTGTTTGCCTGTGAACATGCTTGTAGCGGGCTAGGTCGCAGTTATGTATAAAAAATAAAAAAAACAAGTTTTGGGAACAAAAGTGATTCGTATCCTTTTGTTGAGCTTGGTAAACAAGAGAAAAAGCGAAGCTGAGGACATTGCCCTCGACAGAATTTTGTCAATTTTGTTTCGCGGGGTGCAGCCATGTCTTGCTGCATGATGGTGAAAGAGGATGCACATGGTAAAACAACTCGTGATAGGGGCACCTCTTTCTTTTCTGTGGAACTTTTCGTAGCGTTGTGCTGCAAACGATGCCTTTCTGAGTGAGAAACAGCGCCCTAGGCGAGACGAAAGGATAAAAGAGGCACACAGACACAGCGTCAAGTCAATTTTGTACCGAGACGAAAAATATCGTCGTGTTCTAGAAAAGCAGAACTAGCCTTTGCGGTTGTAGAACACTTCGGTGTCGTCATCACCGGGGCTATCAGTACGCACGTGTGTGTAGTCGACACAACCTGTAACACCAGGGAACTCAGCCACTTCATAAAAGTCCCACATAGTTATAGGAAGTGCCGCCGGCTGCGGAAAGCGCACCAGCATCGTGTACAGGTCCTTTGCAATGAGTAGCGTAACTTTTCTGACTGCACGGCACACTGTCGACTGCGGAATGTGAACGAGATTCTGGGTGACTGTTTGGAATGTGTCAGCGCCATAAAACCTAGGAGCCATCAGTAGCTGTAACAGTGGAGGCACGGGCTGTCTTTGGTTGTCCCCACTTTCACGGAGCGGCAACATAACCAGCAGCTTCTGCACGGCGTTCTTCGTGTTTCTGTACCGAGCGTGGAATTGTTGCTCGTCGTACAACTTCATCGGATTTCCTCGGTCCCGTAAAGCGGGTCCAAGAATCTTCGACAGGCACTGCACCTCAGGAAATGCTACACCTATGGCGAGGCAAGCAAACTCAAAAGCGGCCACCCTCCGCGTGATGTCCATTCGAGAGGTGGCCATGTTGGAATAACGCATGGAGTCGCTTTCAAGCTAGCCCCACAGCTGACTTGAAACTTGTCCTGGCTTCGACCGAGCCAAGTCGCCTTCAAGTCGCCCGCAAGTTCGAGAACAATTTATGGCGACCGGCAAGACCATCTTGAGTTAAGAACAAGTCAAGTACGAGTCAAGTAACATCTCAGCATTCGGGGGTAAGAGACCCCCGGAGCTCTGCTAGGTGGTCTGAACCGGGCTTGAGGTGTAAGGCACCATCGGCTCTGCCAAATCCCGTAGGGTCACCCCACAGAAGATGGTTCATTTCTAAAGTTTTTTTCTGTTCTTTTTTTGTAACGTTGATGTCCGTATTTATGTCTCTTTTCTGTAGTCTGTAAATACAAGTTTTCTCAGCCTACTAGACCTTCTTCAGCGTATCTGCTTCATCTTCAAGCGACCACCAAATCAATCAACGCTATTGAAATAGCGGCAGCACGTTTCGTCTCCCGCTTTGCTATACTACCTCGGGTGGTGCGTCTCGGGCGCCGAGTGGTGAGAGTTGGGTTCTACGACATCATAAAAAACCTGAATTTTACTAGCTAATAGCGGGGACGTGACCTCACTTTTTTGTTCGCATCTCAACTACCATCTCTTTTTAGCCCTTGGTATCTATAACCCTTAGTAGCCAGACAGTGACCGCACTCGCTTCTGATAAAATACAAATGCCGAAGACGACTTGAATGAATGGACTGCTGGACATGTTGGTATTGTAGTATAAAAAAACTGCCGGAAAAAGGTGGATGAAGGCACAGAAGATCACTACAAGTGCATACTAACAACTGAAACTTTTATTGAAAACACGAAGAATATGAAGCAGCATACTCATGAGCTTGTTGAAGTTTATTTCGTTTTAAAATCCATAGATACTTGTGTCGCCAAGCCCTCATTGGCTATACACAAATCAGATATTGCTTATCTTGATGTGAATATGTAGTATTTTTGGGGTTTCTGAGCGCGCTTGGTGTGGATTTCCTGTTCCTTCATATTCTTCGTGTGTTCAATGAAAGTTTAGGTTCTTAGCGTACGCTCGTACTATTATCTTTTCCCTTCCGTCACGTATTTGGCACAGTCTTCTTGTCAAGTTAAATTCCCACAAATCTTACGCTTCCTATATTTAATTTTTTGTCAATAAATGCCACTTTACTATTGGCCCTTCAGCTGTCAAGGCATGTATTTCTCGCCACTACCGGGGCGAACTCCTAAGGTGCTGCTGCCCGATACATTTACGCTTTGTAGACCCGACGCTGTCACCGACGTACTATGCCCGAAGAATAGTTTTAAGGAGCCTTATTTCTGCTAACGGGACAATGCCACAAGTGCGCCTTCTATCATTGTGGTGGAGTCTGTCCTGCCAAGTTTGAACTGTAGAACCGCCATGTTTGGTTTTAAAAAAGAGGTTTCCGTTTTCAGCTCCGGCTGATAACATTGTAGATTGCTAGGTATTTGCACGTTACTTTCACATTCACTTTCACTTTTATTTCTTAAAGACCTCACCAGGGGGTATTACATAAGGGGTGGGTTACAATATATACAACAGGTTGAACACTTTATTATATGGTATAGTGTGATTTGATCGCTTCAATGAATGCAGTAGGGCTTAAGTTAGTGATTTCTTTTGTGAGGTCGTCCTAGTCTTTGGCTGCTCGAGGAAAAAAAGAAGATGCAAAGGTGACTGTGCGAGCTTGAGGACGAGCAACGTTTAAGGGGTGACGAATACGATAGGATATGCGTGATGGTGGCAAAATATACGGTGCTTGATTTAGCTCACTGTGGTAGAATTCATGAAATAATGATAAACTAGCAATGTGGCGTCAATTAGAAAGTGTTTGTAAACCGGATTCCGATTTCAAGGATGTTACGCTGATATAGTATGAAAAGGCGGAATGAATGAAATGAATGGCACGATTCTGAAAAGCCTCAAGGGCGTTTGTAAGGAATATCTGGCGAGGATTCCAAATGGCTGACGCATATTCTTGTTTGGGCCGTATTAGTGTTTTGTAAGCTATAGTAACTTGACATGCGGTAGAGCGCTTTCTAAATGACGTCATAAAAACCCAAATGTTTTGTTAGATGATGCAATAACGTTGTTCACATGCACACACCAGTCGAGATTATTCGATATCATCACACCTAAGTATTTATATTGGCATACGGTCTCTAGTTGCTGGTTTGCTATTTCATATTTGAATTTTAACGGGTTAGGACTGCGAGAAAACGGCATTTACCAGTATTTAAAATTATAACCAGCGTTGACACCAGTCCTTAATGTTGTGCAAGTCCTGTTGAAGAGCAGACTGGTCAGTAATGTTAATAACTGAATGATAAATCACGCAATCATCAGAAACATGCAGATTTTGCAAGTCACATGTAATGGTAGGTCAATAATATATATTAGAAAGAGTAGAGGGCCTAATACCGAACCCAGAGGGACGCCAGATTCTACTGAAAGAGGCTCAGAGTTGTTGTTATTGACGCGCACTGACTGCAGGCGGTTAGTGAGGAACTGCTCAATCCATGTTAGAACTGCGGGGTTTAAATTCAGTCGGGAGAGTTTTAGTAGTAAGTGTTGATGAGCAACTTTGTGGAATGCTTTCGCGAAATCTAGAAAAACTACATCAGTTTGAGTGTTAGCGTCTAGATTGAGGTGCAGGTCATGGAGAAAGGCAGCTAATTGTGTTTCGCAGGATAGTCCCTTGCGGAACCCATGCTGAGAATGGTAAAAAAAATTTTGAGAATCAAGGAAACTAATTATATGAGTGTATATGACATGCTCCATGATCTTACAAGGCACTGATGTGATGGAAATGGGGCGGTAGTTTATGGGTGAACTTCTGCTGCCCAATTTGTAGACTGGAACGACCTTGGCCATTTTCCACTATTTTGGTAGGTTTCCAGATAACAGTGACTGGGAAAACAACAGCGTTACATAAGCCGCGGAAATGAATTTGGTGTTCTTCAGAAACTTCGATGTGATTTCATCGAAACCTGCGGATGATGACAGTTTATTGTTGGCAATTATGTTTGAAATGCCGTCTATCGAGAAAGTGATAGGGGGCATTGTAGCCTCAAAAGCTGTAAGAAACGTAGGTAATTGTTAATCAGGTTCTTTGGTGAAAACAGAGGAAAACGCGGTGTTAAACATGTTAGCGGTGTCTTTATCTGATAGCATTTCGCCCTGTTCGTTGGGTAAAGATATAGTGCGGGCTGACTGTGGGTTGATGGTTTGCCAAAATTTCTTAGCGTTTTCAGTAATCATCTTAGCTAGGTCATAGTGAAAGAAGGTGTACTTGCTTTGCCGGATAGTGGTGAGATATGTACGTTCAGCTTCGTAGTACTTTTCCCATGAATCGTGCTGGGGGTTTTGTTTAGCCTGGAGAAAAAGGCGCTTTTTCTTGTTTTCAAGTTTTTTAAGGTTTTTTGTGAACCATGGTTTATGCCGGTTAGCATTGATTGATAATGTTGGGATGTATCTATCTGTTAAATATGCTATATTTTTTAAAGAGACCAGTTTCAATGAATGTCACGCTCTTGAAATGTTGCTTCGTATTCCTCGTAAAATTGTTCAAGTTCGTTATTGATCGCTAAGGGATTCCCTTTATTATAGAGACGGATGATTTTCTTATGTGTCTGACGCACAGGCTGGGTTAGAGAAAAAGTGGCACGAATTACTTTGTGGTCACTTATTTCTTTAAGGTAGGTGATGGAAGATAGTGTTTCAGGGCTTGAAGACAATACTAGATCAAGGATTTTAGCCCTATCCAGCGTGACACGTGTTGGCTCGGTAACCAATTGAGTGAGGTTGAAGTTTAAGCAGACGTTTACGAATTCTTTAGATTCCAGATTTCCAGTACTTAGCGGAGGGTTTCACCAAACAATGTTGGGGTAATTAAAATATCCGAAAAATAGAAGGAGCACGTTCGGGTACTTTTAGACTAACTGGCTTAAGATGTTTTTTAGTTTCGTAGAAAAATCTGAAGAATTGTTTGGGGAGGGGGGCGATAGCACACTCCAACGAGAGCAAGTTGTGGCTTCGAACGACATAGGATCCATAAAATTTCCAGGTCGGAACATATATCAATGATGCAAAACGAAAGTTCTTTCTTGATGGCAATGAGGACACCACCACCTCTGCTTCCCTGCCGATGTTTGCGGATTAGTGCGAAATTTGGAAGGTCTTTCAGTATTTCCGCATCAAGAACATCGGCATTAAGCCACGTTTCTGTTATTATGAGCAGGTTACTCCCAGACGATGAAACAAGGTTTGACATCGCGTCTCGTTTTGAAAGAATGCTTCGCATGTTAGTGTAGATAACCGAAAAAGACGTATGCGCACGAGCAGCACGCGTACACTCTAAGCCAAAACGGAGCAACAGGGGTATAGGGGTTGCTCCTTTCAGGGAGCAATTGCATTGCAACTCCCATTACTCTCCTAAAAGGAGTAACTGCAGAGGGAGGAACCGTTGCTCTCCTTCCAGTTCCTCCTTCGGGGGATGAACAGTTACTCCCTCTAGTTCCTCCCTGCAGACCAACAGTTACTCCCACCAGTTGCTCCCTGCCGACTAACCATTACTCCCACCAGTTGCTCTTCTAAGAGCAACAGTTACTCTTTACCGTTTCTCCCACGTGTTCGCAGTTACTCTCTGAAAACCAACTGCACATGCTTCCAGTTACTCCTTGGGGAAATGAGTATTTATCTCGAGTATGCTTGTCACACGCTTAACACATGGCGAGAGCTCCTTGGAAGAGCACTGCTTGGGTGCTTCTAACACAAAAAGTGGACAATATTGAAAGGAAAATAAATGCTTTATTGTTCTTTTTATGAGGCGACGTGTGACCACACATAAAAGTAGACTTCGCCACACCACAGCCAGCACTAAACAAACACCATAATACACCAAAGGTTTTCTGCGTCATCCATGGAAAAACAATCTTGAATTTCTAGCATAGGGCAGTTTGTGTCATCATTGGTGACAGAAGGGCAACTTCTCCAATTCTGAAGAACTCAAGTTTCGCAGCTGGTGTTTCCATCAGGCTAGCGCAGCAGAACGTCACCGCAGGCATATGTGAAGCATCTCATTGCTGCAAGAAAAAAAATAGAAGTGTGAGGTTAAACATGCCAGAATCAATTCATAACAATGAGTCACACACTGCAGCAGCGCTTACATTCTAGGATGTCTACTGCAAAACGAAATGTGAAAAAAAGGAAGGTTCGGCCAAACGTTACTTGGCAAGCCATATAAATGCTGATGTGGTAGACGCTCTTCACATGATGTCTCAGACAGCAATATTCTGGAAAAAAATGTTCAGCACCTCAACAAGGCATTTTTGTAGCAGTCAAAGATACCCTTAGGTTCAGTTAACTTGTTTCCTATACACAGCTGAGTGACATTTCTATGAGCCCATTCAGCAATGGGCATTCTAAATGAGGTCATGTGTGTGGCAAATAACACGTACTGTCCGCTCATGTTAAAATACTTATTTAGCTCGTGCACATAGTTGCTCTCAATTCTACTGTTCTATCATACGCTGCTGCGTCTTGAATTGTGCAATACCTGTAGGCACAAGCCAAGCATGCAAAGCCTGCTTGAAAGCAACCATTTGCAGAGGCTACATGATAATCTTCAGTATATTTCTTTGTACCTGACGCAAACGGCTGGACAAAACTATAGACAAATAAATGTAGACCGTGCTACCTTCAAAAAATGCTTTAAATTTAGAAAACTAGGGTGCATTTGTTCACTCGGTTGACGAGTCACAGCCACGAGATATGTAAACGAAGCAATATATCTTAAGGCATGCACAGATATTCTGATTCTTTGTTTAACAGTGTCACAGATAGCTTGCCAATACATATATATTTGAGAGCAACAAGATGTGAAGCTTTTATTAGTTCAAGGTCTTGTTGGTTCACAGCCAAACAGGTTACTGCTTGTTAGACAAATTGGAATAAGCACACCATGGTTTCCAAAAAAAAAAAGCATTATTAGAAGTTAGCTCCCGGTGTGAATGTCTGCCTATTTATTTTGTACTGCCTTCTACATGTGCCACAAAGACATTTGTTGAGGGTGTGCTACCAGTCAAGCCAAGATCGCATACTTGGTCAATGTGATGGAAATACAAACATTAGAAACACTGCCACCTCTAGTAAGAGCATAACACTTCAGTATCTTGGACTAGCAAAGAGGTGCACAAGAAAGTTAAGCCCACTCTTGCGGAACTTTGAACGCGAATATTTCAGAGTGGGGGAGGTCAACATGCTGTGGCACTTTTAAACCCACGAAACATCTGCAGAAAACAGGGTAAAGGCAAGTCAAGAAACGCTGTTATGAAGGCCTGCGCATGGACAGCTTTGTGAATCTAGACCCAAGTGTTATGCTTTGTGCAAGCCAAAATCCATGTAAATAGGGAAAGCATACTTTTAGGAGTGCCAGCGTAAACAAATCTTGGCAGTTGGCTTTTTAGTACAAACAGCAATCCCTGCAATGAAAACATAAACATTTTATCTTAACGGTAACAGTGTGACCACACACACGGGCCAGCGGAGCCATGTCGAATTGCCAGTGCCAGTGTAACCATGTGGCATAATGAACTATTCTCTGGCCAACACATGCACAGTTTGCCCCTAAAAAGCGATGCTTTCATATACGTAGTACAAAAAGTCTGCACTTACCAAAATTCACTTGCTTTCTGTACTTTAGCATCGTTGGGAGCATCTTTATCTGCAGTATAACCAAATTTGTGTCATATCCCTGAAAAAAAGTAAAAGACATGCATCAAATATTGTTTCATTTGGTAGCAGTGAAGTCAGGTTAAGAACAGCCAAGTGGGAATCAGCCTAATTATGTGCATGCGGCAAATCCCAAACGGCGTTATTGAGGTTGTCGAAATTTTCGTCGATTGGTATTAACGTCGATATGTGACTTCAACGGCATGCCAACTTTTCCCAGCGCATAAAGATTTCATGACGCAGAATAATGACAGCGCTAACGAGAACGTACAGCATTTATGATTGTCTTTTACAATATTCAGTTTTGCTAAGGTTTTGCATCACTAAATAAATCTGAAAGATTTGGGTCATTCCTCCTCCAATTGTTCTGTCAATATGTAAACTGCTCGCTTGATGGTGCGCTTATAAAATAGTACGTTCAGCGCAGAGGTGAAGCAAGTGACGCAGTGATGTGGGCAGATTTTTTTTTTAGGCGTGCGGGGAGGGGGGGGGGGGGGGGGTCCGCTTATCTGAATAGGCCGGGCAAGCGAATATGGTCGTCAATTTGGGCTCCCTACGCCCGGCCTAAAAAAATTCTGTGCGCAACCGCCTGGCTATGCCAGTGAAGTGATGCGACAATGATTTGTTAACTTACTGATTTACATACACTTTACATCTCTAAAAAATGCGGCCCAAGGCCCCAACACTCAGCCGTTAACATTACATAAAGCCAATGGTAGAAAAGTGCCAGTATGAATGCAGCTACAACCCCGCCCCAATGTTTTTTCAAGCGAGGTAGTGTTGCGGAAATGAAGTTTTAACTGCAAAAGTACACTGGCACTGCAGTGGTGACAGGGGAAGCAAGAGGGTATGCAGGCGGTAATAGAGGTAATTTAGTCCGATACGGCTAGCAATGGATACGGTGAATAAGAGCAAATCATTTCTCTTTCAATAGCGCAACCACTAAACAATGTATTGTAAGAGCATTAAATGTTGCTGGAAATGCCACTCACCTGCACGCTGATGCATGCACAGTCCTTTGTCCGACGAGCGAACAGGCTTGCAGATAGCTGAAGACGTGTTTACGATGTGTTTATTCCACCCAGCAGCAAAATCCACAACTACTTCGCGCTTCATAAAGATAAATATACACTAACCTTCATCACGAATAAGTAGAAACGCAAATCTGCGACACACACACACGATCAAAACATAGCTTACAAGCTCGCACGTCCATGTGCTCGCCAACCACAGACCACATGAAAATGAGTAAGTAGTGCGAACGGGAACCTAGCTGCGCCGAAAAAAAAAAAACGTCGAGCAGTGGCAGCACAGGCATCAGCGCAATAATTTCAGTGTGTTCTCCTAATACAATTATAAAAAAAACTGAGGTACACTAAAACTCATAAATAAATATAAAAAGTTGAGTGTAATTTTTATTTAGTGCTAGTCAACATAAACACTGAATAAAAATTACTTTGTAACTTACATCGTTTGCTACACTAGCGCCACATTTGTCGTGCGGGCGCAGATGGCGCAGATTTGTCATTCTGCCCTCAAACTACCCGGTGAAGCGTGCTACTAAGTATATCGCTGATGAGAAGCGCGTCTGGGTCCGCTTTTTTTTTTTCTTCTCCGATATATCTGGGCCGGGGGGGGGGGGGGGGGCTCTTTATGCACGTGTTTCGGTGCTTGATCGACTTTGACGCCCTTACTTCGCGGACGAACGGCGTGTCCAGGCTTTTTTTATCGTTGTTTTGCACGTGTTTCGGTGTTCGGTCCGCTTTGACGTGCCAACTCTCCATTCTGCTGCTGCGTGTGTTAGGTACTTGCCGTATACCTGTATTCTCAGGCCTTCTGTGTTCAGCCAGCGCTGCTATCTTATTATCTGCGGATGCTAAAATAAATCACTGTTTTGGTTTGGTGAAGTTTGGCACACAGAACAAACAATATTCTGGCCCATGATTATCAATGTGGGCGGCATGCATATTTGTGTGCGGTGTCCTGCCGGGGAGTAACCGTTGCGTGACGAGAGCATATACAGCGGTTCCTCCTTCCGTTGCTCCCTTACAAACTTAAGATGAATACAGTTGCTCCCCCCTTCTCGAACAAGTCGGCCATCTTGTTCCGCTTGGTCTTTTCGGAGAGTAACAGTCGGTCTGAAGGAGTAAAAACAGCCGTTGCTCCCATTTTGGCCATTTTCGGCTTAAAGTGTAGCGTGGCAGGGCGTTTTAGTACGGTGTGATAGCTATGTTAGTTCCTCGACACTTTGAGATGACTCGTTAAAGACATATCGCTTCGACTTGACGTGCAAAGTTTTATAACGGAGTAAGTAAGGAACGGATTTGTTTTTTGCAAAAGCAGTGAGATGCTTTCACACGTTTTGCACTTGCCGGGAGAAGTCTTCGCTAATGCCGAAAGGAGTGCCCTTCAATTTACGGCCGTTGGATAGTATCGCTTCTTTGGTTTTATAAAGATTGAATTTTACAATAATTGGTTGGTTTCGACCTTGAGTGTGTCTAGCCAGTCGATGTTCTCGCTCAATTATTTGAGGACCTAATGTGAAGTTGAGGTGTTCAGCGCAGTGGCGAATAATTATTTCTTCGGAGCGCACGAATGATTCTTTAGTGTCAGTATCAGGAAAGCCGTGGAACAACAAGTTGTTACGCCTTGAATGGTTTTCAGCTTCGTCAAGGCGGTTTTCCAATCTTACAATTCGACTAGCCGAGACAACTATGTCCGATTCCATCGATTTCAGCTGCTCCTGCATGGGTTCGATACGATGGTAGTTCGTTTCCACACTAGCCAAACTTGTGCTTAGGTCAGAAATGGCAGCGCTGTTTAGAAGGAGTTGGGTTTTGATGTCCTGTATTTTTTGTTAGTAACTTGGACTGTCCAACAGACAGCTTTTTCAGCTCGATGACAATGCTTGTTGTGTCTGGTCCTGGGTTAGTTTCTATATCTCCCGCAAGCAATAATATATTGCGGAGAACAGCAATACAATCGCAACAGATACACATCAAACACTGCGGGCTCGGCAGCTGTACCAACAAGTAGTTACTGGCTTTTTTGGAGTATAATTGATACGATGGACCAACCTGCATGGCGAAGCGGAGCGGATTAGTGGGTGCAAATGTGGCACAGCCACCAAGCCCACAGGGCGGCGCAGATCTATGTGGCTCTTTTATAGGCGACACTGTGAAGGTTGTCGTTGGCGATGGGGCCAGCCAAGGTAGATTGATGACAAGCGGGTGTGGGTGCGATAGTGGAAAGCCTGTTGATATGTTGCTTCCTGGCAGCTCCAACAGATACGCGGCACGAGCACCACCGGCGCAGAGATTTGGTGGATGAGACGGTACGGCGCACGCTGAAACAGCATCCAGGTCACGAACAAACACTAGCAGGAGGGCAGCTCGGATGGAAGCCTGCATGGCGAAGCGGATTGGATTCGTGGGTGCAAAGGTGGCACCGTCACCAAGCCCACTCAGCGTTGTCCACCGGCATCACTAATAATATGGACGACTGGCTTGCGCTTTTGCCTTTTGTCATGGCATACGACGACCTCAAAAGCAACCCAGCAAAATAGCTCCACCCACTTTTTTGTCAAGAGTACACACCATGACTACACACCGGATGCACGATTCACCTTGGAGACTACCCTTCAAAGAAGAGTCGACCTCCTGTTTTGTATCAACTGTATTTGCAAGATCTCCAATAAACGTCACGAATGGTACCAGCACGCTGCAATGACATGAATATAGGGCACCTGTAGCTAAATCGTCGACCGTATCTGCAACTGCTCGTCTCCGACATTGTTCGGTGTTAGTACTGCAAGAGGCCGAGTCACAAAAGTTCGACTCTTGCACCTCGAGAAACCAGTCGACCACCTCACCTCTGCAATTGAGAAGCTCAGAAGTTCTGGCAATTCAGACCATCGACATCGTCACAAAAACTGCTCTTCATGTCAAATGACAGTGTAGCCTCGCAATGATCCTAGAGGCCCACAGCACGAATTAGGCCGGCACCATCATTGCTTTCACGAGCGAAACACTGACTGCGTTACGCCATATTCGTGGACGGGAAACGCACCGGCTAGTCGCTAAAGGTGGTATGTCGCATAAGCTTTCGTTCAAACTGAAACCACCTGTTTTTGGTTAATTGTATCACTATAGCACCGGGCTGCTCGTCCACACCAAACCCGAGTTGTCTATCGTGTCTACCACGGCTGGACATAGCTAACGCAGCGAGTTTGCTCTTGCTCTTCACTTGGGGACCAACGCTGTCGTCGGGTCACATGGGCTCCAGTCAACGACACCAGATGGCAAAAGCTGTCGTCATTTTTTCATGTGTGTCCGTCTTGTTTTTTCGCACTAATCGCTACCCTTGACACCCGATAGACTCGGGGCGTCGGCGCTGATTCGCGATTGGTGATTTCAGCTATCGCGAACTGGGAGTGGTCTTCGGTTATTTCCTACTGGGTGTGGACATTCTTGATCGGCTCCGGACAAATAACGTCACACTGCTCTTTGTTCAACGGAAGTCGAACCTCACCTCATCTGGCACCCACACATTTCGACAAGATCCCCACGCAACGAGGTATTCAGCCAATCATGGGCACTCACGAGGCCCCTTGATTGGCTTAGTACCAGCCATTCACGAGGCTCCGAAATGACGAGTTTTGCGTGAAACATATGGTCACAACACTACCGGTCCACCTCACCCAACAACTCTCCACAGAGGCTCAAGGGGCCGAGTATGAAATTCGCCCGCTGGAACTTCAAAACGCATGTGCGACGCTATTGGCCATTTCTCTAGAAATTGGCAACTACAGCGCTGCTGAGACATGTGCCGCACAACGCACCGCACAAATCAGCAGTGGACCATGCAAAAGGGTTGCAGGGCCCGCGGCCCTGTCACAGTTTAGTAGCATCTTCCGAAAACACTGCTGATCAATAGTGGAGGCTCCCGAGAACACGTGAACCAAATATTTTGGCGCAGCCTCGGTATTTTAGCGATGCCTGGAATTCGCCGTTAAATGTCAAAGTGTTCTATAAATCGCTCACTCTTCTCTCGAAAAGTGATGCCATATACCCAAATCAACGCGCCATAAACCTGAACTACACGACCGTTAGCTGACACAACCATTCAAAGCTGCGTCTATCCAACCATCCAACCAATCCACCCCGTGCCCTCGCTTGTGATGTTATTGAAAGATAGCCACGCGTTTAAAAAAATTAAAAGGAAGTGCTCGAGGTAATTACGCGCGCTGTCGAACGATCGTGGCTTTTTTCTCTCGTTCTCCTGTCATCCGCACAGCTTTCAGCGTGCTCTCTGGTACGAAAAGATTAAACAACGCTAGAAAAGTGTGACAAATCCAAGAAACTCCTTTCTTGCTTGACCTATTCTAAGCATTTTTATTGCAGTGATTTCTTGTGGCAATGGGCTCCTTTAATGAATGTTTTTAATGATTATTAAAAGAAAGTGTCGCACTTACCAAAGGGCCTCCCTTTGAGGTAACACGTTGACCTCACCTGCGGGTGCAGTCCTGCCAATGCCCTACTGAATGGAGTGGAGGCGCGTATAATAATAATAATAATAATAATAATAATAATAATAATAATAATAATAATAATAATAATAATAATAATAATAATGACAACACCAGGGAACAACAAGCATCATCGCAGAGTAAGGCACAACGAGATCGGCACTCGAGCTCCACCATCTTCCTCGTCTTGTGGCTATCTCGAATCTTCCACCTGCCTGTTAGGTTCGCCCAATAAACCTCTTTGCATTGGGTGGATCGTGCTGGGTAACCACATCGCCTAAACTCTGGAACTCCGATCCCGCACCCTGCCGTCGACCATGCAAGTTGACGCTGCCCAACCAACAGTACCTCTCGCGGCCGCTACTTGCCCCGGCCCGGTTCACCAGCGAGACCCCCTTATCTTTGTGGGCACCGCAGATCAGGATGTTAAGGACTGGCTGTTGTTATACGAAAAACTCAGTGGACCTAACAGGTGGGATGACGCTGCTAAGTTGAGCACTGTCAATTTTTATCTCACCAACCTGGCTGAGCTGTGGTACACGAACCACGAAACCAAGTTTGAAAACTGGTCCGCCTTCAAGGAGGCGATATGTGCCGTTTTTGGTCGCCTTGCCTTACGGAAGCTACGCGCCGAACAACGTCTACACACACGGGCACAGGAGCCAGGTGAAACTTTCACCTCATATATAGAAAATGTGATTGATCTCTGCCGGCGCGTCGATGCTTCGATGAGCGAGAGTGCAAAGATACAGCACATTATGAAGGTCGTCGACGATGACGTTTTCTATGTGCTTCTCGCGAAGTCTCCTAGCACTGTGGCCGAAGTAGTGACTTTTAGTCAGAGCTATTATGAATCGCAGAGACAACGAACTCAGACGCGATGCTCATTCCAGACCAGAAAAACCCTCTCGCACAAATGAAAGACTGTGCGAGAGGAAGTGGCTCGGCAGCTTTCTCTACTGCCTTTTGCTCAACGCTACGAGCTCTCGCAGCAACAGCCCCTGCGACACCCACAACCATTGGCTCCCATTCCCTTACATGTGGTCCAGAAGCAGATTTCCGAAGCTATGCCAGTGCCCTTCCAGGAGCCCCCTGTCACTGCGCCTCTTACTTACGCTGAGGCACTAAAGCGGCAGCAGCTACACCAGCCCCTGCCGTTCCAGGGACTGCTGCATACCTCAGCCCCGACTCAGCCGTCCGCCGCCTGGGCTCCTCCCATTGCTACCACAGCTTCAACTCACCCGTCCGCTGCATGGGCTGCTCCCCTCGTCACTAATACTTGGAGAAGGCGCGATAACTGGCCTATCTGTTTTGCATGCGGTGTTCCTGGCCATATCGCCCGGTACTGCCGTCGTCTCGCGCCGGGATACACAGACGCCCGACGACAGAACAGCTTCATTGACCTTCCTTCATTTAGTCTGGAAAATTAGGACTCTCAGTAATGCTCATCTTCACGGGAATGTCCGAGTACTATGTCTGGTCACTCACCTTCACCCCGTCGTCGCTCTGTGTCACCTATGCGTCGTCGGCCAGCTCCTGAACACGTGGGAAACTAACTGCCGCAGTTCAGGAGGCAAGAACTGAGCTTTCGAAATGCTCAAGTCCTCGGACATTGCCGTCGAATATCGTCGAACTTTTTGTAGAAGCTACTCGAGCTAATGGTCTAGTTGATACCGGTGCTGCCGTTTCCGTGATAGATGCTAAACTTTGCCGCAAGCTCCGAAAAGTGACCTTGCAAACAGCGAATGGCGAGCCGATTCAGCGTGTAGCCGCCTGTACTGTCGGACTAATCATCACGAAGGAGCACTACAATGTTGGGTTTATTGTCCTTTCGTCATGCTCACATGACATCATACTTGAATGGGGCTTTTTATTGCGTAACCACGCTGTTATTGATTGTGCAAGATCGAAACTTGAACTGTTCCCGTATCACGACCAACCAACCGACCACATTCACCCTACCGTACACAAACTCGTCGTCAAAGAAGGTGCTGAAATTCCTCCGACAGCAGCTGTGTTGCCCCCATGTCCTGTGACGGCATTGTGGATAAAGCTGCATTCTTTGAACCATCGAGCCTCTTCCTTAGTCGAAGATCACTTCTGCCTCATTCAAGTTTCTCTATTTCCGAAGGAAACAGTGCTCTTTGCCACATCAATCCCCTTCGGTATCCCGTCGAACTGTTTCAAGATGAATCTCTTGGACACGTGCATGCCATTGATAAAGAACAAACTTTTACCATGCCCCCAGATTGTTCCAGTGACTACGACGCCATCAGTGCTGCGAACACTTCAAATGTAACACCTTACGAGATTTTCAATTCATCTATCGCCGACGGACTATCGCCCTCTGAATGCTCTGCGCTTCTTTAGCTGCTCTACCAGTTCCGTGAATCCTTTGACGTTGCTCAACCTACCCTTGGTCGAACTCCCAGTTTTTTCACTGCATCGACACAGCTTCCAACGCGCCAGTACGACAGCGACCATACCGTGTCTCCGCCGCGGAACGTCAGGTTTTCACCGAACAGGTTGATGATATGCTCAAGAGTGACGTCAACCGACCTTCCCAAAGTCCACGGGAATGACCTGTCGTTCTTGTTAAAAAGGATGGTTCAATTCGCTTCTGCGTGGATTACAGGCGCTTAAATAAGATCACTCGCAAAGACTTCTACCCTTTGCGCAGGATTGATGACGCCCTTGATTGCTCAAAAGGTTCCGAGTTTTTTTCGTCGTTAGATTCGAGTTCGGGGTATTGGAGGATGCCCTTAGCAGATGCCGATAGTCCAAAAACAGCCTCCGTGACACTGGACGGGCTATATGATTTGAATGTCGTGCCCTTCGGCCTCTGCAATGCACCGGCCACATTCAAGTGCATGATGGACTCGGTTCTCCGGGGTTTGAAATGAAACACACGCCTCTACTACCTTGACGATATTGTCGCCGTTGCACCCGATTTCGCAACAGATCTTGTACGCCTTAAACATGTCCTCACGTGTCTGAAGAAAGCACAGCTCCAACTGAATTTCAAGAAATGCCACTTAGCGGCTCAGAAGCTCACCATCCTCGGTCACAGCGTATCAAAGGATGGCGTTCTTCCCGACCCGACTAAACTAGGCGCTGTGGCTGAATTCCCCAAACCGAGCACTATAAAACAGTTACGCAGCTTCGTAGGATTATGCTCCTACTTTTGTCAGTTTGTGCGCAACTTTGCCTCCATAATTGCCCCTTTCGCCCTACTTCTAAGCAGTGCCAAGACATCTCGTCATGGTTTTCCTAGTGTGATCACGCATTTACTACTCTTCGCCGTCTCCTGACATCACCACCTATACTGCGCCATTATGATCCTACGGCTGCAACTGAGATCCATACCAACGCCAGCGGTGTCAGTCTCGGTGCAGTTCTCACTCTACGCAAGCCTGGATCCCTTGAGTATGTCGTCGCCTACGCCATCAGAACGTTAAACAAGGCTGAGGTAAACTACAGTGTTACCGAAAAAGAGTGCTTAGCCATACTTTGGGCGATTGTCAAGTTTCGCCCATAGTTATATGGCCGCCCGTTTGCTGTAGTTACAGGCCATGATGCGTTATGCTGGTTGTCGTTGCTCAAGGATATATCAGGTCGCCTTGCTCGTTGGGCTCTGCGACTTCAAGAGTATGACATCCGCGTCGTGTAACATTCCGGCCACCGACATGCAGATGCTGATGCACTCTCGCGATCACCAGTGTCTACTGAGGCTGCCTCTATATCTTCTATAGAAGACGCGCTGTCAGCTCTTGACATCGACACATTGTCGTCTGTACAGCGCGACAATCCATGGATAACCTCGCTTCTGGCCGTTTTATCTGAGGTACCGGCGCTTCCAACCACTCGAGCAATGTGACGCCAAGCTTCAAACTTCACCATTCGAACTGGCCTCTTGTACCGGCGCAATTACTCACTAGACGGCAGGTAGTGGCTGCTCGTTATTCCCTGAAAGCTGCGCTCTACAATCTGTGCATGATTTCACTCCGACCAGCAATGCGCTCACGCCGGTGTCTTCCAGAACTACGAATGTTTAAGGAAGCGGTACTACTGGCGTGGGATATTTACTTTTGCTCGACAGTTTATTCGCCGCTGCCACGATTGTCAGCGACGGAAACGGCCATCGAATCTAGGAGCAGCCCACTACAGGCGCTTGCGTGCCCCGACCGCCCATTCGATCACGTCGGAATTGACCTTTATGGTCCACTGCCATTAACCACAGCAGGTAACCAGTGGGCTATCGTTGCTGTAGATCACCTGACACGGTATGCCGAAACCACTGCTCTTTCTACGGCGACCACTCAGGACGTCGCAGCTTTCATCCTCCATTGGTTTGTGCTGCGTCATGGCCCTCCTCGCGAGCTCCGCAGTGACTGGGGCTGTGTATTTGGATCCGGCGTAATCCAAGCACTTCTCCGCCAGTGCCATATTGTACACCAGATGAGTACTTCTTACCATTCTCAGACGAATGGCCTCACTGTGCGGTTTAATTGGACCCTGGGTGACATGCTCGCGACGCATGTGGCATCTGACCAAACGAACTGGGACCTGGTTCTTTCGTTTGTGACCTACGCGTACAACTCCGCTCCCCAAGTCACCACCAGCTTTTCCCCATTCTTCATTGTATACGGACGTCAACGATCGCACACAATTGACATTTTGCTACCATACGCACCAGATGCATCTTCGTGCACTACCGTGTCCGAAGCCGCCCGTCACGTCGAAGAATGCCGCCAACTAGCGAAGCAGTTTACTACGGCTGACCAGCAACGCCAGAAAAAGGCCCGCGATGACGACCACCCTCCTGCCGCAAAGTTTGCCCCTGGAACCCTTGTATGGCTGTATGTACCACCCTGCGCACTTGGTTCGTCTACCAACTTTCTTTCAAATTACCATGGTCCATACCGCGTGGTAGAGCGCACATCGTCTGTCAATGAGTGGGCATGGGATGGCAGAAGTGACAATGGTCGCTAAAAACCACTTCTGACTTTTCATCCAGTTGGCCCTCATCATTGGAACGTGCATCCCTGTCTGCGTGGATAGTGCCGCGCACGTACCCAAGTCTGACACGTGCTCTCTTCCGGAGGCTTGCAGCGATATCGGCGCTGATTTCCCGGGACCCCCTCAGCCACTGTGTGATGCGACACCGGAGCGTTTGAGGAAGGCCACAACGACATCGACAGCGACAACGGTGGACTACATAAGCTCATCCTCGAAGCATCACCCGTTCAGTGGGCATGGGATGGCAGCAACGACAATGGTCGCTAAAAACCACTTCTCTCTTCACACCCAGGTTGGTTGTTATTCTATTAACTGTAGAAGATGTAATAACGTATCTTTGCTGCTATCCATGCCCACACGTTTTCATTGTTACTGCTGGTGAATGTGTTCATGTTGTGAAATTGCTTTTGTTTGGAGGTGACGTTGAACTGAATCCTGGTCCCCCAAAGCCAGACCCCAAAGTACAGGATAATGCAGTCGTATTAGCTATAGGTCGCCTAATAGTGCACCTCGATGAGTGGCACGACAATCTTCTAGCATCCATTGAAGTAATCAAAAATAACCAAAAGGTTCTTGATAACAAAGTGTCCGACCTTACCACACGTTTAGCAAACCTTGAAGAAAAGGTGAATGCTTTGGAAAACGTATCCGAGTGATCGCGTTCGAATTGTTCTGTTTCGATTGCGTCAGCGGTTCGTAGTGAGAATACCACTCTTCGTGCATTTTCTTTACGACTACGAAGACCGATCGCGACGAGACAACTTAAACTTCTACGGAATTACTGATGCTGCAGCTGAAACATAGTCAAACACAGAAGCAAAGATTAGGGCAATTCTTTCAAGTTCTTTCGAGGTGCAGCTTTTAGATGACACGATATCTCTAGCCCACAGACTAGGAGCATTTGTAACAAACAAGTGCCGCCCTGTTGTCGTACTGTTTGCATCATTCAAAGTTAGAGATAACATCTTTTCCGAAAAAGCAAAGTTGCGTGGTACGAACAATAACATTAATGAAGATTGCCCCACCACGGTGGTCTAGTGGCTAAAGTACTCGGCTGCTGACCCGCAGATCGCGGGATCAAATCTCGGCTGGGGCGGCTGTGATTCCGATGGAGGCGGAAATGATGTAGGCCAGCGTACTCAGATTTGGGTGCACGTTAAAAAACCCCAGGTGGTCGAAATTTCCGGAGCCCTCCACTACGGCGTCTCTCATAATCATATGGTTGTTTTGGGACGTTAAACCACACAAATCAATCAATCACTATTAACGAAAATTTCTGTAAAGCCACATGGACAGCCTGAAAAAAACTAACTGATTTTGGTAAAGCCAGCGGTCAAAAGTATTCAGTAAAATACAACAAGGTTGTTATTAACCAGAAAAATCACGTGTACTGCCCAGTCACTGATCGTGTGTTGTCTGTTGTTCCAGTTGACGATAACAACGAAAACGACACTAACCTAAGTCCTCCTAGCTCGTCGGTCCAAGCATCTTCGTAGCAAACAAATCCACGACGTGGTACTGTCAAACACAATTGTTCCTTTCTGCTTAGTAATGTGAGAAGTGTAATGGGCAAGCGAGACGCCCTGTCATCTCTGATTGACACCTGTCTTGCAGACGTCGTCGTTTTGACAGAGACGTGGCGTTCCGTGGAAGTAGACGGCTACGAAATTCTAAATTGCGAAAAAAAAATACAAGTTTTATCGATGCCATCGTGGATCACGCTCCGGAGGCGGTGTCCTCATAGCTGTTGCGGATGATCTGGTTTCATCGCACGTAGCTCTCGTTTGCCCTCTAGAATTAGTGTGCGTTAGTGTTCGCTTACATAACAAAGACGTTCTCGTTTGCGCGTGCTATCGGCCTCCTAATATACCTGCTGGTTTTTCTTCAGATATGTACGATGCCCTTAACATGCTTCATGTTCGGTTTCCTATCTCGCATATTATTCTTTTAGGCGATTTTAATTTCCCCGACATCCACTGGAATTCGCCTTGTACCTTACCTGACTCCAGTAATTCCGAGTCCACCTCTTTTATTAATACATGCTTAGGGTTTAACTTTAGCCAGTTGGTTAGCTCCCCTACCCGTATCACGTCTACCATATTAAACTTGGTGTTCACAAATAACCCTGATCCCATCCAGTTTCTGTCAGTCGTGCCAGGTCTCAGCGATCACTCTGCCATTCAACTTCTCGTACCGAACACGCCGTCAAAATTAGTAAAACTACAAAAATAATCAGAGATTACGGGAGAGCTGACTACACGTTAATTATTGCTAAACTGGAGACATTTTCACACGAATTTTTTTCTAGCTTTTCTGAACACTCGGTAAACAAAAATTGCCCGCAGCTTCCCTCGGGGGAACACTGAGGAGGATGCGGAGCATATAATTGGTTAACGGGGTGTTAAAGTGCGGTTTACTTGGGTCGATGGCTAAATTGGTTAACGTGGTTGTAGGAGGGGGTGTTAAATGAGTGAACACGTACACACGTATGCGAAAGGGCGGCGCTGGTCGAAGGGACGTCGATCATTGTGTTTGTGGATTCGTTGGAATTCATTTCACCGCGACCTTGGACGTCGACACGCCATACAAACCAACCGACGAGCGGCAACTGAGCGAGCGAGCACCGACCTTGAGTATATATACAGCTCGACGGCGCATGCACTGTCAGCTGTTGAATGTTCTCGAAGCGCGACGCCACATGCGCGTCCACTGGAGAATCAGGAGAATTGTAGATGTCGAACGCGGTGTGTAGAGGAGGAAGGGTGCACAGATGGTGGAGGACTGAAGCACGCGCGGTGTGTAGAGGAGGAAGGGATGCACAGATGGTGGAAGAGTGGGCGACGGCGCGACGGCGCATGCGCGCGCGTCAGCTGTCGAATGTTCGAGAAGCGGTGCGGACGGCGCGGACGGCGCGGACGGCGCACTACAAGGCGCGAGTATAAGGTGCTTCCGCATCTAAAAACTGGCTACGTTTTAGAGCTAAACTCGAAGAACTTACCGACCGCTTCATACCGCGCCGCAAAATAACCGATAACAATTGGTCTGCTTGGTTCACGCCTACTTTAAAGTGGCTACCTAATAAAAATAAGCGCATCTTTCGAAGTGCAAAGCTCTCGGGCAACATCAAAAGATGGGATGATTATCGTAGTGTAGCCGACAAGTACGCACGCGCACTCTCACTTGCAAAGCACTCATATTTTGAACAAACGTTGCCTTCTTTTTTAGTCACTAATCCTCGTAGATTTTGGCAGGTAATTGGTGGAAATAACAAAAAACTAATTGACCTAGTTTCAGGGAGCGAATTATATATTCCAAGAGAAAATTGTTGCCTAGCTCTTAACAGTGTATTCGCATCATCATTTGTAAACGTGGTGCCTACCACTGGTCCTTACTTGTCTGCTCACTACTACGATCTAATGGTGCCAGTAAAACTTGATTGGGAGGGCATAAGGAAATTAATTCAAAATCTAAAGCCTTCTTCTTCCCCCGGAGATGAGGGAATTAACGCCAAGTTTCTCAAAAACACCGCATTGTTTTCGTCCTTAATACTATGCAGAATTTTTTCTCAGTCTTTGGAATCGAGTACCCTGCCAAACGACTGGAAAGTGGGGAAGGTGGTTCCTCTTCACAAGTCTGGTAACACCAACGATCCCCACAATTATAGACCCATCTCACTAACTACTGTACCATGTAAGCTATTAGAACATGTCATTTACCGTAACTTAGTCAACTTTCTTGAGAATAATTCTTTTTTTACTAACTTTCAAGATAGTTTCTGAAAAAGTTACTCGTGTGAAACTCAGCTCTCATGCTTTACTAATGATTTGTTCTCTGCTATTGATCGTGGTACTTTTATTGATTGTGTATTTATCAACTTTTCGAAAGCATTTGACACAGTTTGTCACGAATTACTACTTCTAAATTTAAGGGAACTGAATCTTGACCCACACATCTTAAAATGGATCGAGTGCTTCTTACGTAACCGCGAGCAATTTGTAACTGCTACTGAATGTAACTCTCCTCCTACTGCCGTAACCTCAGGTGTGCCTCAAGGCTCTGTTTTAGGTCCCTTACTTTTTAAATATATATTAATGATTTGCCTCATAACATTTGCTCCTCCATTAGGTTATTTGCTGACGATTGTGTTATTTACCGTGAAATTTTGACATCTAACGACACTGACACCCTGCAATCTGACCTAGACAATATTTCTTCGTGTTGTAATAATTGGGTAATGAAACTTAACACAAATAAATGCAAATCAATGAGAATAGCTCATAACCCTTCAAAAGCTGCGTTCCCCTCGTACCTACCTAATAAAACTCCCCTAAACAATGTTTCTTCTTACAATTAATTGATTGATTGATATGTGGGGTTTAACGCCCCAAAACCACTATTTGATTATGAGAGACGCCGTAGTGGAGGGCTCCGGAAATTTAGACCACCTGGGGTTCTTTAACGTGCACCCAAATCTAAGCACACGGGCCTACAACATTTCCGCCTCCATCGGAAATGCAGCCGACGCAGCCGGGATTCGAACCCGCGCCCTGCGGGTCAGCAGCCGAGTACCTTAGCCACTAGACCACCGCGGCGGGGCTTCTTCTTACAACTACCTCGGTGTTAACATTTTTAACAACCTCTTATGGCTGGCTCACGTTGACTACATAAGATGCAATGCTAATCGAACTCTTGGCTATTTACGTCGAAATTATTTCTTGCTCCAATTAACCTAAAGCTTCTCCGGTATAAATCATTAGTGTGGCCAAAACTCGAATATGCTTCGTCTATCTGGGATCCTGATATTCCCATGCTCATAGACAACATTGAATCCATTCAGAATAGCTCAGCACGTTTCATATTGTCCAATTACTCTCGAACTGCAAGTGTCACATTAATTAAGGCTCAGCTAAATTTGTATAACCTCTCAATACGACGCAAAAATCACGTCTCTGTCTCTTTCATAAGATCTCTCACACTAACAGAGCCCTCTTTGATTCACTGTTTTTTCCACCAGCCTACATATCAGCACGCAATGACCATCCATAAAAGGTTGGGGTTCCCTTCTGCCATACGAACCAGCACTTCAACTCTTTCGTCCCTAGAACATGTACTGACTGGAACCACCTTCCCGCATCGATCGCTTCAATCACTGACGCCAATCCGTTCAAATCAATCATTTTTGAAAGTGCATTATAGTTTATTCTAATCCTGCTGTTTTATTTTACTTTTTATTGATATTTGTTGTCCCACTCCTCTCTGTAATGCCAGTGCTTTGAGAGTAAATAAATAAATGAAATGAAATAAAA
Organism: Rhipicephalus microplus; assembly: GCF_043290135.1. Classification (NCBI taxonomy): domain Eukaryota; kingdom Metazoa; phylum Arthropoda; class Arachnida; order Ixodida; family Ixodidae; genus Rhipicephalus; species Rhipicephalus microplus. Next base: position 407,770,270 of record NC_134710.1, on the reverse strand, counting down.
TGGCAGCATATCCACGGAGTGAATGATGGAGAGTGGGGCGAAGCATTCGTCTGTCCATGCGTCCGTCTGTGTGACCGTCCATGCGTCTGTTTGTGCGCCCGTCCCAGCGTTCTTTCGTGCATCCGCCCCTGCGTCCGTTCATGCGTCCATCCATGCATCTGTTTGTGTGTCCGCTCGTTCATCTATTCAACACTCCAAGTCCCACCATCTCGCATCTTTTTATCATATATTCCCCATATAGAAGCACCGCCATCCAGCGGACATTCCAAGGACTAAACGAGAGGTGGCACACGCACACTTTCTTACGGCCTGCGCTTTGGGTCCACTTCCCACCTTTAACCACCTCGAGTTCATGGTATATTCTAGTTCACTGTATTCATGGCACTGCGACCAAACGCTCGCTAAACCTTTCGAAAACCAAGGAGGTTACGCCCAGCGAGTATAACGTAGCAACCTTTCCCTGTCAGATAGGGCTCAATTTACATGCCAATGGCTGCTAATGAGAAATGAGAGACAGGAGAATTCGGCTTTTACTTTCTTACGGCTTGCGCTTCGTATCTACTTCTCATTTTTAACCACCTTGAGTTCATTCATGGTATATACAAGTTCATTGTATTCATGGCGCTGCGGCTCAACGGTCGCTAAACCTTTCTAAAGCTAAGGAGGTTACACCCAGCGAGTATAATGTAGCATCCCTTTCTTGTCCGATAGTGCTCAATGTGCATGTCAAAAGCTGCTAATGGGGATCGCAGCGTGTGCGTTGACTAAAAGCCGAATGCTCATGTCTCTCATTCCCCATTAGCAGCCATTGGCATGTACATTGAGCACTATTTTTATTGTTAAACAACGCACAGAAGAAATCTCTCACTGGCACCACCTTGGAAGTCAAGTGTTATACCTATTTCGGGTATGTGCCACTGGTGGTCACATACGAGGGACGCCCAAGCCACGCCATAAGGAGCTTCGCTCCTAATAAAATTACGCCATTGAACCTCTTACCCCGCTCGGTGAGCATCGTCGGCGTGGAAGCGATATTGTTCACGTGGACAGCTTGAAGCCGTACATCGACCCGCACGTTCCCACCTGTTAGATCACCAGGATGGCTTCATCTTTCTCGACGGGGGCAATCAAAATGAAGGAGTGATGACAACACCAGGAAACCACAAGCATCATCGCCGAGTAAGGCACCAGGAGATCGGCGCTCGAGCTTCACCATACTCCTCATCCTGTGACTATCTCGAATCTTCCACCTGCCCGTTAGGTTCAACCAATAAACCTGTTTATAATAATAATAATAATAATAATAATAATAATAATAATAATAATAATAATAATAATAATAATAATAATAATAATAATAATAATAATAATAATAATGTTTCTTCACTTTCATCAAAATTTTACCGTTAAATTCGGCAAAAGCCGCTGCTCTCGGGTCCCCACACGGGCAACATAGATTAGAAACGTCATAGTGACGACGCCCCATTGCCTCACGGCACTGCCAGCCAGCGCATAAACGGACCTCTTCCGAGGCACAGAGCCGTGCGGTGACTCCTCACTTCGGTTCAGCTGAAGTTCAGCTGAAAGCGTAGCCGCATGCAGTGTTCACGCACGCCGTTTCGAGGCAGAGCGCGCTGCGAAAACTTGGAGGTCACCGACAACCGTTTGCCCCGGTCCGATTTAGCTCCGCTAGCTCTCGGAAGCGGGTGGGCTGGCGACACATAAGAGGGTGGCTGATGTCGTGATGATCGGGCGCCTGGGTGACGATTTGGGGCATATTGTCACATTGGCATGTCTTCGACTGCTCCCGCTTTAATTCTTGCTAATGAGCTTGTAAGTGCAACCATGGGCGGTCGGTGAGCGGTTCCTGTTACAGCACACAAGGGACAGGCGGATTATTGCCCCGTCGTCAGGAAGTTGACGTGTTACAGAAAAGCCGTTATATGGCCGCCAAAGCCCAGTACATGTAGCTCTAGGTCTAGACAATTGTGCGCCGAGGGGCTTGCACATGCTTCTTGTCTTTTTATAGTTTTGTGTTATTTACATTTTGGTTTATGTGTTATTTGGGGAGAGGGCATGAGCCCCCTCGGGCACGAAGGTGGCGTCCTTGTGGCAGATTTTGATCGACCAAGTGTACTGTCCTATCAGTGGACAAGCAGGCGACAATTCGCCGAGAGTTATGTGAGGGTGAAGCACCGAGTGGTTTAGAAGAAGCCCCGATGTTCCGCCAAGTGTTATGAACAGGGCTTGAGGAGTTTGGCAACATCGGTTCTGCCAAATCCCGTAGGGTCGCCCTACAGAAGATAGTTCATTTTCAGAGTGTTTTTTTTTTGTTGTAACATTGATGTCGGAACTAACGTAACTTTTCTACAGTCAATAAATAAAACTTTTTCCCAGCATACCAGAAGTTCTCCAGTGTTGCTGCTTCATCTTGGAGTGACCAGCAAGTCAATCACCGCTATTGGAATAGCAGCAGCACGTTTCGTCTCCCACTTTGCTATACCACCTCTGGTGGTGCGTCTTGGGTGCCGAGTGGTGATAGTTGGTTTCTACTTAATTCAAGAGACCCTGAATTTAACTGTTGGTATTCAGCCTACTTTATAAGAAATCGTGAAAAAGAGGGAGTGTGGGAGAACACACCGGAAAACACGAGGGCTGCCAAGATGGGTTATTTTTTGAAGAGCGAAATATAGATGTTACATACATATGATACAAAAAAATGGATATAGGGTAGTTGTTTGGTCTGCTTGTTGGTTTGGCATATAAGTCAGCGCTTGTGTGGGTCAAGCCTAATCTCTGTCCTCCTCTTATGCGCTTTTGTCCTGCATCGTGTGAACATCTTGTGCATGTCCTATGTTTTTTTCTTTCAGTGTTTCTTCAGATGATGCGCATATCTGTTGTTTCAACGTATTAAATCGTAATCATGAGGAATATCTCTCGCATTAGCTTATACATAAGCTGTACATTGGGTAATGCATGGTTAGTGTACAAACCCCTATCATGATTGAAACATTTTGTGTAGGCCATCATCTCTCATGCAGATTTGGTTTTACTGCCACTACGCCATGAAGTATGGTACAGCCCTAGCTTTCACTTCTTCTGCCCTAGTCCTGAGCATCGTCTTCATCTTCTACCGTGAAGATAGTGAATAAACGTTTGAGAGAATTGATTTCAGCAAAAATCAATGTTGGGTCAGTTTAACAACAGCGTTACTCGGGCGAAATAGGCAGTGCTAGTACCATAGATTCATATCTTCCTTCTGTGTCTTGTTGCTGTGGGTTGTATCCCATGATGAGATGAAATGCTCAAGGTTGTGATTCGACAGCAAATCGATTCAGTAAATATAGGCAGTCGGTGTGATGCACGGCCGTTATTGCAGGGCATCTATAAAAAGCATCGGCTTTTGCATACACCTTGAAGACGCGTGCGCTTGCAGACGAACAAGAAGGAAAAAGTGCACCGTCTGACTGTAGCCTGCAAAGCTATCAGAAAGTAACCAACAGGCATATTTTGTCTGAGCCCACGTGAAGATTAGCGTTATATTTTAGTTCGGCCCTCACTGCATGCTCTGCGTTGCAGCCTTTATTGAAGGGAGTTCCACTCGAAGAACTGAAGGACGGGGGCTAATGTGAGTAGTAGAAGGGAAATAAAGAGACAGGCCAGATAAAATGTAGCATTTCCTCATGTCTTTTTGCGTTCAGGTTCTTCAGTGTCATAAGTGGCACGTTTTACGCTAAAGTAACAGTAAAATTGAACATCCTACCCACTCCATCTGTTCCCTTGAGCTAAGCTCTCTCAGCTGCGTAGCGGCTGTTGCTATAGAAGGGAGTGGAAGGTTGGTTACATGGTGTCCATCTTGTCTTGTTGTAGCTGCTGCTGCTGCTTATAAATGATGAAGACCAGCGCCTTTCAATACGTTGCAACGTATTGGTGTGAACGAACCTTAATCCTGAAGGAAGGGTGGCGATACACCGGCTGTCCTCCCGTCGCCCGCCGGCACTTCGCTGGCCGAGGACCACCTAGCTGTTTGTCAAAAGCGGTGACCAACCACGGTCTTCTTGCCAGAATGGGCGTCCTTAGGCCGAGATTATCGTCTCTCGAGAATCGACTCTTCCGGAAGTGCGCCCTTTTGCGACAAAGAAGGCTCACCCCCCTGGCCTGCGACGTCAGACGTTACACGCCCTTCCCAAGATTCACGCAAGCGCTCAAATGCAGCTACGCGAATAACAACGACATAAAGGGATGGCCCTGAACATCCACAACCGGTGGCCACACTTTGCAGTTCCTTGAACGGCAGAGGCGTTTCTGCAACGCGTGCAATTTGCTCTCTGCTTAAACCTCGGGCCCTACCAAACGGGTGCCACCAGAAAGCAACCAAAAAAAGAAAAACGACACGAGGTGACCGTGCACACAAGTACAATCGATAAAGCAGGCAAATGAAACAACAACCAAACTTCTCCATGCTTACATCCATACATATACACAAAAACCACTTCACTGAAATACACACACCCTTTCACACAAGGTGGGGTTCAAGTCAAACAAAGAATACCATAACTCCTGCATGCTTACACACACAAGAAAAAAATACACTTCACTGGGACACACACACATTTCTACGCACGGTGCTGTTCAAGTGTCTCCAGGTTCACACACGTCATTCTTAACTTATAGAGTGTCCACCACGTGCCTAGTCCTCTAGTGTATCAACGGCCCCTGAGGCACCGCTGCCATTTCTAAAGCGACCATTACGTGCCTTCAACAGTGTGCATGTGGCGGAAACCATAGTGGGTGGTGGCCACAGATCATGGTTATCAGTGTGCTGAAAGGCCAGAAATTGAACGCTTCCGAATTCCAGCTGACTGAGAAAGAATCGCGGCATTGATTTTCTGTTCTGGTACAGAAATAAATAATTAAATAAATAATTCAAGAAAGAAAGAAAGAAAGAAAGAAAGAAAGAAAGAAAGAAAGAAAGAAAGAAAGAAAGAAAACACGTGCAGTGCGAACGTGATCGACGCCTGAGCGTCACTCTTCGCCCGCCGCGATCGGTAGACCTCGGAGTTGATCATGGGCAAGTTCACTACAAGCCCATATGGCTTTTCGGGATCTACTTTTATCAATGGCGTTGCCTCACACAGTGTGGCTCTATGCCGCCGAGACGCCCCATCCGCCCACGCAATCTTGTCCGCAACCCGCTCTCCCGATAGCTCAGAAAATGGCCGTGCTACCTCCACGTAATTTAGCCCGTAGCTTAGGTGCCCACACGATGCATGAAATTCTATCAGCTCCGTCTCTATGGTTGGCACCCTCAACCCATTGACTACCGCAAGCATTTAACCGTCAGACGCCAGACAAGGGGAACCTGCATTACGCCCTAAGTAGCTCTCCAAATGAAACTGCACGCAGCACTGTTCTAATTCGAGAAGTCTCCTCACTTCCCCCAATACGATTCTATGGGGATGCGAGCTCTTTCTAGTTAGTCTCTCTTCTTCTGGAACCTTTGGTAGCCGCACCGAAGTCGCATTGGGGTGGCCACCGAACGGCACCCCGTTCTCACTAAATATCTCGCAGACTCGGTGGTGGTCTCGTTTTTCGGCTTCGGTCGACTGATCAGAGACCCGACAAATACCCGCAGCACACGATGCTTCCGGCCATGATTCATACTCAGCATCACTTAATTCCACGCCTTGCTCAAGCGACACGCCAAGTGACCCAACTTTTCAGCAACAAAGGCACAAGTCACTCGCGTCCCCCAGCTCTCGAGGCTCCGCCGGCTTTTGTGCCAAACACAAACGCTTGCGTTGTCGCTCAACATGCCTTCCGCTTCCTCGCCCTCCTCGGCTATCTGCGGTTTTACCTCAGCATGCTCCTTTTCGCGGAACTTCTCGGGTGCAGCTGTATCTTTCCTGCCCACCGCTTGCGATCCATTGGGCGACGCGCGGCTGCCCGGGGGGTTTGTCGTCGTCCCCGCTGCTCACGACAACCTGGGTGATCATACCATTTATAGTCGCGGTTTCCCTCTGCGATTCAGGGCTCTCGGCTTCTAACTGCCGCAATTACACCATGTTCAATGGGCCACGTTTTGGTATCAGCTGTGTGCCGCCTGCCTCCTCCGCGCCTTTCCATATGCTCTCAGAAGCGCACTCATAATTAAGCGATTTCCACGCTTTTTCTGACAGCAGGCAATCCGCTCGTGCTGTCAGTCGGTCAGTTAATGCGCCAAGCACGGGAACCGTCCCCTTTGGGTCAGCGTCAACGCCGCTTTCGCTAGACATCGTCAACGGGACCACCGCGAGCTTCGCCTTCACTGTACTACCAAACGCAGATGTTAATTTATTATTGCCGTGTGGCTTCACCTGCCCTCGTGTCCAAACTCACCCCGATATGCCTATCCTTACAATCGAGTGACATGGCGATAAGGTCACTGTGGGCTACCACTGGTTCTCCCATCGAAACATGTACTGCTAAGCTCTGGCTCCCAGCGTCCGACCCATCTGATGTTTGCAGCTCCTGTCGGTGCGAGCAAGTCTATTTTTGCTGCCCTGTCCTACCACAACTGTAGCATGCCCTGGACGTACGTTTTCCTTCCGTGCCAAGGCCATCTCCGGCCCCACGGTTCTTCGCTGCCTCATTCTGAGCTCTAGCTTTGCTCGCGCCCTGCAATTCCGCTGATATTTGATTCGACTGTATCGCAGTGCTGTTCGCACACTGCGCTACCTCAAACGTTCACAGCAACGCGAATATGTCTGGGGCGCTCATTCACGTTCTCGCTTCTTGGAGGGTCAAATACCACACGGCCTCCTCCAATAAATTTTTCTTTAATAGGTCGGTAACCAAAACCTTAACCAGGCCTTCGAATTCGACAACCCCCTTGCCTCAAGGTAATAGTGGAGGTAGCGCTCTAAACGTGTCGCAAAAGGTCTCCATCATTCGTTCGCACGCTTCCCTGACCCCAAGAATCTTCTTAGATACTCCCCTACCGATAGTTTGAGCACCGTTTGCTTGATTACTTGGTAATATTTGTGATCTGTTGGGCTTAGTCACATGGACCAAAATGGGACTCTCTTCACTACCAACGGGAAAACCAAACGTCCCCAAAACTCCCCTGGTACCTCGTACGCTTCTAGGGCACTCTCCACGGACTCAAACCACACCGGCGCTTCAGCCTCTGTTGGAAATTTGAGTGATACCCCTGTGAGAGCTTTTGAGTAGCGCCTCAGTTCGCTACACGGATCCCGCCTGCCGAACTCACGTCCACTTCACCGAGAGCTTCCACCCAACATCTGTGACTGTCTCTCCATCTCTAACCGCAACTACTGCAGTCTACGCCTCGGTGTGAGATTTTCGAACAGTTCATTTCTCTGGCTCAACTTTCTACCCACTCCCGCCGTTCCCTTGAGCCAAGCTCTCTCAGCTGCGTTGCGGCTGTTGCTATAGAAGGGAGTGGAAGGCTGGGAACATGGTGTCCGTCTTATCTTGTCGTAGCTATTGCTTCTGCTTGTAAAGGATAGAGACCAGCGCCTTTCGATACGTTGCAACAACTCGACTTTATGAACAGGAATTTATGTACAAATTTACAAGACTCGTCGCCGTTGGAATCGTTGCATGTTGTCTCGGCAGAGCCGATAGTGCAGAGAACTCTTTGCTGTGAGCATAACGACCGTGAGGAAACGAAAGCCAGGTTTTAACCCCTCGGTTGGCCCTCGCAATTCTCCTCACGGCCAAACTAAACGATTCAGTCTGTTTATTGGACAGACTAAGCACATTTGTTGCCGTGCTCTCTTCTCGCTCTCTTAATCAAGCACTCTACCTCTCGGTCGGAGAGAGAGAGATGAAAAGACCGGCCTGTACACTACGCTCTGCGAACTGTTTGAACGCACACAGTGGTGGCGCCATTTGGCTGCGGGGCCCCTGCCAGCACTGCGAGATGACTACACTGTCCAGTGTGACAGCCGCCACGCGGACTCTAATCCTCATGAATGGGTGACGATACACCGACTGTCCTCACGTCACTCACTGGCACTTCGCTGGCCGGGGACCACCTAGCTGCTTGTCAAAAGCAGCGACCGACTTCGGTCTTTTTGCCAGAAAGGGCGTCCTTACGCCGAGATTATCGTCTCTCGAGAATCGGCTATTTGGGAAGCACGCCCTTTTACGACAAAGAAGAATTACCCTCCTGGCCTGCGACGTCATACCTTACAGTAACATTATCTACGACAGCCACCTTTGCAACATTGCTTGAGTTTTTTGGGTCTACGAGATTCTAGAAAAGAAGAGGCTATTTCAATTTTACTCAGAAGCATTTTTTGCGGCATCAAATACTTCATTACTCCAGGTGCTTTCAGAACTAAAATCCAAAATCCTTAGAACGAGATTATAAGTATTACTGTTGGTAATAATAAGTACCTGGTAGTACGCGTGATTGTCACTACGAATAAACCTCTCACCGCTGTCAATGAGATCCGACAATGAAATACAGTGTTCTTGCTTTTCCGCTATCTACCTACCAAATATACAGTTATAGTATACCGGGCTTACCGGGATATCGGGCGTACCGTAATAGCGGGATCGAAGGGTACACGCGCGGTCACGTACGGTACCCGCACCGCTTACCGTACACGCGCTATTTTTTTTTCAGATTTAACGTTACCGTGTCAGCGTAGGTGTACGTAGTGTCCGTAAAACATGTCGGTGCTCCCGGACATCCACTTCGAAGTGATTTTGGCGTAACTGTTGAAAGATTTCGGCGTAATTGTTGAAAGACTTCTCCTAAACTTGACCTTGTCCACTTCTGGACGGTATACACTCCGTGAAGGACCTATAGGGGGCACCTTGAAAGGCGCGCGCAGCGCCACTTGTGGTGTGGCCAGCGCGCAACGTTGAGAGTCGAAGTAGAGAGCAGCGCCCAATCGCTTTGATAGCTATGATGGCACAAGCGCCCGTGGCTGGGGGGTTAGTGTTTGCTTCGCGGAGAATTTAAAGATATCGCAGGGGGACAATCTTCCTCGATGCCACCACGAATAAATGGGAAAACGTTCACGAAAGCGGCCACGTTTTTTGCATTAGTGAGCGCTTTGCTGCTTGTCGAGGAATGACGGCTAAACGCGTATTTCAGGTGTACGTAATTCATGAGGGCGGATTCATAACTATCACTGGAAGCTGTCATTTTTTCGAACTTATAATATTATTGGTACTGGCCCACTGCCTGCGTACTTGCAAAATACTCGGACCGTTTAGAAGTATAAATGGCTCCTAGGCCACTCACCGTGGAAACTGGCGTGCTCGTTTGTTGCGGCGTCATGCCACGGTGATTTTCAGTCATCGGGTCTCGCGAAGTGCTTTGCTTGAAATATTTGAGGCATCATCGTCAATCATCATGATCCAAATCTTTACCTCGCCGCTCGCGCAGCTCATGCTAAGAGCATGAGTGGCGGGCGAGAAAGAGAATGCGAGAAGACTTAGTCCAGGGAGGACGGCGCATGCCCCGTTCCGTCTTTCGCTTTACCTTGTAGAGTGCTGACGACGACGGCACGGTCACTTCGGCCACCGTCACGTGTCTCTCATTCACTCTAACCTCTTGCGTTGTTTATGTTGCTTTCCGAAACAAACACAGACATGCACATTTGTCGCTACAGCATTCGCAAAGCATCGTTTCTTACCATGTATAGTTCTGCTATTCTCTACGCCCTGCATCATTTCTTCCTAACATGCTGATTGTTTATCACGTAAAGAAAAAGGGCTTTGAATGAACCAAATCCGAAAAATGGGATTCAATTCATTAGTTCCGGTGGGCATTTCGTTTGGAGCTACAGCACTTGGTTATAAACACAAGAGCGTTTGGAATGCCACATGTGATTTGCTACGCGAGACAAAACGAATTTAATTGTAAGATCATGTAAGTGAAATTTATTCTTCAACGACATTACGCTTTTTTTCGTGATTTAAGCTAATTAGTTATCTAGAAAATGATCTATTTGTAAAGATCTGGAGATATACAAACACAACCTTTTATACGACAAGGCACCGCCGAATTCATGGCCGATCCCCCATGGTGCCTTGTGTCAGTTTAATAAGGCCCAATCAACCAACTGACGTACTATCTTGATCCTATCCAGTGCGCATACGCTGCTGAGTGGCTACTTGTGTTTACAGTAAAATGCTACGTACTTCAGTTCGCCCCTTTACTGATGGACCAATAAACTCAATAAAGCACTAATCGACCTCACATTGCATTCATCAAAACTGCGAACGGTACACGGCAAAACAGTAATTAATAACGTTCATTCAAACGTCACACCAGCCTTGATCTGAAATAAAATTTTTTGCATGAATTTCTTCTCTCATCAGCTCTATGGTAGCAAGAACATCACGCGAGATTATCGCTCCTGCAGAGGATGTCTCAGGCATATTCAAGCACGCGTCGGCTGAAAGCGAGATGGCAGAGGAAATTGAAACTAAACACTTTTTACGTCCCAGAGCCATGATCCACTAATTTATTTGCCCAATAAAGCAGAAAAAAGTCGAGAAACTCTGAAACTTTGTTCCCATAGGACACGGCGTGTACCTGTTGACACAATAGAAGAAGCATCAGTTCATGATTCAGATAAACTACGAGCAAGCGAACGTTGGGGGAGTGTTTCGCTTTGCTCGGCCTCTCAACGTTTGTCTTCTCTGACGGCCGCGCGGCGGCGCGCCAGTCTCAGTGCATGGAGTCTATACTTTGCTCAAGCAAAGGGAACCAAGGAACACGCTGATCACAATTAAGAATTGCGCTGATCACAACATCGTTCAGCGAAATCTGCGTAAAAACGGTGATCGTGCATGCAGGGAGGCTTTTAAACTGCTTTATGCAACAAGCATATTTCAAACTCGCTTGTCTACATAGCTGGCACACAAGCGCCTGCCTGGCTGGTATGCGCGTATTTTATGTAAGTCGTTGCCATTAGTCGTCTGTCCCTTTAGCAGCAACCATCTTGATCACGTATTTGAAGCAGTGATTCAGCGTTCGCACAGTATAGTAGCAGTTTTTGTACTTACGATTTACACACAAAATTCCTCAATTTTAAGCTGAAATTTATAACGCAGCTAGTCGAAAAATAGCCAGTACTTTGAGGTTCTGCAAGGTAAGCTCAGAGTACTTAATCCTTGAAACGTCTATTCAATGCGGCATGCAGCCACCGAAGTGGATGGCATTACGTACTTGAATATTTTGCTGACTTAACGGGACACTAAAGAGAAACAATGGATTTATTATTGTTGTTGAACTGCTCTCACAATACTCTAATCCCACATGCCTTACTATCATATATTCATCATTATCGGAGAAATTTAATGTCGAACTTTCGTTCTTAAAGTTCACGCCAAAATCACCGCACGTGTCATAAAAAATTTCAATGTATACTTTTCGTGTTTTCAAGACATTGGCTAATAAAAATTTCTGAAACTCCGTATGTTAGGTCTAAAACATCAAGAGATGACAATGTACTTGATTTTTATCGATTAGAAGCTACTTGGGACCCAGAAGACCGCTTCAAAATCTTCACGGTGTTTCGTATTCGAATCTTGAAAATACGTCTCTACTCGCATTATCATGGCGAGCGTTTTCTCTCATACTAGGGGTCGTCTCGCCGTAATTATAGATGTTTCGGGATCGCAATATAGTTCTATACGCGAAATATTGTTTTTCTCTTTAGTCTGCCTTTAAATATGCCTTTTCGCATTTCCTCTTCGACTGCACAGACCGGTTTAATTTGTGGTTATAAAAGTGAGGTCCCCGAAGACCTTTTTGGGGGTATGCGAAATCAATCCTTCAAAAAATTTAAAAACGTGTTTTGGAAGCATATTAAGTCATATGACCACAGCCCCTTCAGATTTTTACATAAACTTTGCCGCAAAAGTTGTTTGCATAGCATCGGAGCTGATTAATGTTTCCCCTTTTTCATGAGGTGGCTGTAGTGTTTTGTTGCAATTTTCTCTGACATAGGCACGTGATTATACGTATTATAAACTTGCATATTTGAAGGGCAAAGAAGCTAAAAACGAGTTGCATATGGCTGCACACCACACGATTTTTTGACATGGAGCTGAGATCGAACTGCCATTGCACTTAAGTTTGACGATTATTTCCCAGGGAGAAATTAAAGGCACCTGTTTTCCACAGCATGTCTCAGTTCATTATTCCCATCCCCTCTCTTTCATTTTTTTTAGTTCGAGGGAACGCTCTTCTTTTCTATCGGTTCATAAAGAGTCCCCGAAACATCGATGGCTGATAGCCAGTGGTCTAGATATGTGTTTTTATAATGTAGACTAGTAAGCCACTGTAAAAGGCCCATATTTGTTCGCTTCAGCTGCCAACTGTCCTAAAACGAAACAGCCACTATCAAGCTAGCCTAATAGATAGATCGACACGACATATGTGGAATGTCTTATGGACAAAAAACCTGTAAAAATTCAATTAAACGACGTAGACTTGCTAACGCCTACCTTAATAGTGTGTGTCAGTTGGTGAACTTGGGAATGAAGCATCCTAACACGACTACAATCACACTGTCAGTAAGCTGCTTAGGCGAGCCTAGTGAATTACGACATAATCGCAGGGCTTTTGGGCCACACGCATATGAACCCGTTTACGCTGTTTCAGTGTGGCATCTATCGCCACTGCGACGTTCATTTCGTTTTCTCTCAATATATTAGCTGCTCTCCGTTGCAAGCATACTTAGGCGAAAAAGAACGGCTTCAAGGAGAAATGGCTAAATCGCAGAAATCAGTATTACGTTCCAACGCTTGTTTCGCTTCTTTCTTACGTATTTATTTAAATAAATGAATATAAATATAAATATAAATATATATATATATATATATATATATATATATATATATATATATATATATATATATATATATATATATATATATATATATATATATGTATATATATCTATTAGTTCTAATATATATTATTACTTATATATTATTTCTCAGTTCAATCACCTCTATAAATCCGACTTTTTGCGGACGATTGTGTTATTTATGCCGACATTGTTCAGCGTTCTGATCAAGCCAGACTCAACGATGCATTGCAATCCATCTGCGCCTGGTGTGGTAAGTGGGGCTTGAAGCTCAACGCATCAAAAACGGCATCCATCACAGTTACGACCAAACAAATCACATTAGAATTCCAATATACTATTAATAACGCTTATGTTAAAAAGGCTACGCAAGTGAAATATCTGGGTGTCATGCTTACAAGCAATTTAAATTGGGAAACTCATATAGACAACATCTGTAGCAATGCGCTAAAGAAGTTAGCATTTTTAAAACGTAAACTGCGTCGCACTTCACCTTCTATAAAACTAATAGCTTACAAAGCGCTTATCAGGCCTTAGTTATAATATGCAGACCTGGTCTGGGTGGCGTATCAAAAATACTTAATTAAAAAATAGAGAGGATCCAAAACTTGGCTCTGAGGTTCATCTACTCTAGCTACCCTCGTTTTGCAAGCGTCTCTGCCCTTCGCGAGAAGGCAAATCTGAAAACACTCGCACATCGTAGAATATTCTCTCAATTAAAATTCATCTATCAATAGTACCATGCTCACTTCAAAATGCCACCCAATCGCTACGTAACCAACCCGTCCGGGCGCTTTGACCGTATTCATCATAATAAAACAGTTAGACAACCATTCAGTCATCTGAATGTTCATCAGTACTCATTATTCCCTCATGCTCTTTCATTTTGGAACAAGTTACCTCAGGAGGTCGGTAATGCGGACATGACACAATCGTTCGCCCATCTCGTCAATGACCTAACACTTGATTTTTAATATGCAATATATTAAGTTCCTCATTATATTGCTGAGATTTTTTGTATTTCGGTATGAATGCCATTATTGCTACGTATCATTTATATTTTTCGTGATGTTGAGAATTTCTTTATTTTTGTACCAAGTATTGTATTTTCTTATATTTTTATATTCTGTTTTGTCACTGACATTTGTTAGCCACTCCTGCTTGGGCCCAAACAGGGCCTGCAGTAGTATTTGTAAATAAATAAATAAATAAATATATATATATATATATATATATATATATATATATATACTTTCTGCCAACACTTGTAAAATAATTGTATATTAACTAATTGTATATATATAAGTCACCAGAAGAAGCGAACGAGCAAACGAAAAAAGATGCTCGTTACGGCCGGGGACTGGCCTTCGTCAGGGCATGCCCTGACGAAGGCCGGTCCCCGGCCGTAACGTTGGCAATAAAGCATCGTTTTTCGTTTGCTCGTTCGCTTCTTCTGGTGACTTATAACTCGACCGGAATCCAGGAAGACTTTCAAGAAATATATATATATATATATATATATATATATATATATATATATATATATATATATATATATATATATATATATATATATATATATATATATATATATATATATATATATATATATACAATTATGTAGACCCTCCTTGAGAATGGTACCAACAGTAGCGTTCATTTCGACAGTTTCGACCAGAGTCTGGTCTTTGTCAGGAGTGAGGGCAGATTTCGTTCACGCTCACATTTGCAATATTTTGAGAAAAAAAAGAAAAAGAAATGGCAAAGACCGAAAAACGAAAAAAAAAATGACGAAAAAGAGGAATAAAAATAAATTAGAAAACGCTCTAGGTTTCACTGCGGTATACGAGTGGCGCCGTGAGTGTCTTTTTTAACGCATGCGTTCAGTGTAGTTGGGTGGCGATCCCTTTAGTGTAGACGGTGGCTGGCTAAGGTAAGGGCTTGCGTGTCACGGAAGCTCTTTCTTTTTTGACCGACTGTGTCTAATCAGGCGTCGATGCCATGGGCGGCTGTGTTGGGACTGCCGGTTGTCGTAAGACAGCGTCCCAAGGCTCCAGTGAGGTGGTGCGGAAGAAGAGGTTTCTTAAGGAGCTGTCTCGTTTTGAAGATGTATCAGGAAGTGTCGCCAAAAGACGTTAATGGGCGTTTAAACTTAATACCATTTAGCATATCGTCAACTAAATGACTCAAAATTCTACAAGTGCCTCCCAGGGGATCCGACAGACTAATGCACGCGTATTGTAACAACAGAACTGAAGGAGCTGTTGGAACAAAAAAAAAAATAACACACAGTGAGTACAAAGTAATGTGACCAGTACACTTTTGTCCAGGCCGCTTCTACATACTCCCAAAAAACCATAAACCCGGTATCCGAAACCGACCAATGATATCAGGTATAGGCACAGTAACCAAGCCCATATCAAGTACGTAGACAAATTATTAGGCCACATTCCTTGAATTTTCATGTCGTATGAAAAAAGATACCACACATTTTCTTCACGTTTTAAAACATTCCAACTTAGCCTAATGGGTCCTCATTGTATACAAATATTACCCACGATAATGGCATAGCAGCATTAAAAAAACTCCAGGCCTGTACGCTAGATGCAGCACAGTCACAGGGAAAGCTAGAAAAGTGGCCCTTCAGAGCCTTCTCTGAACGCTCATTGGGTAACTGCTGCAAACACACTTTCTGGGTAGCCACTAAGCCAGTAATAATAATAAATTCTGAGTTGTAGGCCGGCATTCGCTATGGTATCCTTTGTCATTCTGCTGAGAAGCATGATATCCGCCAACACTAGCGAGGAGTTTCGGGCCAGTTGTTCGTGCAGTTGCTGATGAGGACGAGGATTTATTCCTGAAGTGGGCATGCACCGCAGTTAATAAACGATGAAGAACAAGCTTTTGTAATGGCTTCATCAAAAATCATGGTACCGAATCCAGATTTCTCGCACCTGCACTTCACATGGAATAATAAATGGTGTCCCACGCGTAAATTGGAAGTCTTGATCACAAAATTACGTTGCCGTGTACCACCTCTTAATTTCTACTTAAACAGGTCTGGTCTGGTACCATCCCCTCTGTGCTCAAGCTGTAACGAACCTCAACATATCGACCATTTTCTTATCCCATGTCACCGTTGAGAAAACCAAAGAAAAAACTGCTTCGAAATTTTATTCTAAAAACTAGGCATATCACTTAATACTCCCAATATTTTGTCTTTTGGGGCCACTACATTGGGACACAGCGACAGGAACATCTGCGGGGCTCTCTGCGAATCCATATATAACACGAAAAGATTACCGTGCCTGAGTCAGCGATCAGCTCTCGAATTTTAATAGCCACACTACCACTTATTATTTAGCTGATACACTGCAATGATTCAAATTTCAGGAGAATTTCATATAACAATTCCACCTCAGATATTCAACAAATTCTATTATTTCTCTCCTCCTTTTTTTCTTTTTTTTACATTTCGCCAAATTAATTTCACAGTCGAAACACAGTAATCATATTCCCCTAGTCTAGAAAATGTAAAGGTATTGACTTGCATCAACCACCGGCTTCTTGGACAATCCCCCTTAGTGGGTGAGAGCCACAAAAGAAAGGAACAAGCAAGCAAGCAAGCTTGGTGCATTGGACGACCCACACGTTACGCTATTCGCATTGTGTGACGTCTTGTTCTTTTCCTGTGTAAGAATACTTTAATACTCATAATAACGTGATTCTTTTCCCGACACCAAGACGGCCAAGGCACATTCACGAACAAGTACGAAGCAGAGGCGTGTCTCAGTCAATAAACAAGAAAACCCGGCGCTGAAACTTCTTTGGCTGAAACTTCTTTGGCTTCCACCTCATTTTGAATCACGACGTGTTGAAGAGGCGTTCCAAGCTTACGGCGTTGTGAAGTCTGTTGAGAGAGAAACATAGAGATGTGCTGGGATAGAACAATGGATGACAACAAGTACGGACGTTGCCTTGGTGCTCAAGGGCATCATCACTGTGAGCTCAATACCACACCTTCTGTCAATTTATGGGCACCAATGCCTCGTACTTATTCTCGGTAGGCCTCCACTGTGTCTTCGTTGCAAGTTAGTGGGGCATGTACGTCGACAGTGCAAAACACCGAGGTGCTTGCAGTGCCAGCGATTTGGTCACTCGTCGGATGCCTGCGTGTCCACTTATGCCAACAAACTCCGTTCTAGCCAAGGCATAGAAGAGCAGCATCTGGATAATCTTATGGATGTCACTGAGGTAGTTGATGTGACAGGGGAAGCAGCGGGAGGAGCAGAAGGTGCCTTAAAGGAAGCTGAACACTTGTCCATCGATACCCTTGGCACGCAAAATAACACGGCTAACGATGCCAGTGAAAGCATAAGCAAATGCAATGCTTCAGAAGAACACCACTTGGAAGACCTTAAAGACAAGCCTCCTGACAATGAGGAACAAGAAGGAATGGAAAGCGGTCAGACAAGGAAGCGTCAAGCACCAGTCACCGATGAAGCAACAACGAGTGCGCCAGACATGACAGAGCAAGTGTCTTCATGTGGTCCAGGTGTCACCTTCATTGAGGACCGAGGGACGCGTCACCTATGCCAGCGTCCTCAGGAAAGTGCTCCTAAAAGTGCAAAGGAGGTAAAGCCACAGGTTGCCCTGTGGCTAAAAGTGACCTACAAAAGCTTTAGGATAGCAAAATGACTACCGCGCTAACAATTCCCTTGTGTGTAGCGACACTCAACTTACGTGGCTTGAGGAATGTAAGGCGTCAGTGGCAGTTGCGCCGCGTGCTTGAGCAGTATAAAATGGATGTACTTGCAGTGCAAGAGACTAAGATTTCGGCTGCGCGTGACACCGATCTTGCACTGCAAATTTTCAGAGATCACAATTTATACATCAGCCCAGCACGTGGTGCATCCGCGGGATGCTTTTTATTAGTTAGAAAGCACTTGAATCATACTTTGACGTCACTACATGCTGATGAAGAAGGACGCCTCATTTGTTGCGACTTATCTTTCCATTCCCATAATTGGAGGTTTGTCTGTGTCTGTGCTCACTCCAAAGTGAATGACAGCAATGCTTTTTTCCTCTCTTTAACTTCACTGCTAAACACTGAGAGAACTTTGATAGTTTTCGAAGACAATTATTGTGTTTGTGACGCGAGAGATCATTCATATATAACAAATCGTTGTGATGCAAGTGCAATCTTACTGCAGAAATTATCGAAAGACCACAATTTAATAGATGCGGGAGCACATGCACCTTCCTCGGTGGGGTTCACGCACTTTCAAGGCATCCCTCATGCTCGGCTGGACCATGTACATGTCTCTAAGCTTATGGTCTCACATTCATAATTATGCTGTAAAGCCCTTATTTTTTACAGACCATTGCTTGGTCAATGTTTCTTGGGGTCCTGAAAATTTTCGTAAAACTCCTCTAAATTGGGACCTATGGAAGCTTAACGTACAGTTGTTGCGCGAAGATTGTTTTGTTAAAATAGTAAAAGAATCGGTACACGAAGTAACGCAGTGTCGACAGCTGCCAATTTTCGCTCAATGGACAAATTTCAAAGAAAGAGCCAAGTATCAGGCAATTAGTATTTCATGTGAAATGGCGCAAAGAAAAAAAGCTGGAAAACGCTATCTCTATAATTTACTTCATAAGCTCCATACTTTTGAAAGTCAACTGCCGGAACTGTACGTGGACGGGATACATGTGATTCGAGCACAGATACAAAAACATGATACAGATTTATACAGAGGAGCAAAGATTCGTTCCCGTGTTACCCATTTCACTGAAGAGGAACCCACTAAAAAATCCCTTGGAGATGAAAAGACATATGCAATTTCTAAACAGATACTGCAAATTGAGTCGCGGGGTTCCCTTTGCACAGAGACATGTGAAATAAGAGCCGCATTTAAAGATTATTACAAAAGTTTGTTCACCGCGGCTGAGCTTCAGGAGAATTTCGAAGAAGAAGCTGACCACTTTATTGCCCTTGTGCCTCAGTTACAAGATGATGATAGACTCACTGTAGATGGGCCCATAACCAGAGTGAAAATTAGATTTGCTATAACAACGTTGCAGAAAAACAAAACTCCTGGCCCAGATGGCCTTAGTGGCGAATTTTACATAGCTTTGCAGGAACTTCTGATACCTTTCCTTGAGAAATTTTTTAAAGAGGCTTATGACCGTGGTGAACTTCCTCCTTCTTTCTATCAGAGCCATACAACATTAATCCCCAAAAATGCTGATCCTGGCGTATTAAAGAGAGTTAACGAATATAGGCCTGTATCGTTATGTAACGTTGACTACAAAATATTTGCTAAATTGTTGACAAATCGGCTACAGACAGTGATTACTAAATGTGCAGGTGACCACCAAACATGTGGAATTCGCGGTCGTTCTATACAGACAAACATTCATATTGCACGTTCAGTTCTTGAGTGTATTGATGGTAGCATGGACCAAGTAGCCCTCCTTCAAATAGACCTTGCAAAAGCATTCGATAAGGTACGATATCCTTTTTTTTTTCGTCTCCTCAGACACCTGTAGTTGCGTGATGTACTGTACAATGGTATTTCACTCTGTTACAAGAAGTGCAGAACTATACTGATTGTAAATCGCACACGTTCGAAGATAATCGCATACTTTCGAATATAATATAATCGCACACTTTCGAGTTAAAATCATCTGTACGTCAGGGATGTCCACTCTCGCTTTTGCTTTTTGCAATTTATCTAGAACCATTAGGTTTAAGTGTGCTTCTAAAGCCTAGCATCAGAGGCTATCGATATGATGCTGAGGAAGTTAAAGTTCTAGCTTATGCAGATGAGAGTGCCTTCTTTTGCGCTGACAAACCCAGCGTTCAAGAAGGAGTCAACACTTCGTTACGTTTCTGTGAAGTCGCTGGCGCAAGCATAAATTTTGATAAAAGTAGTGGATGCTGGCTAGGCATCTGGGCCCAAACACCTTCGGTCTTCGCAAATATTTATCGGAATGCTACTCCTATGAAATGCCTTGGTGTGCCTCTTGATAACTATCGTAACAGCGGCCCACACTGGACCGCTGCGATAACTACGATCCACCGAAAGGTGGCAACATGGCAAGGACGGGAGCTTTCCAATTTTGTCAGGGCGAAAGCGTGCAATATATTTCTTGCATCAACGCTTATTTATACTCTGCAGGTGTTTCACTGCTCTCGTGTACACATTCAAGCCTTTCATAGTATATTTGCCTGGTTTATTTGGAGCTCTTCTTGAGAACCCATGAGAAGAGACAAACTTTTTCTTCCGCTTGAAAAGGGTCGCCTCGGCCTTGTGCATTTGTTCGTGTGACAGTTGGCGTTGTGATTTTTTTACCTAAACGATGTGTGTAACCCCTTTCTTTTAACTGTTCTTCGTAACCATATATGTTGCCACCTTCCTTTTATTCATGTCACAACAAGCGTTGCCAAGGAATTGCCATTGCGGGGATTCATAAAAAAATTGCTGATACTGTCAATTTTTTGAAAGCCAGGTTTAGCTTAGAGTATTTGTATACTATTGATAGAACAAATTTAACCGCTGAACTTGTGAATAACCTTTTCCCAGAACCTGTTTATCGAAAGCCATATTCGTTTTTGCCTGGTCACGATATATTATTTCGTGTACGTAGAATTTGGATATCTCCTTGAGCGAAAACATTTTTTTTAAACTGCACACTTCTACGCTGCCAGTGAAAACGTGGCTGAATGAAAAATTAATATACCTACTCTGGACAGTAAATTGTAGACTCTGTAATCAACCTGAGACTATAGAGCATTGTTTTATTGATCGTCGTGACGCTTTTTTATTTTTGGCACATTCTAAAAAGAACATTAAGAAAATAACTTCCAATCACATCTCATGGTATTAGGTTCCTGCCATTCAAAAAGAGTCCGACTGATAATACTCCTTATGACCTGTTCATGTTGTTGGGAATTTACTCACTATGGAAAAGTCGCATGATTGATAGACACGCCGAGCCACCACGGTCGACGAGATCTGTCTTCCGAGAAGAAGCTGCTCAAGTGTGCAGTGTTGTTGAGACTTTTGATCCCGTTCCGGAGTGGCTTCCCGTTCTTGACGCTTGTGTGTGTTTCCCTGACTTGTGATGAAGTATGCTGTGTGTACTTTACTGGTGATAATTTCATTCTTTAAAAAAAAAAACCGCGGCGTGGCTCAGTGGTAGAGTGCTGGGCTGGCACTCAGTGGACGTGGGTTCGACCCCTACTGGGTTCTTGGTTCTAGGTTTTTTTTTATTTCGTGATAGTGCTTACGGATACCGGCGGCCGCGGCAGCGGTGGACAAATGCGGTGCCACGCGTGACCCGAGTTTCGATACCATAACAGCTTTCGCTGTAAAACATACACACACCATAGACAACCTGACACCCCAAATTTTCCTGCCATCGCAAGCCTCAGAAGATTATACGCTGTTCCAGAAGTTCCATAGAGCACTGTAGAACCTACAGGCCTTCTCAACCAATGAGGAGGGCGAACACATCTAAGTGCATCCTTCCGCACCCTGTCATCTGCCAGCGGCGAGCGCTGCAGCGAAAGCGGCAAGAACGTCTCGGGACACTGTGGAACTGCGCAGTTAAATGAGCTGTAATTGTGAAAGTGGTTAAATATTCTCGGCACCGTAAAAGCGCGCGTCTTCGAGGTACTTGCACGTGTACATTTGAGAGATGGAGTTCAGTGGCTCAAGTTTCGGTGGAAAGCGCCATACAAGCGAAATTGAATATGAAAGCACCACGTTTCATCAGATTTTGTATGCGCATGCCTATGGGCATGCGAGGGGCACTCACATTCAATACGAAATGATGGCTCTGTTCGCCGTGCTTTACTTGGATATCTCACTGAGCGGTGTATACAGTATGCAAGCCGTACTTGTGCATTCATTGCGTCCTAATACGCTGCGTATATTTCACTAGGCGTGCAGGATTAACTCCGAGGAACTCAAGCTGAACGGTTTTGTGTCGAACGCGATCTTCTGCTCATGAAGATCTCACCGATTGGCTCATCACCGGTGAACTCTTGGTGCCGTGAGTCGTCTCGATTGACTGTGCCTCGTAACCCTCGCCGATCAGCGTGTCCTCCATCATCCCCGGTGCTGTGTAGCTCTCACAAGGTCGGCGCACCCCGTCCTCGAACTCCTATGGCCGTTCCCATCTTTTCTATTTCTTTTCTACTTCCATGTGCGGGTTCTCTTCTTACTATCATCCTCTATTTTCTTCTTATCATTTTCACTCCTCTTCTCTCACACCATCTCTCTGCCGACCTGTTGAGGTGTCCTCGTAAGGAGAGAAAGTTACAGGTCGGCACCTTTCTATTCATTTCCTTTTGATAACCACTTAAAGAGAAGAGTGCGGAATCGTGCAGTGTAATGCTGCATATATAGGTAGACCTCATGCACTCGCTGCACTCTAAGGCAAAATTACCCGAAAAAGAGTAATGGAGCCCAATAGGCGTGGGCGATGAACGGACAGACCGTCGAGGAGCAACCATAGAGGGAAGTGTGCCACGCGAAACCACTCAGTTTCCAAACACGCTCCAAAGGGATGAACCGCCCGGGAATTGCAGACAGTGCGAAAAGCGTTGCCAAGATGACTACCCGTCCTTCTACTCCTCTGCTGGCTCAGTCTTTCCGCGTAATTTGCTGGTGATGAATCGCGTTGCGTCGCACTCGAAGTGCTCGACCACGGCCGCCTGGATTCAACGATCTAAGAATTACAACGTGTTGCTTGTGTGTACACTTAGATGAGCGTGGGCTGCTGCTTTTGCGTTTCGCTGCACTCGTGAAGTCAGGAGCAAGTCTCGACACGACACCACACCACGCTGTCTATCTATGGCTTCAAGATAGTCACGACCAACACACCACCGCAACAGTTGGGAAGGCCGATATGGCGGTTCAGAAGACAGCAGGCCTATCGCACTTTAGTCCGACTCAGGGCAGAAAACAGCACTGGATTCTAAGGCAAGTAGGTTATCATTCTTTATTTTACTCTACTTGTCACGTGTGCGATACGGATCACGCTTGCTGGCATGGGCTCGGTCGTGTTGTATATCGCACGCACGAAATGCATCGCAAAGGTCAGCTTCAGCGTCTGCAGTTCGCCTGTGTTTTTCGACCGCCTGGAAATTGGCCGCCATTGCCGTCCACCTCCCGTACGCTCGCCCATCAAGTTCTCGCCAGTATTTACCGCCGCGATGAGCTCCGGGCTGACGATATTGGGCTGAGACCTCGTCGCTGTGTTGGGAGTCATCAAACCACCTTACGGGTTCTCGTAAAGAGCTTGGTTGTAGTATGTCGCGCGCTTTAAGTGCATCGGCACGGGCTGGTGGGCCTTTCGCTATCATCGGAACTCACTGAAAGTCGGTTGCCATTAGAGTTGGCTTTCCCGTCAGTCGGTCACAAGCAGCTCGGCGCCGTCCTTTGGCCGCGGCAGCGGACTTGCGTTTGCGCGCTGTACTTGCTCGAGTTTGTTGAAAAGGGCTGCATTACCGTCGATTTCTTTGGCGCTAGCTCCAAACGAGCTCGCGCACTATTCGTGGCGGAGGCCAAGCGTACGCTCACTCTCCTGTTCGAAGTTCACTGGCGGCAGACACTCCGCATGCAGCGCCGTGTTTGGTCTCGCGTTCGTTTGCTCGAGCTGGATGACGTCGCTCACTTAGGACCCGCCGATTTGTTAGCGGCACGGTGGTTCGTGGAGTTTTGGCTGCGGCCGCTGCTTCTAAGCTGTTGCGCTACGGGGATCGAAATGAGTCTTGGACGATGTGTGAGATCACGGTGAAAATATTAGCATGTCATATCTCACGTATGTTTTCATTTCACCGTGCACGCATTTCTCATATGCATTTGTAGTCATCCTCTGTCACGCGTGACTCACTACTTTACATGCTTATTGTGCAGCCGTCGGAACACACCGTGCTGAAGACTGTATGCGCTGGTGTCTGCGATGCCTGCCATCCATCTCTTTCGTCAGAGCAGCTTCAGAAGAAATGTGCGAGATGTGAAGGTAAAGTTATTTGTGTGTCATATTTTAACCCTTGCTTTTATATTACATGCACGTGCTTGTCACATGCGTGCATCTTCATCTTGTGTCACGTGTGTCTAACAATTTTTACTATAATATTGTACGTGCAGCTCTGGAAACACAACAGGCAAAAGGCTGCGTGCGCTGGCGTCTGCGATGCCTGTCATCTATCGCTTCCGTCGGAGGAGCTCCACAAGGAGTGAACAAGATTTGAGAACGAGACTGGACTTGTACACTTCACCATGAATTCACTTAAAAGAATGGATAAACTACATGTGTATGTAGAAAAAGAAAAGATTGCGATGTCTCACATTTGTCTTTCGTTGTTGCTGTGACTTCGAAAACAGTTACACATAGGTGGCAGCTACTTTTTCGCGTGTGCTTTTCTGCGCAATTTGTTGCTCACTGCGCAGAAAAACAGGCGAAAAAAGTATTAGGCCTTGCGAAAATGAACGAAAACAACGTTTGAACGGGGGACAAAAAGTTCATCCGATTGGAGTACTTGAGTGGATCAACCGTTCTGCCGGCAAGGTGCAACTGTGAGGACTAACGATTGCCCGGTAAGGTGTAAATGTGGGGATTAACAGTTGCCCTATAAGGTGCAAATGTGTGGTTTGAATGTTAGTCTTTTGAGGTGAATTGTGGGACATAACAGTTACTCACTAAGGTGTAAATGTCAGGACTAATTGTTAGTCCTTCTAGCCCGTCTATGGGGACTAACTGTTAAACACGGTGCCGTTAGTCCTTAAAAGTATAATGGTTGTGGCAGCCCCATTAATCCCTAAAAGAATGAGCTACACACCATTTTAACACCCTTTTGCCTTAGAGTGTATGCTACAAACAAAGGACAAGTAGCGTTTGTGGTGCCGCTACCTGTAACGTTACCACGGGGCGCGGTGCATTTGCGATTGTGATTGATCCTGAGTATTCAGGCTAGAAGGCTATACATTAAAAGCTACCTGCTCGATACGTGGTGCAACACTTATTGTCTCAAGCTGTGTGCAGTTATTACTGCACTTGTTACTTAAAATGCTTGTTTGAAAATAGATGTTCTGAGTGTTTTATTATACGCGATAAGGCGTACTGTGTTACCAAATAGTTCAGATTCATGCGGTACAAAGAGACATTTGACTTCATTTAAATATTATGAGCAGTCACTTGTGAGAAGTGCCATAAAGCTTATGTGACGAGGTTTGGTAGACTTGTAATCCTTATATAAATAAGGTTTGCGAGTTGCTGTGTACGACCTGTAGGAAATAAATTTTTTAGGGGCGAAGCTCCTTAAGGCGTGGCCTGTGCGTCCCCTGTATGTAGCCACCACTCGTTTAGTTCTTGCAGTATTCACTAGATGGCGCTACTTGTAGATAATGATGAAAAGATGCAAGATGTCATAAACTAGATGGCGGTACTTGTAGTTGATGACGAAAGATGCGAGATGTTATAAAATAAGAATGATGTCACATGTGGCGCGTGTCATTGGTGGAAGGCAATTGTTCGATTCAGTGTGGCGACATACGCTAGGGGGAGCGTTGTAATAAAATTGAGAGGGCAAAATGTACGATAGATTCATGGTTTACCAGGTTTACTTCCGGAGCTTCGCCCACTCGTCGTCATTCACTTCGTGGATATGGTGGCACTTTTTTAACTGCAGCAATTCTTCAAGAAATTGATGTTCACCTGCCGCCTTAGGCCCACATTTTCACCCATGTTGGACTGCTTATGATTCCAGTATTACAAAAGCTTCTCGGGTCGTGCTCTTCATTTTAGTAAGCTGCGTGAGTCCACTGTAATAGCAACTTGAGCTTTTGGAATTGGACTAGTTGTTTCATGCTTGTAGACAGATAGCGCGACTAAGATGAAGACAGCAGATATATAGATGCACATAAGCCCCGGTTGACAACTGTTTTTGTTTATGACACATTACACAATGCATCACATATAATAAAAGCTCATTTACAAATAAAGTTTTTGTATTAAGGCTAATTTGCCACTTCTCACACCAATCGGTTATTTTCGATAGAGTGCTATTGAATAAAACGTGGTCTTGACTGCTGTGTATTTTCTGATATACTATATAATCGTCTGCGAAGAGTTTAACTTTACAATAATTGCACGTTTTTATGTAATTCGAGAAAATAAAAAGTAACAGCGGGCCTATTACTGAGCCCTGTGGGATGCCTGAAGTCACCGGCACAGGAGCAGATGATACGTTTTCGATAATGACAAATGGGTTCGATCAGATAAAAACCTCTTTATGCATGCAGTAATGGCATTATCACTAATCATAGCATTATTTTGGCAATTAGTTTGGTATGGCACAACAGTCAAACGTTTTACTGAAATCT
Organism: Rhipicephalus microplus; assembly: GCF_043290135.1. Taxonomy (NCBI): domain Eukaryota; kingdom Metazoa; phylum Arthropoda; class Arachnida; order Ixodida; family Ixodidae; genus Rhipicephalus; species Rhipicephalus microplus. The sequence goes on along the minus strand of NC_134710.1, from coordinate 407,744,022 downwards.
AATAGAAGTGCATCTGTTGGTTATGGTGTAATACATAATGCGAGATCGTAAACCACCTCTGTAAGCTGAGTGACTCTCGATAAGGCTCGTCTAAAACCGTATCAAACATAAACCAGAATGTTTTCTTTGAAATATGCGGTTTAGTTCTTGAATACAATGTGCTCCAAAAGTTTAAATGACGCTTATGAGGGGAATTTGTCTGTGGTTTGCGATCTTTGATTGACATGTGTGGTTTAACGTCCCGAAACTACCATATGAATATGAGAGACGCCGTATTGAAGGGTTCCGGAAATTTTGAGCATCTGGGGTTCTTTAACGTGCACCGAAATCTGAGCACACGGGTCCACCACATTTCCGCCTCCATCTGAAATGCAGCCGCCGCAACCGGGATCAGACCCACGACCTATGGGTCAGCAGCCCAGTACCTTAGCCACTAGACCACCGTGGCGGGGCGATTAGCGATCTTCCAATGAGCAAGTAGGTCAGACGTCGAAAGTGACTTGCAGAAAATAAGTCACTTTCGACGTCAGCCGTACCCGCAGATTGTAAGATTGCAAAATATAGCGATTCATAGTTAATTGTAAGTTAACTGTGAAGTCACTCATGCCCCACTTTGTGATAAAAACAATCACAAGTAAGATGAAGCTCGTGTGTGATTTGTCACTGGTTGTGTTCACTCTGAGCCAATGAAAATGGTATTTTTGGCGTCGCTTCCAGAATGTAACACGTGAATTAACTCGCCAAATATGGTAATGCTTTCAAAAAACTTGTTTCGTGCAGGAATACTCCGCACGGTAAAGAAAAATGACAGCACACAGACAACAAATCGGGTAACATATTCAAATCTCAGTGTTTCTTCTTCTTTTGCGGCAACTTTTGGAGTTGACCTGCACAAAGTAGTCTTCACATATGTGGACAATGTGCCTGAATGGGCTACATCATTCGAATGTTAGCTAAAACGAGAATGTTCTTTCATTAACAACATATAAGCTTGTCAACAATCAAGCATTCAGAGGACGGCTTCATTCTCGGAACACTTACCAAGCACAGTTCAAGGTTTACTGATTGTATGCGAGCCATTTGCTGTACATCCTTGCGTGAAACATCATGAAGAAAATAGGACGACAAAGTAGGACACTAATGCAGCTCTAACTAACAAATGAGCTTTCATTATCGTTTACCCAGCAATAAACACCAAACAACGAACATGCAACATCACTGAAATGGCACTGGTTTAATCTGTGCCAGCATTACGACTGTGCGTCGTAGATTACTTTCCAACATTTGCTCGCTGTTTCACACTCAAGGTTCGCTCATGCCCGGTGGTAGTGGCACTGCGCACGAAGCTGCACTCAGTTGTGGTGAAATGTTCATAGCCCACTTAAGGCGGTATATCAATGTAGGCCTCAAGGAAGGTCACACTTCATTAAAGGCTCCTCCCCCCTCTTATTTACTTAGCTGCTGTCACACTTGTGTTTGCATATATGCAGTTTTTCAGTGGTACCACTGTTATGATACACAGAGGGCACGGGATGCCTTAAATATCTGAGTGTCATTTATACATCAGATGTAAAGGTCAGCGAAAGCACACTGTCTCTCAATTGAATGAGATGTGGGAAGATTGAATGCACATATTTAGTGCCCCCAAGTGTACGAGTACATACATGTTTGCACCTTCAGGCTTTTTGTTTCTTTTGTTGCGACATTGTAAGGTAACTAGCTCAGTTATTATTCCAGCTCAGAAAGACATGAGCACCCAGAGGCCATCCTACTTATAATTTCAATATCAATTAAATTGACACTCGTGGCTAGATTTCACTGCCGGCGTTGGCGTCGATGTCATGCACCGTATATGTATACGTATCTATATATATGAAAACGCAAAAAAAGAAAAATAATCCCAGAAAAATTAAAGATTCAAGCGCGAGGAATCAAACATGGGACCTCCACGTCAGTAATGCGGGTCGTTAACTCCTGAGCAACCGATGGGTTTCATTCTTTATTGCCTGCTTTGCAGACTGTACAAATCAATATATTAATTCAGTGCAGTGTCACGTATAAAAGTGCTGTCACATATTCCAGCACACGGGGCTTAAAAATGCAGACGCTTTACGCCAACCAATTCATTGAAGCATGGAAACCACTCTGGCTTATCTTGTGCCTCATATGCAGTCATCAAATATTTTACACTTGATATGAACTACCCTCGAGCGGGCCGGAAGTTCACGTCTACGTTTTGTACTGCCATCCGTGTTCGTGACACACTATCAAGAACCAATACCATGAACATATCGCAGAGCACACCGACTACGTTTATAATAGGCAGAAAACAGATGCCATACTGTGTAACTGGCAGGTCTTTCTTCGGGGTCTTTTGAACGATGTCCCAGAAAGATACTGCATGAGTACAGTCTAGAAACGATATGGTAAACTGTCTCGAGTTTTCTGAAGATAATGCAATTCACTTAGGGGACGAATATTTCTTATTCTCGGAGCCTAGGATTTGTAAGGAGTGTGCCATAGACTTGGACGACGACGAAGTGTCTTTTTCATAGAACGCTTGTATCCTTGTTTCCAATTTTTTATTTGTTTTCCCGCAAATTCTGGGAGCTACCGCTCCTTCCTTGCGAGAATGGATGAAGAAGCTTCTCAAATTTTTAGAGGTGGACAACCGCTACGTCCGGCAGTGGCTAAAAAACGTGGGACCACCTCAAGTGGCACAGATAGCGAGGCAATAGAGCTCTACAACGACGGCGTCGAGTCATCGGATGATGACTACACAGCCGTCATGAGCCGCAATTGAAAAAGGAGACTGCTATGAATATTCTCGATGGCGAGTGTATCCATCGTGCAGGCTACCGCACAGCGTTGGCCGCACACAATACTCTTCATGGCTTTGGACACTTCGGCCAATCTACGGCGGCTTAACAGGCAAGTCCTCTCTGCATATCTGAAGGACTCGCTCCAAATGAGATTGAGGACGTAAGGATCAACTCACGGAAGAATGTTTTGGTAGTTGATGTTCTACACGGTAGTGCGCTGCAAAGCCTACAGAACATCTCAGAAATCGACAGTCACAGTTAAATCAGGGATCCCCACTGACTGTAAGGGCAGTGCTGGCGTAATTTATCACGTGGACGTTTCCAATTTCTCTGACGAATTTTTCAATCTTGATAAAGCCAACTACAGACGACATCCTCATCAAGCACATCGCAAGGCTTGGTCAGTCACGTTGCCTGAGTATCGTTTTTAAGAGAGACGGTCTTCCACCGCACGTCAAAGTTGGCCACGTTCACCACCAGGTCATATCAAAGCCCCTACAATGCTACCGATGTTTCAAAATGAACGTGTAAAAGTAGTATGTACCAGCAATGTTGTGTGCCCGAGGTGTGCCGAACGTAGGCGTTTGGTGTGTAGCGACACCACGGACCCGAGCTAACGGGAGAGTTTCGGCTTCCTCCCACGCCTAGCCGTGCGTGGCTTTGCCGTGTCCGGGGAAAAGGGGATCCTGGGGGTTGAGCCAATGCTGGGTGATTGGACCTTTAAGGCCCCCCGGCAGAGGCAACACACCCCTTTGGCCGTGGCTTCACGTAGACGGCACCCCTGGGCTGACCCATCCAGGGTAAATCGGTAGTCGCCTTTTCCTATTTCTCTCTCTCTCTACATCTTAGTCTTTTCTCGTCTTTAAATCTATCCTGTCTTCTTCTCTCTTCCATTTACTTCCGATTTTTCCTGGCGGCAAGGGTTAACCTTGTGTATGTGCTCTGTCTTGGGCACAATACATTTAGTTATAGCGGCTGTCTACAGCTGACGTTGACATGCCTCATATAAATTTAGGACTTGTCACGTCCCCGTGTTGGGCTCCATGGTGGGCGGCTGGCATGGCTGCCGAACTCACATTTAGTTTATGGCTTTTTCTTCTCTCCCTTCATTGCACGATCGTCCTTTCCCGAAGAGAGGGCGCACCGAAGACTTTTGCAATTATTTCAGCAAACCGAAAGAAACATTTCCCCGCTACCATGTAATCCATTGTGAAACAACTGAAAAGAACGCCAGAACTATTTCGCCTTTCGTTGTTTCCAAATGCCTCACCACTACACTTGGACCAGGTTACCAGGCTACAAGAATGGCCAGTGGGGATCTCCTCCTCGAGGTAAAAAGTCAGAGCCAGTATGAAAACCTCTCAAAACTAGAATCGTTTGGAAACATACCTATCTCAATTACTCCACACCGCTCAATCAACACTTCCCGAGGCGTTGTATCTGATCAAGACTTGCTTGACCTGACTGAAGGTGAGCTCCTCGAGGGCTGGAAGGACCAGCAGGTGACACAAGTACAAAGAATCAAAATTAGGCGTGATAAGAAGGAAATCCCAACAAAACACATAAATGTGACATTTTGCACCAGCACCCTGGCTGAACATCTTGAAACAGGATACTTGAAGTTGAATGTGAGACCTTACATTCCCAGCCCACGACGTTACTTCAAATGCCAGCGTTTTGGTCACGGCTCTCAGAGTTGCCGCGGCCAACTCACCTGCGGAAAGTGTGCCACCACAGGACACGCTACGGACGAGTGTAAGGTGGAGGATGGGGTCCACTGCGCAAACTGCGATGGTGCCCATCCCGCATACTCCCGAACCTGTCCAACATGGAAAAAGGAAAAAGAAATTGTTACAATCAAAATCACACAAAACATTACTTTCCGAGAAGCCCGTCAACAAGTATCTGGTCTTTTCACGAACAAACCGTCGTTTTCCGATGTAGTGCAACAGGGGGCAGCACTACAACGGCCTGCGGCAACTGCCCATGCCAGACACAGTGTGCCCAGGCGGTCGCCAATGCCCCCAACCACGGCGGGAACAGCCAAGGCTGCCCTGCCACTCGTCCCCACGGCGACAACCAAGGCCGCTGCAAGCTCTTGCAGCGGCCAGGGTATCCCAGCACCAAAGTAGGTTCCTTCGACCTCTAGCCCAAGAGGACCGAAGTTTTCACCCCCCGAGGTGAAGGAGACCCCAGGGTCGGCCGATATGAAGGCCTCGTCTCACCAGGCGAGGTCCCAAGCCCAAAACATCAGCTCGCAAATGCGGGCACGCAGTGCCTCTGAGGAGGCAATGGACACCACGGCACCCCTGGTGCAGAAAGATCGGCGTAGCTCCCTGGAGCGCGCCAAAAGAAATAAAAAGCCAATAACGGGGCCCGACGACGGCCCTGTTCTTTGAGTCTTAACGCTTAGCTTAAGAAGCAGACACACCCATTGTTCCTTACACACAGCACTACGTTACCTCCAATATGGCAACACAAATAATACATTGGAACGTCAGAGGACTCCTTAGAAACCTCGATGATGTTCAAGAGCTCTTTTGCAAACATTCGCCGAAAGTGCTGTGTGTACAGAAAACTCATTTAAAATCTAAAAACACGAATTTTTTGCGTCGGTATGTTCTCTTCCGAAAGGACAGAGATGATGCTGCATCATCATCCGATGGTGTAGCCATTATTGTTAATCAAAAAGTAGCATGCACACATTTACCACTGCAAACAACACTGGAGGCAGTGGCTATTCGAGCAGTTCTTTTCAACAAGCTCGTCACCATCTGCTCTCTGTACATACCCCCACACCACCGTCTTGGAAAACGAGAATTCGAGTCCTTAATAGACCAACTACCCGAACCTTATCTCGTCCTTGGTGACCTGAATGCTCATAGCAGTCTATGGGGTGATTCTCGCTGCGACGCACGAGGTCGTCTCATTGAACAGTTCCTTTTTTCCTCCAGCGCCTGTCTGTTGAATAGGAAAGAGGCAACATATTATAACCTTGCCAGCAAAACCTACTCTTCCATAGATCTCAGGATCGCATCTCCTTCACTTGTACCGTTACACCAATGGAAAGTTTTAAATAATCCCTACGGAAGCGACCATTTTCCTGTCGTTTTGAGTACACAAACATCATACAAATATCCTCCACGAGTTCCCAAATGGCTTATACACAAAGCCGACTGGGAACAGTTACATAAAAAAGCTCACTTATCTTGGACTGACATATGTGGTCTAAGCATAGATGAAGCTTTGCAGTACTTCACAGCTCTCCTTATTAACACAGCAGCCAAATGCATCCCACAAACATCTGGACAGCCCGGCAAGCGACACGTCCCATGGTGGAACACAGAGTGCCGTAATGCGCGAAAGGAACATAACAGGGCATGGAGGTTGCTGCGCAACTCGCCAACAGCGGAAAACCTTGAGAGCTTTAAGAAAATAAAGTCTCAAGGCAGAAGAACGCGTCGGCAGGCCAGAAGAGAAAGCTGGCAGAAGTTTTTGTCAGGGATCAATTCATACACACAGGAGGCTAAAGTCTGGAACATGGTCGTTAGGATAGCAGAAAAACAAGTACACACACTTCCACTCGTAAACACTCAGGGTGATACCTTGGAAGATCAGGCAAACTTCCTCGGTGCACACTTCGAACGGGTGTCGAGCTCATCCCACTATACTGACACTTTCCAAAAATACAGAACAAGAATAGAAAAGCAGAAACTCGAACACAAATGCACTAGATACGAGGGATATAACCAAGCTTTCAGTCTAGCTGAGCTCCGAATATCTCTAAACTCCTGCAGTACTTCTGCCCCAGGTTCTGACCGTGTGGTGTATGAAATGTTAAAAAACCTACCAGCCGAAACACGAAAAACCTTACTTTGTTTATACAATGCTATCTGGTTTTCTGGCACTATTCCTACCTCCTGGAAAGAGGCTATTATTATTCCCATTTTGAAAGAGGGCAAGGACCCTTCTTTAGCTTCAAGTTATAGGCCTATTGCACTTACAAGCTGCTTGTGCAAAGTATTCGAAAAAATGATAAACTGCCGACTTCTACATATTCTCTAAACAAACAATTTGCTCGACCCATTTCAGTGCGGGTTTCGAGAAAGTAGATCCACCACAGACCACCTCGTTTGTATCGAGGCACAGATAAGAGACGCCTTCGTCCATAAACAATAATTTCTCTCTGTGTTCCTCGATATCGAAAAGGCTTATGATACAACATGGCGTTTTGGAATTCTAAGAGACCTGTCCCACCTTGGCGTGCGCGGAAGAATGTTTCAAATAATTGAAAGTTAACTGTCAAACCGAACACTCCGTGTCCGTGTGGGCAGTGTTCTCTCCCGAACATTTGTCCAGGAAACAGGCGTGCCACAAGGTGGTGTACTTAGCTGCACACTTTTTATTATCAAAATGAATTCCTTGCACTTGTCCATCCCTCGCAATATGTTTTATTGTACATACGTCGACGACGTTCAGCTTGGCTTCAAGTCATGCAACTTGGCAATGTGTGAGCGGCAGGTTCAGCTGGGTTTAAATAAGGTCTCCAAATGGGCAGATGAAAACGGATTTCGACTTAACCCACAAAAAAGCATGTGTGTTTTGTTCTCTCGAAAGAGAGGCATGCACTCGAAACCTGACATTCGACTGAACGGGCAACATCTGTCCGTCAAAGCCGAGCATGAATTCTTAGGCCTAATCTTGGACAACAAGTTGACATTCGTGCCGTACATCAAGTATTTAAAAACAAAATGTTTAAAAGCCATGAATGTTATAAAACTGTTGTCACGTACTACGTGGGGTAGTGATAGGCAATGCCTCATGAACCTCTATAGAAGCCTCATTCGCAGCCGCTTAGATTATGGGGCCGTTGTCTATCAGTCTGCTACTCAAAGTGCCTTGAAGATGCTGGACCCCATGCACCATTTGGGCATCCGCCTTTCTACGGGTGCTTTTCGCACCAGCCCCGTAGAAAGCCTTTACGTTGAGTCAAATGAGTGGTCGCTTCATCTGCAAAGAACTTACATGTCCTTTGTTTATTTCCTTAAGGTGAAAGCAGACAAGAAGCACCCCTCATACTCTACAATTAATGATTTGTCGAGCTCAACTCTGTTTCAAAACAGGCCTTCGATGAGGCAGCCCTTCTCAGTTCGCCTGAAGTGTCTAGCTGAAGAAACTGCAGTGTCACTTGAACACAGTTTAATGGCTCCTGTAGCATACCCGCCACCGTGGCAATGGCAGACTATAGACTGCGATGTGTCTTTCCTAGAAGTTACAAAACATGCACCTCTTGCCCACATCCGAACATACTTTTTGGAACTTCAACACAAATACACACGCCCTGGGTTCTTCACAGATGCCTCCAAGACTAACTCCTCTGTGTCCTACGCTGCTGTCGGCCCATCCTTTTCGGATGCTGGCCCTCTACATCCACGCACAAGTATCTTCACAGCGGAAGCTTACGCGATACTTGTGGCAGCTAAACACATCAAACAATTACAAATACAAAAAGCAGTAATTTATGCAGACTCCCTCAGTGTGGTGACGGCTCTGCCCGTTTTAAAAAACAAAAAAACCCGGTCTTTGTCTCACTTTACTCCATTTTGTGCACACTCTACACACTAAAACAACATGTTGTAGTGTGCTGGGTGCCAGGGCACCGTGAGATCCAAGGCAATGTGAGGGCGGATCAGCTTGCTGCCTCCTTCCACAAAAGCAGTGGCCCTACACCCATATTAATCCCGGCGCTTGATCTTAAGCCGTCTCTCAAACGAAACATCAGGGACTACTGGCAGAGCAAGTGGGATACACACACACAAAACAAAGTACACGTTATTAAGCCACACCTTGGTCATTGGCTGCCCGTATCGAAATCGCGTCATACAGAAGTAATACTGACGAGACTCAGGATAGGACACACATACACGACACACACACACCTTTTCTCCGGTGGCGATCCACCAATGTGTGACAGATGCGGCGAAGCATTAACAGTCCTTCACATTTTAATTCAGTGCAAACAATTGGACACTGTAAGAAAACAACACTTTCCATTACCCTACCGATGATTTGATTGATTTGTGGGGTTTAACGTCCCAAAACCACCATTTGATTATGAGAGACGCTACCCTACCGACAACATATACCTTTACACCCTGCAATGTTCGTCGGTAGGGAACCGCTTTTTAGTTACAAATCATTGTTAGCGGTTTTTAAAGAAACTCATAGTTTTCATATCATATATCCGGGCATCCCGCAGCATGACCTCTCCAGAGAGGTTTTCGCTGCGGTGATTACACAAGAAAGCACGTGCCTCACGGCCCTTGGACGCACGGGTATGAACGTGTGAGGCACTTGTGCTAATGCCATACATATCCACCATCGTCTTTTATTATCACCAACTTTTGTCATCTATTCACACCACACATACCTTTCACGGCATGGTCATGATTTTATTACTTGTATGTTTTTACCCGCCTTACCGCGAGGAATTTTATGGCCCTTATACAGCCGCTAATCACAATCATCGTCCACATTCTATGTCCCATGAACTGGCGCTCTTTGGCCATCAAATGGCCCTTGCGCCAAAAAAACACCATATATAGAATATAGAGGTGTGCCGAACCTCATTCAGTAGACACCTGCCACGCAAAGCGTTCAAATGCTCCAAGTGCCACACCACTCATAAAGCGTCGTCTAAAGATTGCCCGCGAGTGCGAAATTAACGCGTGGTGCTGAAACGCATGGTGCGCGACAATTCAACGCACAGAGAAGCCACTGCTACTGTCAGGCGACGTTGGCGTCACCACAGGAGATTTTCATGAAACGGGACATCTATCGATAGAGACACGTAATCTCAAGCAAAAACAACTGGCCCCCCGTCATCAAGCTCTGTGAAGACGAATACACCGAAAACAAAACCAGGGTCAACACTACCACCTCGTGAAGAGTGGCCATCCCTTCCACGAACACAGCCTGATTCAGAGGTGCATCGAATCCCGCCAACCTCGATGCCATCACAAACCACTGATGCAAAAACAACTGAGGATCACCAGGTCATCAACATGTTGCAGACCCTTATGAGCGCAATGCGCATGCTCCGAAGCAACATGAACACCCCGTCAGCGCAGAGCGCACTCCAGGTGATGGACACTTCAAGTCCGGTGCTTGCAGCTCTAGGGTAAAACTCTGGCCTGCGACATGTTGTCCTTTCGAGAGGAGGTCAAGAACGCATCTGTACTTCAGTGGAATGCCAGAGGGCTTAAGGCACGTATGTCCAAGTTCCGGCAATATGTATTCACGAACCAGTTCTCCATATGTGTGATTTGTGAACCGAACCTGTCAGCTCACATAAGACTGTCTGCATATCAGTGTTTTATGTCTTCTACCCACGAAGAGCGCAGCAAGGTTGTTTTCATACAGCGCGACTTAACTTATGTTTATCACCCTGTACCCCCTGACAAAGAAAACCAGTACGTTTGTCTAACAGTAAAAAACAAGAAGACCACATTCACAATCATCGGAGCCTACTTACCTCCATCAAGTCGTCTAAACCACGAGCGCTTGCACAGAATTTCGAATTCAACTCTTCAGCCTTGGGTGGTAACAGGCGACTTCAATGCCCACCACTACTTATGGGGAAGCTCCAGGGCCAGCAATAGAGGTAGACAGTTAGTGTCTTTCACTGCTGAATGTGAACTTATTCTCGTGAATGATGGCAGCCCTACTTATCTGCGTGGATCGCCTATAGGAGTTCCCTGGACCTCACTTTCATTTCGTTCGCCAGGAGAGTGCACTAGTTTTCGGATTTGGAAACAAGGGGTAGTGACCACATCCCGACATACCTGAAGATTGACGGCTTTCGAAGTCTCAAGCCCTCCAGAACTGTCCAGTGCACCGATTGGCAAAAATACAAGTTAATCATAGAAGACTATGTTGGCGGCTCACCCTTCAACCTAGAGGACGCAATAAAGAGTGCCCTGCAGCCCACCACGCGTTCACTTCCGGTGAGCTCATCACGCAGTGATATGGACATTGATCTCGAAAAACTCCTAGCGATTCGTCGTTGTGCAGAACGACGTTATAGATGCACGAATTCATTTGATGATCTGAGAGTGGCCAGACGCACACAAAAGAAAATACAGCGTCACATGGACAAGTTGGATAAGCGATGGTTGGCACCTTTTTGCGGGTCTTTAAATCCCAGAAAGCCTCTGTCACTAATCTGGAGAACTGTCCGGGGTCTTCGTACAACCATTGCTCAGTGCTACTCATTTAAATCTCTTGCACTTCACTTACACTGCCAAGAAATTGATGTCGCAGATTCTTTCTGTCGAAGGATTGCCTGTGAGGCAAATTCAACTGGGATGAAGACGCCCGACTTTTCTGTATCCTCACGTGATCCTCGAATGCAGTTTTCGTTTTCAATGGAAAAACTAAAGGCTGCCCTTGCTTTGTGTAGACATTCATCAGCGACAGGACCTGACGGCATCACTTACCGCACTCCGTTTCACCTAGAAGATCAAGCCTTGAAAGCACTGTTGCTGCTATACAACGACTCCTGGCAAACTGGCATGGTTCCACAGGAATGGAAGTCAAGTCGCCTGATTCCACTTCGCAAAGCCGGCAAGTCACCTTTGGACATTTCCTCTTACCGCCCGATTGCCCTCGCGAGCTGTGTAGGAAAAGTTATGGAAAGAATGATTTTAAAGCCTCTGGAATGTTACTTAGGGTTATACGAAAAATATCAAGATGCCAAGTCGAGGTTCAGACGAAGCCGCTCATCAATTGACAATGTAGTTGACTTGGTGACATATGTAGAGCACCAGAGGGCCTGCAAACGGTTATCTGATGCTCTGTTTCTTGACGTTAAAGGGGCATACGCTAATGTCACCAATTCTCCGCGCATTAGAAGGAGCGGGACTCGGTGGCAAGATATATATGTGGGTTCAGAGCTAACTACAGAATAGATTATTTCACGTGCAGACAAAGAATGACCCGACACCCGAGTATTACTGTAGCCGAGGAGTCCCGCAAGGCGGAGTGCTAAACCCGACGCTGTTCAACCTAACACTCATTGGACTAGTTGGCAAGCGGCCAAGCAGTGTACGACTTTTCATTTATGCTGATGACATCTGTGGGTGGACATCAGGTGTGACTCGACTTCAGCTTCGCGCTCGACGTCAGAAGGCAGCTTCAGTGACATCGCACCACCTACGCAAACAAAAGCTCGAAATCGCAAGTGAAAAGTGTGCAGTCGTGGCTTTCACAAGAAAGCCACTGTCCGCTTGCGGCATAACAATTAACGGGCAGTTGGTGTCATGCAGCCGGAGTCACAGGCTCTCATAATCGACCGAAACCTGTCTTGCACCCCACACGTAACTACGTGAAAAAGCGGCTGACCGCCATTTTTCATTTTTCAGAGTTTTTGCCGGGAAAAGTTGGGGTGTGTTTGTCGAGTGTATGTTACAGCTGTACAAAGTATTATGTAATGGATCCCTGCGGTACAACCTACTTGTTATATCTAACACATGCCCACTGCGCATCGACAGCTGCAGGACTACTCGATCATGACACACATCACCATTGAAACGCTGCGTATGTACCTCAGGCAACATGCAAGGAATCCTTCCCACCACTTGGCAACCCTCGCTACTGAGGGGCCCCGCACAAAATTTAGTGGAATTGTCTGTGCACATCGTGCGTCGTTTACGTCAGATTTTACGCCTGCTGAGAAACTGGTGTATCCTCTGTGGTGCCTGACACTTCCGAAAGTACGTCTTTCAATTCTAAGAATATAGAAAAAATTGAAGTTGTCTTCGTCAGCCCTAAAATAATTGAGCTCACTCCTCTTGCACGAAATGAACAATTACTACGTGCACATATACACTGATGGTTCAACCACAGCGTCTGGTTCTGGCAGTGTGGTGGTGGTTCCAGGTAGAGGAATCACTCTATGAATCAAGCTGTCACACGTCACTGCGTCTACGGCAGCAGAACTTGCGGCTTTGCGTCGCGCCCTAGAGTACATCAAATCCCAGAGACCGAGCAAATCGGCTGTCTTTTCAGACTCGAAACCGGCTCTGCAGAGCATGCAGTCAGTCCTTCGACGAGGTTGCCATGAACAGTTAACTTGCGAGGTTGTGAAGCATCCTCACCACGTCACAGAAACAGGCCACGAGGTCAATTTTTAGTGGCTGTCTGGCCATTGCGGGATCAGTGGCAATGATTCCGCAGACAGCGCGGCTCGCGCATTGCACCAAAAAGAGCACACCTTTTCGATTCTTTGTCAAAGACAGACGCTGCAAAGCAACTTCGTCACCTGGCACGTAGTCTGTGTCTGCTGGAGTGGAACACCCCAAGCATAAGACATACGAGACGCAAGACTACCGTCTTTCGACGACATTTGCAGTGTCACTTGCAGATTCGGGGCCATTTTTTACCTTGATATCGCCGCGCGAAGGAATCTTCTTGACAGCGTCCATGTTCGTGAACGTTACCGCCCACAAGGGACTCATTCCATATGCCCCCAAAGCAACCACTTCGGGGAGCAGAGGCAGGCTTGCTCGAGTGTCACGGAAATCTTCCAATTAATAAGGTTGGTATCGTACGTCAGCATGCAAAATACCGTATTTAAGCAATACAACTTCATAGCCCTTTTAATCTTCAAAAAACCTCCTTTCACAGCTAAAACGGGCCACTGATGCCACTCGACTAGAGCTTGCCATCACACGTCCATTTGCTTTAGCGGCCGAAAGTGGAATCTGGGTCTTCTGAGCCTTTTTCAACGTTCAAATGGCAAGTGATTCATATCTACCACTTACCGCTGTTGGCAATATACTCACGGGGGGACTATTTTGTTTTAAGCATTATCAGCAAGATGACGCAGTGAGCGCACGGCGTCTCTGGACTCTCACACGTAATTTGGCCCACGCAAAGAATAGGCGGGTGTACGCTTGATCGCGCGCCCTTATCTTGCAGTGGAGAGAATCGTACGTCTAGGCTAGCTTTTGAGTTTCCTCGGAACGATTCTGTTGTAGCTACCGGGCGCACAAAAGTCACCGTAATTGTTGCACAGCCTCTATTTGCGAAAAAAGGGCGTGCTTTTAAGACACAGCGAAGTAACAACTGAGACGCTTATTCACACTATTCTGTACCTGTGAGTACGTTTCGTACGTCCTTTGTGCGTGAGAAACGTGAGGCAAGTTTTGATCTGCTTGCCAATCTGCACGTGACCTTCCAATTTGTTTCTATGCCGTTTATTGCTTTGCCTTTGCGGCAAAGCTGTGACTTTTCTCACCTAAACATTACTCCAGTCACACCATCTGCATCGTCTACAAAGTTTTCGTCTTTAAAAGTCACTATAATATATCAAAGAAAATGAACCCTTAAATTTATACTTCTTTCCTCATTTATAGCGAGGGTCTCGTTCTGGCAGACTTGGTACCTTCAGGTAGTATGCAAGAGATTATTGGTCAGCTGCCAGCTTGTAGAAGGATCACGCTGTATGACACCAAACAGGCAAAAAGAAAAGTGTTCCGCACTCACCCTTATGGCGACATGCAGCACTGACCGATGCTCCCACGTTTAATGCACATATATCTTTTCGTCCACGGTTCTTTCTTCACATTTAACATTAAAATTACTTTTATTAACATCTTATATGCCTTCCTTGGCATCATTTTCTAATAATTCTCATTATTCTTGTGTCTAACGCAGCTTGTTCAACACATATGGTTTTGCCATTTCGTAAGTGTGAATGTAACACACGCTTGGATACACTGTCTCAGGAGCTTTTATCTCTTTTTATACAACCTCTGCTATCAACTTGGGTCACTTAGCATCAGCATGTGGACATGTCAATATGAATCGATGTGAAGCCAACATGTTGTTATCACCATTTTTATGCATCCTTTAAGGCCCCTGCTACAATAATGCATGAAAATGGCCTACATTAGAAGAACTGAAGTTAATATATATTAAGTATGAGTAATAAAATTTAGAGGGAAAGACATGGTGTAACACAGCAACTTTAAAATTCATAAGACATGTAGTCACAAGCAATGAACACAATGAAAAGGAAGGTATGGTTCACTAAAAACAGACCGAAATACATTGTAATGTTGCCTCTGTATAAAAATGATATAAATACGCAGTCATTATCTAAAAGCAACTCGATTGAGCTTGCACACTTGTACAGTAAAGTCGTTTGATAAGTATGGTAAAAATAGAAGTAATGAAGCTGCAATCTTGGTTCTTTGTAGGTTGTGCACAGGAGGCACCCTACATATTAAGGCACAACTTTTCATTCTCGTAACGGTGCTTAGCAAGCGTGCAGTCATTGAAAAAAAGTTGCATGGATCACCACATACATGAAAGAAGGTCACCAATTAAAAAAACAAGATGGTACTCAATGACTGAACCTTACAGCACTCCACGGTACAGTCAAGATGCAAGACGCAACGAGTGACTGGACACATGAGCTTTTAACTTATTATTGTTGAATCGTGAGGCACGTGGTGGAAGGCAACTTGAAACTGCATGCAGTGAAGAAGGGCTATGCTATACCAGTTATGCAGTTTTCTTGGGTGGAATAATTGGACAAGTAAACGTTTATGACATTAGATTGGTGCGGAGTAATTCACGTGACCCATCTTAACATCTCAAACTTATATCGTAATTAGCGCTATTGTTTGCTGCAGACGTGCTGCAGAAACGCCAGGAGCACAAATGCGTTTGAAACCCATTCCTATTCTTTGTCTGGTGATGCAAGAGCTCTTACAACCTTGTGACAATTCGCTCCTCCACATTGAAAACCTGGAGTTACTTGGTGTGAAAAGGTCGTTTTCTTATCCAAGCACTGCGACATCATTCTTAAGGAATTACCTCGGCATGTTGCAGTTTACTACCATCATACATAGATCCCATATGCCGAGAGCATTACCGATAGGGACATCGCCGCTCGTTGTTTGTCTCCTGACAGCCTAAGCAAGCTCCTTTAAGTCGAACTGGATAGTCCTGAGAAGAGTGATTGTAAGGACACAGCAGGCAAAACAGCAGCGATCAGCTTGCTGCAAACCAGCCATCCCGCAGTTCAAATATAAAACAGGCTAAATCATATTATCTGTTTTTCTCATAAAATGTGCTCTTGCTCTTAAACACTGGAGGATGCATGTGTTCCGCGCATAAAGACAGCATTAAATCAAAGCATGATCTATGGATTTGTGCCTTAAACCGAAGAAGAAAGTGCAGCCCAATAATAAACTGCTTCTGAAGTATGATACACGAAATGAAAAGCAACCATATGACACATGAAAAACGCAGGGGTGACAAGAGATGGCGTTTGACTAAAAAGCAAGACACTCTGTGCACTTCGACGCTTCAGCTTTAATGTTGCCGTTTCGGCATCAATGGCATTTAAACACACAGTACTAGGAGCTGTACCTGTAGCTGCCATGAGGCAAAGCGACCGTATGACACACGAAAAACACAGAGACGAAAAGAGATGACTTTCAAGTAACTAGCAGAACACTGTCTGCACTTCGAGGCTTCAGCTTTGAAGTTCCCACTACAGCACTGATGCCATTAAAGCACGCAGCCCTGGGAACCTTAGCTGAAGCCGCCATGAGGTACAGAAATTGTATGACACACGAAGAACACAGGGGTGACAGAAGATGGCTTTCAGATAAATAGCACAACACTGTCTGCACTTCGACACTCTATCTTTGAAGTTGTCATTTCGGCATCGATGGCAGTAAAACACACACCACAGGAAGCTGTAGCTGTAGCCCACGAAGGACACGGCAACCGTCAGTGGGAGCACACAAAGTCCTCAAAATATTGCTGCGAAGGCAACAGTGGCATGGTGTCGCTGGGAATACGGGGCATATGAGCACACATGAGTGATGTATTTGAAGTGCGGTGCGACACACGAAAAATGCAGTGGTGACGAGAATGGGGTTCGAAGTAGGAAGCACAACATTGCCTGACACTTCGGCGAGTAAGTTTACAAGAGTTGCTGCTTTGGTATTCAATGGCAGTAAAACACCGTGACAGCTTTTGGGTGGTTATGCGCAAAGATCCACAATGACAGTTGCCAAAGCTGTTGCAAATGACATGTCTAATAAGCAGGTGACTGCGGTATCACAATATTTCTGGAACTGTCCTCAATAACCATTCTACAGGGAGGTTGATCATATTCTTCATGCTGCTTTCATCGCTGCTCGTTGTGTGAGCATCCAAGGTCACTACGATTCATTGGTTAACATCAATGACATCATGAATGATAGGATCAATCTTTATCGTTTCATCCTCCACTTCTATTGCGTGGCTTACGTAATTTTTTTTTCATTTTTGTGCAGTGACTTGCTCTTTGCCTTTCGAAACAAGAGCATCGACGCCTTTCATCTTTAGGTTTGTATTGACTTTTGCAATATAACCTTTCACATCACTCTACACAAGCTCAATTGGGTTGAGCTAACAGTGGTATGGCGGCAAGCGTATGAGTGTGACCAGCATAAGCAGCAATGCAGTCAATGCGATTATTATTAACCTTCGTACTTAGGGTTTGTACAAGCTTTGTCAGTTCTTCCTTCACCATGTCACTGCTCCAGGTCACACCCTTCAGAGCGAGCCAGGTCTGAATGTCTTTTTTCAACGTAACCATACGGGGTACCTTTTGAAACATCACAAAACTATTAAACGCCTTATCAAACACAATGACACTTTGTGGCGGCAGATTTGGCAGTAGTTTTTCTTTAAACCACTTTTCGTAGTGGGCGCCATTCATTTCGTCATGATTGTCGCCTGTTCCCTTTCTGGCTTAAAATACTTAACTGGCAGGTGTGATGAAGCCATCCTCGTTGCCACAGTGAGTAATAATTAGGCAACCTCTCTTACCACAGGGGTTTGGTGGGCCTGTCGTCAAGTTCACTTTCTTGGCAAGCTCAGGGGACTTAATGGTCTTGTCGACCCACCCGCGGCTCACAGTGTGTCCCGCGTTCACCCAGGTTTCATCAGGGTAGAAGATGGGTCGTCTCTGGCGTCGAACCTGCTTATAATTCGGCGCAAGTACTCTCGTCGCCACTAGATGATGTGAGTGGTCTTGATCAGAAGTTAATTTCGGGAACGCTTCCTAAAGCAGCAGCCTTCCTCGAGTAGCATCCTGTGAATAGTTCTCGAGGACACGGAGGGCAGCGAGTCATCTTCTTTGAAGTAGGCAGTGAGCTAGCGCCCCGTCGGAATTTTCCGCCGTTTATAGAAACCATGCACGAATCTGCGCAACACATCAAGGTCTAATTCATCCAGCATCTGCTCTAGATCGCGGCCCTTGCCACCGTGAGGCCGCATCTTGGGTGAAAGTACCTCACCGTGCTTATCGTGCTTCGCTACCCACTTGTACAGCGCACTCTTGCTGACGTGGGCGTACGGAGCCGTTCTCCTAATGAGAGAGCTCATGCTTCCAATTATGCCGCCCTCCTTACGTACTGCCCCGAACACATTTATAGCCAACTGCTTCGCTCTCTTGCCGTCAAAGCTGATCCGGGAACGACATCGCACAGGTGAACCATATGCCGCCATTTTGACAGGAGTGACCAAATGTGCCACCGCGGACTAATCACATACCAAGACTGGGTCCTCTGTGGCGCTGTGGATGCTCCGTCTGTACGGACTACTCATAAATATATACAGTGTCGTACCATTTCTTTCACTTTATAACTAAAATCACGAATCATACGAGCCACAACAGCGTTATTTCTTTCGTCGTTTGCATTTTATAACACGTACAAGCAAGCACTCTTTCTTCAGTATTAAGGAGTCACAAAAATTGTTTTGTACAGAAAATGCGACAAAATCGTCATACAAATCACAGCGACAACACGCCCCAGAGAAGCCTTCAAGTAAAAATCATCCGACGAGAACGCTTGCAAAAGTCATGAGGATAAAGACCGGTCTCCGTATGTGGGGCACTACACCTCGCTTCGCAACAACTTGCGCTCGAGAGTCATGTAGCCTTGGCTCTGCTGCATGGATCTTTTGGAAGAGAGTATAGTTTTAGAATTGAATACTTTCGACAAATCAACGAAACCTCCATGGGTACCAAGCTCGCACCAAACTATGCTAACATTTTCATGGGGAAACTAGAAAAAGAATTTTTGTCCCAAACTTCCTCGAAACCACTCCTATACAGGGGGTACATTGACCACATTTGTCTTATTTTGACTCACAGTGAGGATGAACGGCAAAGCTTTATAGATACTTACGATACAGTGCATCCAAACATACACTTCACTCCGACCTAAACAGGGTGTCTCTTAGGCAGAGTTTTAAAATATGCCGAAACACGTAACAACTACGTCACCAAATGCATGTTGCTCACCGTTGCCTGGAGTTAGTCAGACTAATTTTTGTGTTTCAAATATCGTTTAATTAGATAAGTTTATTTAACTTTTCAAGAAACGAAAATGCATGAAAAATTTCAATAAGAAAGTCGTAGACCGGTTTGCCAAACGTCCGATTAGACAGTTTTGAACTTTATATCTGTTAGGTATTAGTGTTTTTCTGCTAATTACAAATGCCCGCGACACACAAACAATACCACGTGACAAACCCGCTATCGCGCCAGTTCGCACGTAAAATCCCTTGATCTTGGGAAATTAACGACACTCTCCTGTACGCGCGCGCTTCCTCCTCGATTTTCTTTGCCGGCTTGCCGTATGCTGGGCGCGCGGCGCCATTTTTCGCCGACGCTCCCGCGTGCGCGCCCCAGAATTAAATGGAGGCGGGTTGTTTGGGCAGCTTGCGCGCCACAGTAGTGTTGAATTTTTTTAAATGGTGTTGATAATATTGCCACGTTCCATTTCACAAGTTTTTGTTATCGTTCCGAAACACCACACGATTCTCGGCGCAAACCGCGCCTGCACGTTTCGAGAAGGTTCCGGACTGTAGTCGATCATTTCGATAAGATCACGCCCACTATGCGAACGGTACAGATTGTTCTGTAACCTACGCCACCGCCAGCGATAACGCTAGAACATTCGACGGCAAGGGTATAAATGCCGACGCGCTTCGCCGCTTGTCAGTTGTTGATCGAAGGCCGACGCTGCGTTCGCCGCTATCAGTCCGAGACTGCTATCTGTGCAAGACTGCTGCTGTAATTAGACTTTCACTTTACCGGGCACAGGTTCGCCCAAATAAACAGTTAAATCCCAACATGAAGTTTCCTGTCTTTGGCCACGTCACGACCCCGTGACATCTGGTGGAGGTGCTGCTTCGTTCATGTACCGGACGCCCCCGTCGCGGAGAAGACACCGACGCCAACGAAGAGCAGCGAACGAGTCACCGACAGCAAGGTCTCCCACCGGAGTACGGCCTTCTACAAGACAAGGCGCGGAAGACCAAGACCATGACCTCGACTGCAGCGACAGTGACAACCGGAGCGTCCCAGCCCGCGATCGTCATTCATCCACCCAGGGAACCACCAACGTTCCATGGCTCATCGTTTGAAGACCCGGAAACCTGGCTAGAAACATACGACCGTGTGGCCGCCCTCAACCACTGGGACAACGAAGAAAAGCTCCGTCGTGTGTACTTCTACCTGGAAGACACCGCAAGGACCTGGATAGAGAATCGGGAGTCCACGCTCCGAACGTGGGATGTCTTCTGCGGTCCATTTCTGCAAACGTTCGCAAGCGTCGCTCGCAAAGAGAGGGCCGCTGCTCTACTCGAGACCCGGGTTCAGCTACCAAATGAAAAGGTTGGAATTTTCACAGAGGAGATGACCCGCCTATTCCGTCACGCTGTCCCAGAAATGCCTGAGGAAAAGAAAGTTCGTTTCCTCATGCGAGGGGTCAAACAGGAGCTCTTCGCGGGACTAATGAGGAATCCACCGAACACCGTCCAAGAATTTGTATCCGAGGCGACCACATTCGAAAAAACGCTGGACATGCGCACCAGACAGTATAATCGTCGCCTGACTCCAGAATGCGCTTCTGCTCAAGTCAGTGACTCCGACGACCTGCATGAAACGATCCGAGCGATCGTGCGGGAAGAGCTGCGCAAACTGTTGCCTTCGGCGCAGCCTCAAGTGGATTTGATCGCCGACATTGTGCGAGAAGAAGTCCGGCAATCGCTTCGAATTCCCGAAACACCGCCGCCCGAGCCAGAAACTATGAGCTACGCCCCTGCAGTGCGCCACAACGCTCGTCCCCGTCCACGCCAAAACGCCGCCCCGTCACACTTCCGTCGCCAGACGCCACCGCCGCCACCACCCCAACCGACGTCCTACCATTCCCCAGCGGGCCAGCGCAGTGCACCGAGGACAACGGACGTTTGGCGTGCACCTGACAACCACCCGCTCTGCTACCACTGCGGCGAGGCCGGGCACACATACCGCCGTTGCCAGTACCGACAGATGGGACTGCGTGGCTTGCCGTCAATGCACCGCGCCCGCAGCCAGGAGATCGGCCACGTGACATCGCCGACTACCTGGCAGGAACTCAATGGACACCACGAAGTCCTTCCCGTTCGCCGTCGCCCAACCGTCGCATGTCACCGCACCCCCGGCAGTACTCTGTCCCAACGCGGGGCCGGTCTCCTAGCCCGTATCCGGGAAACTTAGGGCAGCAACCAATGGAGGTGCGGTTGCTGTGCGACAAACTACCGAAGATCCTCCGACGAGGACGCCGACTCGACGGAGCTTTTTGAACACAACACCAACCAGGCAAAGCCCTGAAGGCAAAAGCTCACTTACCGAAGGTGGCCGGACGACGCCGCATGGAAGCAGGGGAACAAGCCGACGCAGCCGTGACCCGACGCCACGCCCTAACTGCAATGCGAGACGGCGAACTAGCGATCTCGACGTTCTTATCGACGGCCACAGTGTGACTGCTCTCGTCGATACTGGAGCCGACTATTCTGTCATCAGTGGATCGTTCGCCGCGAAGTTAAAAAAAGTTAGGACAGCTTGAAAAAGGCCCTGAAATCCACACAGCCGGAGGTCATCTCGTAACGCCTGCAGGAATCTGCACAGCGAGAGTCACCATTAACGGCCGTATTTATCCTACAGACTTCGTAGTCCTACAGCTTTGCTCGAGAGATGTCATCCTTGGCATGGACTTCTTATGCCTCCATGGTGCTGTCATCAACCTAAAAACAAGGTCGATAACGTTATCCACAGAAGAAGCACTACCGCCGCGCACGCCGTCAGGACACCATGCCTTGAATGTGCTGGAAGAACAAGTCACCATTCCGCCTCACTCAAGCGTCATTATTTCAGTCGGCGCTCCTAAATCACCTGACTTGGAAGGCGTCGTTGAAGGCAGTCAGCATCTGTTGGTCACCCGAAATATTTGCGTCGCAAGAGGAATTGCACAGCTGCGGGGAGGCAAAGCAACGGTTATGCTCACGAATTTCAGCAATGAGTACAAACATGTGAACAAAGGAACAACGGTCGCATACATCGAAGAAATTGTCGAAGCCACCAGTGCTTTCGCCCTCGCCGATTCTGCGGAACCTGCTAAGAGGAACCAAGCCCCTCCCATAGCTTTCGACGTCAATCCCAGACTTCCGAACGATAAGAAAGAACAGCTCAAGGCCCTGCTCCTGCAATACGAAGATTGCTTTTCGTCGTCATCGAAAATTCGGCAGACCCCAATCACGAAACATCGAATCATAACCGAAGAAAATGCCAGACCACTCCGTCAGAGTCCGTACAGGGTTTCGACGCGAGAACGTGAGGCAATGAAGAGACAAGTTGATGAAATGCTGCGAGATGACATTATCCAGCCGTCCAAGAGTCCGTGGGCATCATCCGTGGTGTTAGTGAAGAAAAAGGATGGGACCCTACGTTTCTGCGTCGATTATCGCCGCCTGAACAAAATCACAAGGAAGGACGTGTATCCTCTCCCACGAATAGACGACGCACTTGATCGGCTCCATAACGCCAAGTACTTCTCGTCAATGGACCTCAAGACTGGCTATTGGCAAATCGAAGTCGACGAAAGAGGCCGAGAGAAGACGGCGTTTATAACACCGGACGGCCTCTTCGAGTTTAAGGTGATGCCCTTCGGCCTTTGCTCAGCGCCTGCAACTTTTCAACGCGTTATGGATACAATACCGGCAGGATTGAAGTGGCAGAATTGCCTTGTGTACTTGGACGACGTCGTCGTGTTTTCCTCGAGTTTCGACGAGCATCTTCGGCGCCTTGAAGCTGTACTTCAAGCCATCAAGACGTCCAGACTCACACTGAAGCCAGAAAAGTGCAGATTTGCGTATGAGGAGCTCTTGTTTCTGGGACACGTTATCAGCAAGTCTGGAGTTCGTCCAGATCCACGGAAAACAGCCGCCATCGCTGACTTCCCGCCGCCCACTGACAAGAAGGCCGTGCACCGATTTCTGGGCATGTGCGCCTATTATAGGCGGTTCGTGAAAAACTTCGCCCGCATCGCCGATCCTCTCACTAACTTTACCAAGGCTGACGTGGAGTTCAAGTGGGAAACGCCACAGGAACACGCTTTCCAGGAGCTTAAACATCGCCTCCAGACGCCTCCGTTACTTGCCCATTTCGACGAAATCGCTGAGACAGAAATACATACTCACGCAACCAGGGTAGGTCATGGCGCCGTTCTTGTGCAGAGGGCTGACGGACTTGAAAGGGTTATTAGTTACGCCAGCCGATCGCTATCCAAAGCAGAAGCAAATTATTCCACAACAGAAAAGGAGTGCCTCGCCATCAAGACACCGCCGACAAGGCCAGCGGGACTTCTGAAGCTGATTGATTCACCTTGCCGACCTTTCCAGCAGATTGGTATGGACCTACTGGGGCCGTTCCCGACGTCGGCTTTCGGAAACAAGTTAATCGTGGTAGCTACCGACTACCTCACCCACTACGCCGAGACAAAAGCCCTGCCAAAAGGCAGTGCATCCGAGGTAGCTAAGTTCTTCGTCGAAAATATCGTCCTACGTCACGGCGCCCCGGAGGTCCTTATCACCGACAGAGCAACGGCATTCACTGCCGACTTAACTCTAGCGATCTTGGCATACAGCCAAACAAACCACCGCCGGACGACAGCGTACCACCCACAGACCAACGGCCTCACCGAGCGGCTTAACAAAACGATCTCCGACATGCTGTCAATGTACGTCGATGTCGAACACAAGACGTGGGACGCCATTCTTCCGTATGTGACCTTCGCATACAACACGGCGGTGCAGGAGACGACGCAGATATCTCCATACAAATTGGTGTACGGAAGGAGCCCGGCAACGACGCTCGATGCCATGTTACCCAACGTCACCGACGAAGAAAACCTCGATGTGAGCGAGTACCTTCAACGCGCCGAAGAAGCCCGACAACTTGCGCGTCTCCGTATCAAGAATCAACAGACGACCGACAGCCACCGTTACAACCTTCGACGACGCTTCGTGGAATACCAGCCCGGTGAACGTGTTTGGGTGTGGACGCCGATACGCCGACGTGGACTAAGTGAAAAGCTTCTGCGACGGTACTTCGGACCGTACAAGGTGGTTCGACGTCTCGGACCACTTGATTACGAGGTTGTCCCCGACGGCATCACGAACTCTCAACGACGCCGATCGCGACCTGAAGTCGTCCATGTCGCGCGCCTCAAGCCGTTTCATGCACGTTAACAAACTGAAACAGTGTTTTTTGTATTATTGTTGTATTGTAATTTATTCATTGTACTTTCTTGCATTATTATTGTACCTTCATCTTTAGTTAAAGCATCGGGACGATGCTTTTTTTTCAGAGGGGGGCAATGCCACGTTCCATTTCACAAGTTTTTGTTATCGTTCCGAAACACCACATGATTCTCGGCGCAAACCGTGCCTGCAGGTTTCGAGAAGGTTCCGGACTGTAGTAGATCATTTCGATAAGATCACGCCCACTGTGCGAACGGTACAGATTGTTCTGGAACCTACGCCACCGCCAGCGATAACGCTAGAACATTCGACGGCAAGGGTATAAATGCCGACGAGCTTCGCCGCTTGTCAGTAGTTGATCGAAGGCTGACGCTGCGTTCGCCGCTATCAGTCCGAGACTGCTATCTGTGCAAGACTGCTGCTGTAATTAGACTTTCCCTTTACCGGGCACAGGTTCGCCCAAATAAACAGTTAAATCCCAACATGAAGTTTCCTGTTTTGGCCACGTCACGACCCCGTGACAATATTGTTGATACTGAGGCAACCATTTATTAAAAAATTAGCTTCTTCCAAAGTTCGTATCAATGGGGCATGCTAACCAAATGAACAATTTCAACGGGCGTTCTACGATGAGCATTTTTTATGCCACATAATGCCATACTGTACGTTTGCATCTGATGTAGTTCCACTTGTGGCATGTTCATCTGTGTTCGGATTTTTTTTTCGTGCTTGTGCGTCAGTCTACAACACAGGTACTTACAGCGTCACATATTACAATGACTTCGCGTATGATGGATTGTTTAGCCATGTATTTATCTTATCGGTGTGAAAGTAGCTTTGCGCACTGGTCTCCAAACTGAAGAACGCCTTTAAGAAATGGCAATGCAAAGAAGTGTTGCCAGCAGTGACTCATCTACCAGAATAACAGAAAAATAAAAAAAATGATTCATTAGAACTGTGTTTTCACGTTTTTGTCAAGGAAACTAGTTATCGGGTTACTTGTAAGAGAAGAAACTCTGTACCAGGATTGTCACCATAATCTGCGCGTTCATAGCGACCGAAAAATCCGATCCGGACTGACTAATCCTGGTCAGAAGTACCCATGTGACACTTGTAGGAAAGATAATAGTGAATGGAAGAGATGCTAATGCAGGCGCGACCAAAGCAATTGCGGCCATAGTTTCCTAAAAAAATGGCTCACTTTCACTATCACCATGTTTGCATTGCGCCTCTGTATTTGTTTCTTTCCTTCGATGGACCGCATTCCATTCATAATTTTGTGTGTTAATTACCCTCTCCGAAAAACAAAAGATGCCCCAATGAAAACGAGCACCAATTATTATCATTTATATTCATCAATTCATTTATTTTTTCCAACAAAATGTTCGAGTAAACAAATTATAGCAGTCACAAAAAACGCAATCAAAAAGGCGTGTCATCCCACGTAATTGTTTGCAGCAAAAGCAGACTACTGTTGTGCATTTTCGACGATTGCCGAGGTGCATCCGAGGTGATAAAGTAGGAGCTGAATTTTTTGTTTACCTTATTTATTTATTTAGGCATACTATAGACCAGCATTTTGGTCCAGGCAGGAGGGGCAAAAGAAAGGTCATGTAATACGTAAAAGCAAAAAAACATGTATCCATACGCTAACAAAGGTCACATGTCTGTGGAGCAGCAGCAAGATTTTTAACACGTTTGAAAACTACAATCACCATGTAGATAACTTTCCAGCAATATAGCGAAATCGTCAGCCGAAAAAATCTCATGAGGCAGTCAATCGCAGTCATCAAATGTTCTGTCAAAATCACTGCATTTGTAAGCAATAGTTCATGCAAATATGGGTGGCTAGAATAAATCATGTTTTCGGCGGGTATTTCTACCAGTGGCTGGCTGAACGCAACAATGTACACTTATGGCAACATTCCCTGACCTAATTTTGCATAAAAACCTAAATGACTCAACTTTCTTCTTGTTTCTAACAAAGGAATTCAGCATAGCGATGACAACTCCAGTTTGAAGCAACGCACAAATAGCCGAGAAAAATCTCACAATCCGCGAGGCGAATGATGACGAGCGGGGAGAAGTGTGCTGATGGACGGACGCATGGATAGAAGAATGGATGCACACATGGACGAACGAACGCACAAAAGCAACGACGGACGAATGGACGCTTCGTCTATCTCATCATCATTCACTTCGTGGATATGCAGTGACACCGTCTTTATTGACATCCAATGCAATGCAACTGGCTACTACGACAACTACGATGACACTGGACATATGACACATGGCGTAAGGAGCTTCGCCCCTAAAGAACACATATGTTGATGAACAGGTCAAAAAAATATTGTCGCGAAGGCAATGTCTCGCGGAAAGCTTTTTCTTTTTCAGCTACAGCTGGAGTTCGTTATTTGCGAGCTGCTCTTGTTAGGGGTGCTATTTAACGACTTGTTTCGAGGAGGGCGCCTCGACGAAGAATGAGAATCTGAACAGAAAGAGCTGCATCCGGTCGGTTACTGTGCGCTTCGGGCCAAACCAGGCACCGTGCCGTGTTCCCGACCGGCCTGCGGAAATGAAGTCTCTTTCTCCTCTAACCTCTACCATCAACACCCCAAACGAGCGAGGTCCCGCTTGGGTCCTTCAGGGAAATCGGGCACTTGTTTGCGCGTCAAGGCCGTTTTAGAGAATATGCCCGTTTCAAAATGGCAGCATATCCACGGAGTGAATGATGGATAGTGGGGCGAAGCATCCGTCCGTCCATTTGTTCTTGCTTCCGTCCAACCAAGCGTGCGTCTGTGTGGCAGCCCGTGCGTCCATCCACCCGTCCGTGAGTGCGTCAGTTCGTACGTCCGCCCGTTCATCTGTGCTTTAATCCCTGTTTTCGTCCATGCATCCGCTCCTGCGTCCGTCCATGCTTCCATCCGTCCGTGCAGCCATCCGTGCATCCATCCATGCATCTGTCTGCGCGTCCGTTCGTACACCTATTCAGCACTCCAAGTACCACCATCTCGCATCTTCTCATCATATATTCTTCATATAGAAGCACCGCTATCCAGCGGATATTCCAAGGACTGAACAAGAGGAGGCACACGCACACTTTCTTACGGCTTGCGCTTTGTGTATACTTTCCACCTTTAACCATCTTGAGTTCATGGTATATCCCAGTTCACTGTATTCATGGCACTTCGGCCCAACGTTCGCTAAACCTTTCTAAAACCTAGGAGGTTATGCCCAGCGAGTATAATGTAGCAACCCTTTCTTCTATTGTGTGCATTGTTGAACAATAACAAATTTGCAGCATGCGCGTTAACTAAAAGCCGAATTCTCCTGTCTCCCATTCCTCCTTAGCAAGCATTGGCATGTACATTGAGCACTATATTTTATTGTTCAACAACGCACAGAAAAAATCTCTCACCGGCACCACCTTGGTGGTCAAAATGTTATGCTTGTTACACACTACTACAACGGCTACGAGGGACGAACGGGGGCCGCCATAAGAAGCTTCGCCCCTAAAAGCTGCTACAGTTTTGTTGCGAGGCAGGCTTCACGCGACCGTGAAAACTCGTGTTTCATTGGTTATCCTCGGCTTGCCTGATCGGTCCGCGCGCCCGTGGATGCTGGAAAACCCTATTTGAGCGGCGACTCGGGCCCTTTTTAGCGTGAGCGGACTCTGGGTCAACAGCGCCAGTCATGCAAGCCGGAGACCAGTCATGCAAGCCGAGGGAAATGCCATCTTTTTCTATGTCTTGTATTTGTGAATCAGTGTATTTTGTAAAGCTAAGTTATGTTATATAAATAAACCTCCAATGAGTGCTCCCAGAAATCATCTTGTCGACTTGTCATCGCTTGCCTGCGCGGAATTGCTCCCACACTTCTTCGTCCGGATAGTCATCAGATGTGTCTAGCTTAAACAACCCCGAAGTTTCCCTACAAAATGATAGATGTTGCTCGGTAGCGATATTAACGCTCTGAAATTATGGCCTGAGTCAATAAAAAGCATCAGAAAACAACCTCAGACTTTTCTACTACGGCGGAACCCCTACCTTTCTCTTCGCAATATCTACCCCTCAAGCAAAACCTTTCATCGGACCCCCAGTGTTCAGAGGCGCGCTGGAGGAATCTATTTCTGAGTGGCTACTTTGCTACGAGCATGTAGCGTCATCGAACAATTAGGACCAAGCCACAAAGGTAAAATTTTCATATTTGACACTAGATGGGAATGCAAAAAAGTGGCACACGACGCAAATTTTAACGGGTGTGCCAAATTCATGTGAAGAGTGGGCGACGCTCTTGAAAACTTCAATCACAAGTCGGCACTCGATTGAGATCGCCCATTTGCGTTTTCAAAACCGGACCCAGCTGCCTTCCGAAACCCCTGAGCAGTATTATTATGATGTCACACAGCTTTGTGCTAGACTCTACCCGTCTATGACAGAATACGATCGGTAACGACATTCAAGAAAAAAACATAATTGAAAACCCAGAAACCTACGCTGCTTTCCTCCAAATTTCGCAGCGCACTAATGTAGCATCTTTAATGAGTCGTGCGTCAGGGCCCCAGCCAATTGGCACCTACTATTCTACCAGCCTGCAGTCATGAACGCCAAACATCGCGCCTCCGGTTGGACTGGCACCCGCCGAAGCAACAATAGAGCCTCCTCCGTGTGTCGCCAGCTGCGCCGCGGCCGAGTTGCGTTGCCCGCGGGAGGCTGCCGACCGCGAAAGAGACCTGATGTCAATCGTCGACTACATCGCGTCGCTTTCTGACCAGCTCAAAAGCATCGAGGACGAGATGCGTCGCCCCCAAATGCCTTGGCCACCTAGAACTTCCCGCGCCAACGACGGGCGTCCTCGATGCCAGATTTGCCACCGCATGAGCCACATAGTGCGACAATGCTGGCAACGGCTTCGAGATGGCAGGAATGATGAAGCGGTGCCCGTTGAAAACCAGAATGCAGAGCATAACCCCTCGGGAAACGAGCACGGCAGGGCCTAGGGGGCCAGCCCAGCCACCTCATCGTCACATTGTCGGAAAGTCAGCTTCTTGCAGTCCCCACATGAGCCAATGGTACAGATGCACAGCTTGTAATTGACACCGGCTCCTCCATAAATGTAATCTCAGAAGAATTAGCCAAAAAATATGTGCTGCATCCAAATTGAGAACAGACAGTCATCAGAGGAATTGGTGGAGGTGTGCTCAACCCCCCACCGTGAAGCCGAAGAAAGACTTGAATTTGGCACCACCAATATTCATGAGACATTTTTTGCAGTGAAGGATTGCCCGTACGAGCTGCTAGATGGCCTTCCTTTCTGTAGAGCAGCACAACTTCTTATTGATTTCTTGAAGAAAGGGCTCACACTCAATGGGGAAGTTTTCCGGCTACGTGTAAACTCAGGTGCCCCCTGAACACAATGATGTCCTTACAATGTGGTGATGTCCCTATAGTACGAGCACATTCGTATTGAACCACGCATAGAGGTGGCTGTTGAAGTGAAAGTCGCAATAGATGGCGTTCACCTTGTTGAACCAAACAGCACGCTCAAAAGCGGACTCCAAGTGGCACGCACAGTAACAAGGATTGTGCATGGGAAAGGGCTCATTCGTATTGCTAATTCCACTATGTCGCCAGTAAATCACCTCGGCAAAACAAAGCTCCGATGGGTCTCTTCCATTCATGATGCACAGCTTGCACTTACGGCTCCACAGAAAGATCGAGTGCCCCAAGAATTTTATATTGACACTGGGGATCACTGGGGATCTGAACGAGAGAAGATGATGTCCCTCATTGAGAAGTACCGCCATCTTTCCACAAGAACCAATAACCCCATCCGGCAAACGCATGTCACTAAACACATGATCGATACGGACCATTCTCGACTCATTCATCAGCACCCATATCGACATTCCTCTTTTGAAAGGCAACAAATTGAGCAACAAGTTGACGAGATGCTTCGCGATGGACTCTTTCGAGAATCACACAGTTCTCGGTTATGGCATGTCATCCTCGTGAAGAAGCCAAATGGGACTTGGCGTTTCTGCGTCGACTCCAAAAGGGATAATAAGGTCACTAAAAAGATGTGCACTCCCTGCCAAGAATCAATGACATCCTCGACGTGCTTTGGGGGTCAAAATACTTCACCACACTTGATCTAACATCAGGCTACTGGCAAGTGGGTATCAAGGAAGAAGATAAGCAAAAGACCACATTTGCCTGTGAACCCGGCCTCTACGAATTCAACGTTGTCCCATTCGGCCTGTGCAATGCCCCGGCCACATTCCAGAGAATGATTAACAAAGTCCTTAGCGGCCTCCTACGGAGGGTTTCTTTGGCCTATTTGGACGACATTGTAATTTTCTCCAAAACCATGGCAACTCGTTTGGAAGATTTGGAAAGTGCTTTTTCCGCATGGACCTCAGCAATCATGCGACTGAAGCTGAAAAATGTAGCTTCGCCCATCAGGAGAATAAATATTTTGGACACATACTCACAGGTGAAACCATCTGGCCAGACCCAGACAAAGTAGCAGCCATAAAAATATTCTCCAGGCCGCGAAATAAGAAGGGTGTGCAGAGTTTTCTCGGAATTTGTAACTACTATCAACGTTTCATCAAAGACTTTTTTTGCATTTCTCGACGTTTGACAAACTTAACTAAAAACGATGTCCCTTTCATCTGGGATGCGGCTTGCGAAGCGGTGACGCCATCCCTCAAACAGAAGCTGATCATAGCCCCAGGTTTGCGTAAGTTTAAGGCAGGAAAGCCAATAGATGTGCACACTGATGCCTGCGATTACGGCATCGGCGCCGTCTTTGTTCGAAAAATTGGAGCTATAGAACAAGTCATCGCCTCTGCCAGTTGCCACTTAGACAAGGCTGAGATGAACTACAGCACGACTGAAAAAGAATGCCTCACCGTCGTGTACGCCTGCGGACAGTTTCGGCTGTACATCTTTGGCTCTAAACTCACTGTCGTAACTGACCAAGTGAGCCTGGCTTGGCTGATAAAAGTAAGAAATCCAAACGGTCGTCCCATGCGCTGGTCACTATTGCTTCAGGAATTCGACATAACTTTGCGACACCGCCCTGGCCTCCAGAATGGAAATGCCGACACGCTCTCCCGCCTTCCTCACGATCCCGAACTGGTAAGCGAAGAAAACCCTTTACCCTCGCTAGTTCTGAATCAGGTGAATGTTGGAAAAATGCAGAAGGCAGACCCTTGAATGAGAGATATTGTACATCACCTCGAGCCCCCGGATGCCCCCTTTGTCAGGAATACTAAAAGAACGACATGAAGCTTCCGGTTGATCGGCGTTGTACTGTATCGGAGGGCTAAATGCTTCCAGGAAGATCGCGTGGTGCTCGTGGTCCCTAAGTGCTTGAGATTCGATATTCTAGGACACTGCCATGACGACCCCACGGCAGGCTACTTGGGTGTTAAGCGCACATGGGAAAAAGTGCGTTGCCGCTATTTCTGGCCGAAACTGTTGTCAGCAAGTATGTTCTTTCCTGCCTTGACTGAGAGACGCGAAAGCAACTACCCGGAAGGCCGGCCGGTTTTCTCCAACCAATCCCACATGCAGGTCGACCCTTTCAACAGGTGGGCGTTGATTTTATTGGACCTTTCACTAAGTCCAAATCAGGGAACCACTACATTGTCACGATTACCAACTACCACACGAAATAGGTCGAGGATGTCGCATGTCAGGCGGCCACTGCTGCAGAGGTAGCAAATGCGTTCATAGAACAGGTCGTCCTGCGTCATGGTGCACCGGAGAAAGTGATAAGCGATCGTGGACAACATTTTCTCGCTAACTTGACCGAGGAAATTTTCCGGCTCGTGGGTAGCGAACATGCCACCACATCAGCATACCACCCACAGGCCAACGGCTTGTGAGAGCGTTTAAACCGCATGTTTGCTGACATGCTTAGCGTGTACGTTTCCTCGCATCACCGCGACTGCGATGAATTTTTGTCGTACGTCCTCTTCCGTAGAATTCTTCCACTCACGAGATGACCGAATTCGCGCCCTTCTCTCTGCTTCACGGACATGAGCCGACGCTACCTGTAGATGTT
The DNA here is from genome assembly GCF_043290135.1 of Rhipicephalus microplus. NCBI lineage: Eukaryota > Metazoa > Arthropoda > Arachnida > Ixodida > Ixodidae > Rhipicephalus > Rhipicephalus microplus. The sequence continues at coordinate 407,711,464 of NC_134710.1, read as the reverse complement.
GGGTCGGGCGCACAACGTTGATTCGACTACACCCTGGATGCTATCAAAATGGCTCGACGACTCCGGCAGGCTCGAAGATTTGCAAAAGAATGGGAGAGGCATCAGCAGGAGAAGAACAAACACAGCTATGATGCTAAACGACGAGGTGTTGTTTACCACGAGGGCGACTTGGTGTACTTATGGTCTCCCTCCCGTGCCAAAAAGAAGACAACCAAGCCTCTTCACAGATAACACGGACCTTTCCGTCTCGTGCGCCGGGTAGCCGTGAATAACTGGAAGATGGCAGACCAAACTGGAAGAAAACCTGGCATTGTTATTGTGGTGAGTTTAAAACCCTGCCACGTCCGATGCTTTTCCGATGCCGACAACGCAGACGATGAATCTGGTGATGATCAGGAGGTGCGCGATCAAGGTGGTGATGTGCGCACGTGCAGAGCAAGGAGTGTCATCCACGAACAACATCGAGGTGTTCGCGTGCGCGGGTGAAGGGCGAACAGTGATGAACAAGAATTGCATCCAAGTGTTGTGCGCGAGTACGGCTCGCGAGTGGGGCAAGAACTCCATTTGTGACATATTAGGCGCGGGACAAAGACCAGTGTTCCAGTACAGCAGTGCGAAGGCTCCGACACTGACATAAACTTTACTCCGACTGGAAGACATTTCCAAGTGGTAACAATGCACAACAAAATGTCGGCACTAACGACACGTACACTGAGATGCATTACAGTGCTGACGAGTGACCTGCATTGATTTCTGTTTCGCGATAATTTTGTGTTTTTCATCTGTGGTTTTAAATATATTATTGTTTTAAGATTTTCACCTCTTAGACATATTTATAAGTATATTTACAATAGGAACCTCACAAACTTCTTGAATGCAAAGCCTTTTTGTGTTTTAGTCTATTGGTTTTCGTGTTTTGCAGATAAAACCAGTGGGGCACTCTTTTTCGTAGGGGGAAGGTGTCGCGAAGGCAATGTCTCGCGGAAAGCCATTTCTTTTTCAGCTACAGCTGGAGTTCGTTATTTGCCAGATACTCTTGGTTTGGGTGCTATTTAACGACTTCTCTGGAGGTGGGCGCCTCGATTAGGAATGAGAGTCTTCACAGAAAGAGCTGCATCCGGTCGCTTACTGTGTGCTTCGAGCCAAACAAGGCACTGCGCCGGGTTCCCGATCGGTGCCTTTCTCATCTAACCACTGCCACCACAACCCCAAACAAGTGAGGCCCCACTTGGGTCCTCCAGGGCAGTCAGGCACTTGCGTGCACGTGAAGGCCGTTTTAGAGAATGTAAAAATCTGCTACAGTTTTGTTGCGAGGCCGGCTTTACGCGACCATGAAAACTCGTGTTGGCATTGCTTATCCTCGGCTTGCCTGAATGGTCCGCGCACCCGTGGATGCTGGAAAACCCTACATAAGCGGTGATTCGGGCCCTTTTTAGGGTGAGCGGAATCGAGGTCAACAGCACACCTCACCACCGGAGACCAGTCATGCAAGCTGGGTGGTATGCCATCTTTTTCCATGTCTTGTATTTGCTAATCAGTGCATTTTGTAAAGTTAAGTTATATTATATAAATAAACTCCCAATGAGTGCTCCTCAAAATCATCGTGTCGGCTTGTCATCGCTTGCCTGTGCGGAATCGCTCCCACACTTCTTCGTCCGGATGGTCATCAGATGTGTCTAGCTTAAACAACCCCGAAGCTTTGCTACAATATTTCAAGTGCAGCATCCGGCGATGCTTTGATACGAGCAAAAAGAAATGCGCCTTACCTGGCGATGTACGCTGTTCTTTGTCGGAACGAAGCCTTTCTGACCAATGTTGTGCATCCACTGCGACTTGCGCAAGCCATCGCTTTTACCTTGGGGTATCATAAAAAAGTGCGTAACCATTTTCACCATGGTTGTTGCCGTCATAGGCGCAATAGTAAGACATAGCGACTGCACAAAGCACAGAAAATAAAACGCGCGCTACGTTTGTTACGCGGAGCATGGGCGAAAAATGGCGCGAGTGGAAAAGAAAAACTCAATCAAAGCGCAAGATCCACGCATCTCCAAGGGCAACCATGAAGGAGACTAATTAACGTGCAGAAAAAGTGTCGGAGACTGGGAGCATGTGAAGGGGGGCGATGAGGGAGAGAGGAGGTCGAGCGCGCAGCGGCGAGTAGAGTTGATGGCGGTACTTTCCCAAGATCAATGGGGCTTCATTCGCACGATGATTCTAGTGCTCCCTAGCATTCTGCGTACGAACGACACGCTTCCCTCGCACCAGTTCATGACAGCAATAAGCAGTCACAGTAGTTATCATTTTTGTGGCTGATAGCAAAACGTGTTCATCTTAAAGCCCCCAACATCGTTGCAGCCCTGCCGAGACCGCACAATGCGGCAAATGATACAGTCTTTCGTACGCGGAACGTTAGAGAGCACTAGAATCATCGTGAAAACTGACGCGCGAGTGGTTTTTCACGTGGGGTTTTTGTGTATATCGCAGACATTTGTAATGAGCAGAAAAACACCAATACCTTACAGGTTTAAAGTTTAAAATGGTCTAATCGGACGCTTTGCAAACCGATGTACAACCTTCTTATTGAAATTTTTATCCATATTCGTTTCTTGAAAAGTTCATTATTTGAACATATAAAATTAAACAATGTTTAAGAATACGAAATAATTTTTGAAATACAGGCAATAGTGAGCAACATGCATTTGGTCGTGTCGTAATGACGTGTGCCGGCATATTTTTAAACTCTGGCTAAAGTTACCTGGTACACCCTGTATATACTCACAAGTAAGCGTAAATTTTCACGCTGAGGCAGCCGCGGCTGTTTTCTTTGCGCACGGCTGCCATTCTTTGCCGTTTGAAAAATGTGACCGAGATCCATTTTGGCCCCGTTTGCCGTTTGCCGGAGAGCGACGTAGCCAATTACCGACGGACGAGTGACATGGGTGACCCGCGTCGTCTGCTTCGGATCTCCGAGTAGTCTGAGTGTGCCGTGGGATTCTTCGAGCTGCTTGCTTCTTGATCCGTGGTTTTCACGGTGTAATGAGTGAATGCGTGGTCTTAATGAAGAAAAAAAGGCACCTAATTTCTGTCTGCTTATAGGCGACATGACGCAGTGCCTTGTAGGGGATGAGAGAAGGAGGATAGAGAAAGAAGAGAGAGCACTCGCTGCACAGGAGTCACAAAAATAGAGACCAGATGGGAAGGTGGGGAACATGGTTAACCCAGCCGAGAAAGTCCGAGAACGGGGCACCACTCAGGTGATTCTGTACGGTGGTCCGATCGGCCAGAGTTTCGCTGGTTTCGGAGAATGCGGGCGACACAACCTTTCATCTCGGAATCCAGCAGGTGAGTCCCCTTCAAGCTATAAATGTGGATGTCGTACGTGTTGTTCTCGGGTTTGAATCCAGCACTTAACGGAGCGCTTTAGCACTTCAGGTATTCACGAAAGTGCAGCGTAAAACCACACGTATCTCGAAACTGGCGCATGGACTATTGGCGCGAGCTGTACGAGTTTAGAAACAATTAAAATACGCGTATTATATTGCCTCTAAGATTTGGGAAGGTTATTAGGCCTACAACATGAACTACTTCAGCACAGCTTTCAAAAAGGGTGCTGAATGAATTCGACTACTCTGTTGTCGAAGCTAAAGAGAATGGGAGATTCCGTTCGGAGCTTACAAGCTACAGGGCGCATGGCAGGCGCTCGACAAATTCAAGGAGGTCAACAACTGCATTAGGAAGAGCAGCCATGTTTGTTGGAAGCTGATATGCCTCGCCGGCGAAGCTATCCGCGCAATTTTAACAGCTCTTTCGTGGACGGTGGCGGCTGCAGGTCTATGGCATCACGCCGTCAGGGCAGACTTGTCGCTAGCGTGAACCGACCTAAAGCTACTGTTCCTCCCTGGAATGCACGACAGGCGTCTTACCCATGGTGAGTCCAGAGACGAGCTGAACAGATCGCCAACGCGATCTTTTACGCCACGACACAACGGGAAAAGGCGAATGGTTGACGGGACATATCTGACACTGATTATGACGGTTAATTGGGAACGGTTCATTTAACTAAGATTAACGGTTCATTAAAAAGTTCGTCCACGTGTACTGGCATGGACGCGCTTCCAGTTCCACCGTATAATTAGGAAGAGAGTAATCGGAATATGTGTGCGTGTTTCTTCGAAGTAATAGAAGTGATTTGTATATGGTTATCAATGAACCGCGTGGTAAGAAGCGCGGCTGTGAATGGATTGCGCGGCGTATGTTGGCGTGTGCTAGTGGACTCTCTTCATAGCTTCGTCAGTCTCTTTTCGTATCACAAGTGTGTTCGCTAGGTATGTGGGTGTAAATATGCACTCTAATAACTAAGAGAGGCCCGGCACGTTCTCTTTGGGAAAGTATTTTTTTCTCCAATATATACCTCTTTTTTCTAAAGTACTGACTGATATGTGGTGTTTAACGTCTCGAAATCACCATATGATAATTAGAGACGCCGTAGTGGAGGGCTCCGTAAATTTCGACCAACTGGGGTTCTTCAACATGCACCCAAATCTGGGCACAAGGGCCTGCAGCATTTTCGCCTCCATCGAAATTGCAGCCGCCGCCGCTGGTATTTGATCCCGCGACCTTTTCTACAGTAAGGCAACTTCCCTTAAGGCAGAGTATAGCATGACCCCATCGAAGGGAGCAGTAGTACACCTCACGAAAAAATAGCAGAAATTAGGTTTTAGAGTTGACTTTGACAAATCACATCATGCACCGATCTTGATGTTGGCTAAATACAAGTGCTATGAAAAAATGTTAAAACAAGATAGCTGAGCGAGACATGAACACGTGACATCTTGATGCATAGAACAAACAGACCGAAACGCTGAAGCTGCACGACGCAATGAGACGACAAATGAGGGGTCATTTCTACATGCTGCAAGTGTATTATTACACTCGTTACGTGAATCTTGCTCTAAAAAACTGAAAAAGGTAAAGTAGTGGGCTGATTGTCTTTGTCACAGATATTGGTTCACGTTAAAGAACCCCCAGTGGTTGAAATTTCCGGAGCCCTCCACTACGGTGTCTGTCATATTCATGTGGTGGTTTTGGGCGTTACACCCCACATATAAATCAAATCAGTGTTTTAGAAAAACATTAATCAAGAGAACACACAATTATCTGAAGGAATGTATAGGCATGTTATTAGAAATAATTGTAATGTAATTGTTGAAGAAATAAAAGTAGACGAAAAGATAGCTTGTAGTGGGCAAGGACCCAGCCTGCAATCTTCGAATAATGCGTCCAATGCCCTACCAACTGAGCTACCAAGACGGCGATCCACCCATCCACTTTATGGGCTATGTATCAGAATTTCAACGTAGGAGCATCAGCAAGCGCCGCCTGCTTCCATTGCACTGAGTGTGGAACACCTATTTTTGGTCGGTTCGCGTCACGTAGTACATGATCTTATTAGAAGCTGGCAGCTGACCCATGGACTGAGCATAGGTTCTCTATAACAATGCATGTGGTGGCATCAGAGAATATCTGTGGAGTGAACGATTACGAGTGGGGCAAAACGTCCGTTCGTCTGTCTGTCCATCAGTCCATCCATCTGTATGTCTGTCTGTCCGTCTGTCTGTCTCTCTGTCTGTCTGTTCGTCTGTCCATGTGTTCACTCGTGCATCCAACCGTCCGTGCATCAGTTCGTTCATCCGTCCGTTCATGTGTCCATCCGTGCTTCTGTCCATCTATACGCCCTCTATCCACCTGTCCGTCCGTCCATGCGTCCATCCGTGCTTCTGTCCACCCGTCCATCTGTCCGTGTCTTCGTTCGTCCATGCGTAGGTCCAGTCCATCCGTGCATTAGTTTGTCCTTACGTCTGTCCATTCGTGCATCCATCCACGCTTCCATGCATCTGTGTGTCCCTCTGTCCGTTCGTCTGGCTATCTGTTTTACACTGCCAGTTACGCCTGACTCAGGACAAGGCAAGACTAAGGGGAGCTTCGCCCCTAAAAGAAGAAAACCGTGCAGACTGATGGCACGTGTAGAGAACATGATGATGATGATACCTCAAACATGGCCATACCGACTCGGAGCGATTGGTCAAGAATTGATTATATGTGTTAGTGAGACGTTTTAAGTCTGTGTTTCTGTTCTCTCCTAACAGCGGAGCACGCCGCCCGAGGAACAAGACACTTGGGCATACTCACGCAGCTGAGCAAGCCATAATTAATAGCCAGCAAATAGAGATGACGATAGCTGCTAGAAATGGTTACGAGTCCTACTTATTTTGATTTATGGAATGAAGAAACCGCGCAACAGAGAAGTGCCATCAGAAAGGATCCTGTCTGCGATACCATTTTTATCCTTACTTTTCTCTCAGCTGCGGTACGTAATTTCAGCCCATGTGTACCCGGGGCATGTAGTTTTCAGCACATGCCCCGGGTACCCAGCGGGGATGTAGCTCAGTGGGTAGAGCACTCGCTTTGCGTGCGAGAGGTCCTGAAATGTATACACGCCACCTCCACTTTTTATTTTTTTATTTTACTTACGAATGGTTGCTAGTCGCACTTTGTATAATTTAGAATCGAAGAATCCGCATGACAAAGAACCGCTGTTAGAAAAGAGCTGGTCTGCAATACCATCTTCGTCCTTACTTTTCAGTCAGCTGTGGTACGTTTGTGGCACATACTAGCAGCGGTAAAAGGATGACCCAAGATCAAGACGCACGTTACGAGAATATTTTGCCACCACTGCCCAAGGGACGCGTCGCACAAAACACTGTGTTTTTACATGGTTTTGTGCGTGGCAGACCGTGTCGAGTAGATTTCCGAGACGCGCTTGGTCCTACAGGACTGCAGCTGGAGGTGTGGGCACTAGGGGCCTACCAGATAATTCATGTCTGGGCAGTCACCATGAGTAACGCGGGCCCTACGAAACGCTTGCTGGACGTGAAGGAGCTGAAAGTCAAGGGGCGACGGTGCATCATCGTAGACCCCCAGTATCAGAAGGTGCGGCTGTGCTTTCATTTGCTGCTGTATGGCGCCAACGATGAAGACTTGCGAACGGCATTGGCGGCTTTTGGGAAGGTCGTACAAGTTACCCGGGAACATTGGCACGTTCAAAGAGTAAGCGACAAGGGGTCAACAACACAGTCTGTGCTGCTTAAGCTCAGGAGTGACGTGAAGGTTTAATATCTCCCACATCAAATCAGGATGGCTGGTGAACTGCCACTTGTTGTTGCAGCTGGTCGGCCAATGCAGTGTTTGCGCTGCCAAGGTACCGGCCATGATAGATGAGAGTGTAAGGTACCCCGATGCTCGCGTTGTCGGCGGTTTGGCCACAGCAAAGATGAGTGCTTGCGTTCGTACGCATCAGCTATCTGGTAAGCTGAAGGCGAAGACACAGCAGAGTTGGTGATGCACGTGACCGAGGCTGAAGACGTGGCACAACGGGCAGGTGACGTGGTGAACCCAGATGCTTTAACATGTACAGCCACACCGACTGGTGGTGATGGAGTGATGGACCAACAGTACAAGCAGACATAGCATCTGGTGAGGTTACTCAAGAGCCAGCCGGCCAAACCAAGGAAGGCTACAGAAGCACCCCATCGAAGACGCCCGAGCCAGTGGAATTAACCGAACAACTTCCAGTGTCGACTGAGAGTACCAGTGGTGGAGCGCCAAGCAAAAGACCCCACGAACAGTCTGCAGGACGGTGCGATGTGTCCAGTGAAAAGGATGAAGAGGGGCCACCTGCGCAGGCGACTTTGTTCCAACGAAGTAGCACAAGGCTGTGTCCCAACCCGATATCGGACAAACGCTGGCCCATTTTGTCCTCCAGTGTCACGGGTCCACCTTGAGGCTCCGAAGACGTCTAGCTCTATGCTAGACGCAGAAATTAAGCATCATGCCCCATGCTAATAACTTCTTCACGGTGTAGACATGGCTTTTCCACTGAAACTTAGAGTGGCAACGTTAAATGTTCAAGGTCTTGCCACCAAGCGGAAACAAAGCCAAGTCTACAGGTGGCTCGTGGAACAGGATCTCAATGTACTAGCTGCACAAGAAACAAAAGTAGATGGTGAGGAAGAGACCCGGGGCATGGTGCTAAGGTGTACTGCGCGTTACTGCGCTATTGTAAGTCAAGCAATAGGCACGTCTGCAGGCTGTGTCTTGTTCATTAATAGTTTACAAGGTCTGGTAGTGCAAGATAGCATCTCTTGCCCGTCTGGTAGATCAGTTTCCTGTGATTTTGTATTCATTGAATAGCAGTGGCGTATTGTGTGTATTTATGCACCAACCATTTGCGAGGGACGTTCAATTTATTTTTTCGGATCTAAAAGGGCACTTCACTTAGGAAAGGAAATCTGGATTATGGTGATTTTAACTAGGTCCTCAACAGGTGAGATCAATCAAATGGACGTGTCATGTACGATAATAGTAAGAGGGAGCTAGCTGACATAATTACTGAATTCGAGTTAGAAGACGTGGGCAGATGTTTGAAGGGAACGCGCGAAGCGCGTTTCACACATTTTCTGGGGAATAGCCATGCACGCCTTAATCGCATTTGCGTGTCACTTGAAATAATAGCCCACTGCAAGACATATGCTGTCTACCCAATACACTTCAGTGATCATTGTTCAGTTAAATGGGATATGCGAGAAGAAACAAGAGGTGGAACAATTTTATGGGAGATGTGGAAGATGAATTCCACTTTGATAACAGACGAATATTTCTTATATCAGGCAATGGACTGCATCAATGAAATAAAAATAGATGATGAAGCTTAAGTTGCAGAACAACGGAAAGAGTTCAAGCAACGAATAAAAATAAAAGCTATTGACCTTTCTTGCGCATAGAATTACGAAAGGAAAAAGAAATAAATGGAACTTTGAATGACCTTGGAAAGATTAATTGACTTAGAGTGCAAACAACCAGGAGAGTATAAAATTGGCATACGCAATAAGAAGCAGAAACTCGCAGTGCATGACGAGGAACGCAACCGCGGTGCACTAGTTCGTGATAGGGCTAAGGCTTTAGATGCTGAAGAGACGCCAAGAAAAAGAGATTTAGGGGTGTAAAAAACGAACACTCGACGGAATCATAAAACGATTGATAAGAATTGTCACAAAGTAATTGATACCAACAGCAATTTATCGGTATTTTCAAGGCATGTGGAAAACGTTTTTGCGTGTAGACAGATAAACCTAGAAAGATTTAAGAAGAATATTTAGGGATGCATGCCACAAGCCAGTGAGGAAGTGAAAAGTGCTTTGAAATTGTCTATATCTGCATTTGAAGTTGAACGGGCGATTGATAAGTTAAATCCCGGGAAATTTCCAGGACCGGATGATTGATTGATATGTGGGGTTTAACGTCCCAAAACCACCATATGAATATGAGAGACGCCGTGGTGGAGGGCTCCGGAAGTTTCGACCACCTGGGGTTCTTCAACGTGCACCCAAATCTGAGCACACGGGCCTACCACATTTCCGCATCCATCGGAAATGCAGCCGCTGCCGCCGGGATTCGATCCCGCGACCAGCGGGTCAGCAGCCGAGTACCTTAGCCACTAGACCACCATGGTGGGGCAGGACGAGATGGTCTTTGTGCCAAGAGGTACAAATCTTTTAAAAGTGAATTGTCTCCTATACTCGCAGGCGTTTTGAACGAGGCATATGAGAAAAAGAAATCACTTCAGTTTTTTGGTGAATCACGTACTGTTCTGATTCCGAAAACAGATGAGGTTGAAAAGCTCAGGCAGGTCACAGCGTACAGGTCTATCGCACTGACAAACGTAGACTACAAAATATTAATGAACATTTTGGCGGCTAGACTTCAGTCAGTAATAAAAGTATCGTGAGTCCATTTCGAACGTGTGGAATCAAAGGTCGCTCGATAGTAACAAATGTTGATAAAATGCGGTCTGTGCTCGAATGTGTTGACATAAGTCAAGCTCGTGTGGCCATACTCCAGTTATATCTGGAGAAAGTGTTTCATTTCGTTGCCCACGCTGATTTCGTTGCCCACTCCCGACCAGCGGTGCAACCTTCTTACAATTCTCGTTGATGGTTTACCTATAACTGCTCTTATTGATACCGGTGCACAAATATCTGTGATGAGCTCAGACCTCCACCACCACCTCCAAAAAGTTCTGACGCCTGCGATTGCACCTACCGTTCGTACAGCGGATGGGAGTACTCCTGCTGTGCTTGGAATGTGCACTGCGCGATTAACAATTTCTGAGCATCAAACTTCAGTTCTGTTCGCTGTACTGGAAAATTGCTCTCATGACCTCATCCTTGGACTCGACTTTCTGACTTCACACGCTGCGCTCATTGACTGTTCCAAAGGTCTTTTTCGGCTCGAACTACCATCCTTTTCGGAGACCGTCTCTACCAGCCCACCTCGTCTACGCTCTGTCGATTTCCTTAGACTTCCGCCGCAAGCCGCAGTCCAAGTCCAACTCTCGCCATATCCTGCAGTACCCGATGGTGATTATGTTGCTGCCCCAATTTCTGAGGTCGCCATGACACGCAACGTTGCACTCCCCAACACGGTGGTTACCGTTAAGGACAACCGAACTTCGTTTCCCGTCCTCAATTTCGGCCTCTCAGCGCAAGTTATTCCTCGCGGCATGTCACTTGCGCATCTTACACTACTGGTCGACCACACAGTTTCGGCTCTAACCACCGATTCGCCACCCGATTTTTCATCAACGTCGTTCTCGTCACGTTCCTGTTCCGACCTTTTCAAGCCAATGCTATCTGACACGCTCACCTCTGAACAAGTCTCTGCTTTCTGCCGTGTGCTTGCTTCTTATCAGGACATCTTTGACTTCGGCGACCGTAATTTGGGCTAGACATCTGTGGTAACCCATCGCATCGACACCGGTAACGCTCTACCCATTCGCCGACGACCCTACCGTGTGTCAGCACCGGAGCGTGCTATTATACAGCGAGAAGTCGATAAAATGCTTGATAAGGGCATAATAGAACCCTCATCTAGTCCCTGGTCCTCACCCGTTGTACTTGTTAAAAAGAAGGACAATAGCTGGAGATTCTGTGTTAATTACCGCCATCTCAACCATATTACCAAGAAAGATGTCTATCCCCTACCGCGCATAGACGATGCACTCGATTGCTTGCACGGTGCCAAATATTTCTCTTCAATAGACCTTCGCTCAGGCTACTGGCAGATCGCTGTAGACGACAAAGACAGAGAGAAGACGGCCTTCGTGACTCCTGATGGACTTTATCAGTTCAAGATGATGCCTTTTGGATTATGCAATGCCCCCGCGACATTTGAGCGCATGATGGACTCTCTCCTTCGAGGCATAAAGTGGACCATCTGCCTCTGCTATCTTGACGACGTTATTGTTTTTTCAACTACTTTCGACGACCATCTCACCCGTCTGTCCGCAGTGCTTGATGTTTTTCGACGTGCCAACTTGCAACTTAACTCGTCCAAATGCCGCTTTGGGCAACGCCAAATCTGCGTACTCGGCCATCTTGTTAACGCTGCGGGCGTTCAACCAGACCCTGCGAAAGTCCGAGCAGTTCGCGACTTCCCCACACCCCGCTCAGCCAAGGACGTCCGAAGTTTTCTGGGACTGTGCTCCTATTTCCGTCGTTTTGTCGAGAAGTTTGCTGAAGTAGCGCGTCCTCTAACCTGCCTCCTCAAAACGGATGTCGCATTCACCTGGGGCCAACAGCAAGCAAACGCCTTCTCGTCGCTCGTTGACATTCTCACCAATCCACCAGTCCGAGCACACTTCGACCCATCTGCCGCCACGGAGCTTCGTACTGACGCCAGTGGCCACGGCATAGGCGCAGTGCTCGCGCAGCGGCGACAAGGCATGCACCGCGTCGTCGCGTATGCAAGCCGACTGTTGTCGCGCTCGGAACAAAATTATTCCATCACAGAACGCGAGTGCTTAGCTCTCGTCTGGGCCATTGCGAAATTCCGACCGTACCTGTATGGCCGACCATTCTCAGTTATTACCGACCACCATGCGCTTTGCTGGCTCTCCTCACTCAAGGACTCAACGGGACGCCTTGGTCGCTGGGCGCTGCGCTTACAAGAGTACACTTTTTCCATATACTATAAATCCGGACAACTTCACAAGGATGCCGACTGCTTGTCCCGTTACCCAGTCGGTCCTCCTGACACGAGGGAAGATGAGCAAGAGGCCCTCGTTCTTTCAATTACCGACTTCACCGACATAGCTGCTGAACAACGCCGCGACCCCTCTTTGCGTGCTATTATCAATGGTCTGCACTCTCCCCACCCTGACCACTCCTTACAACTGTTCGTTCTTCACAACGACATCTTGCACCGCTACAACATCTTGCACCCGTAACATCCTCATCTTCATCCTTAATTTTCAGTCAGCTGCAGTACGTAATTACTGATGTAGTTTTTCAGCTTAGGCCCTGGGTGCCCATCGGGAGTGTATCTCATTCTTCTTCCGGCAGCGAAAGCGGACGGTCGTGGAATCATGAGCTGCGACGGAGTGGCGATAGCGGCCCGTGCCGGCCGCGGAAACAGGATTGATGGTGAAGATGATAAGGACTATGCGATCGTGCTGCCTACGGTGCCCACCGGCCGTGTTGTACTGAACACGTTGTTTTTGCACGGTGATGTGCGGGAGAGGCCCTACAAACTCGAGGATTTCGGAGACGCCCTCACCATCAGTTGGTGTGCTTTCTGACGTCGTGGCGTTAGGTGCATACCAATATATTCACGTGTGGGAGGTGAACTTGAACACATGTGAAGCCACCAAGAAACTGGCTGTGGTTAAGTAACTTAAAGTGAAAGGCCGCCGGTGTATCATCTTGGACCCAGGAGACCAGCAAGTGAAGCTTCGCCTCCACTGGATGCTTCACAGCGTCCTAGACGAAGATATTGGCACGGCTTTTGTGGCTTTTGGCAACGTAACCGAGGTGATTAGAGAGCGTTGGCGGGTCCAAGGTATGAAGGAAAAGGGCTCAACCACAAGAACCGCCCTGCTGAAATTGAAGCCCTGATACAAAGTGGACGACCTTCCCCACCAAGTCTGAGTTGCAGGGGAGTTGGCCGTCGTTGTGGTGCCCGGACTAGCCTCGCAGTGCCTACGATGTCATGGCACGGGACACGTCCGCCGGGACTGCAAGGTGCCCCGGTGCTCCAAGTGGCGCCGTTATGGACGTGCGGACGCGGACTGCGTACGCACCTACGCGTCGGCGACAGCACAGACGAAGGCGGGTGACCGGGAGAAAATTATTGCTGTCGTCGAGGCAGAGGAGGCGGCTCGGGGCACCGATGGGGCTACAAATCAGGCCGCACCTCAAAACTCGTTGGCGCCTTCCTGCGGTGAAGCCCCGAAAAGGAACGCCCCGGCAGACCAAGAAGCGCAAGACGACTTGGCATGGTCTGTCAACCAACCGGCGGCACAAGTTCTGCCTGTGGCTTTGGGAGTCGATACCGGCAAGGGTGACACACCAACCCTCCCAAAAGCGGCGGGCGACACATCCACGTCATCCGTGGTGACGGTGAAAGCCCCCGAAAGCTCACCAGCACCGAAGGTCGGCGAGCACAAGAATGCGAACGAGCTACCACTATAGAAGTGTAGCGTTCAAGCACCGACCAACGTCACCGCGGCTCCCAAACGTCCCCACCCTCCGGCCAGCAATGACAGTGCTAAAACGACCACGCCTGACACCGAGAAACCGCCAGCAAAGACTTTGCAAAGACGGCAGCCTTCTATTTGACTACGTCCCAACTTTCCGGCTGATAAGCGCGGCGGCAACGTCGAGCCAGGGGGGCAGTCAACAGCTCCCCCGGACGGCACCGCCGGCGATGGTACGGTCTAGCCATGGGCTAGACACGAAGGTTGAGCGCAGTGCTGGTCTCCTTTCTTGCGTTTAAAATGGCGCCTGCTTTTCCATTGAATGTCACCACTCTTAATGTTAGAGGACTGGCAGGTAAACGAAAACAAAGCCAGCTTTACCGTCTCGTAACAGAGCGCGACATGGACGTGTTAGCGGTACAGGAAACGAAAGTTGATGGTGAAGCAGAGACCGGCAGCATGGTGCAACTGTTTGAGTCAAGGTTTTTTGTTGTAGTTGGCCACGCGGTGGGCACATCTGCTGGCGGCGTACTTACTGTTAAAATGTTGCCTGGGCTCAAAGTGAACGCCCATTTTTTGTGTGAAGCAGGCCGATGTGCTGTTCTTGTCTTTGCTCTGAATAACATCGAGTGGCGGTTCGTGTGCGTGTACGCGTCCAACAGGGTTGAAGAAAGGGGACAGCTTTTTCTCGGCCTTCAGCACCGTCTCTGTGTGGGAAAGAAATTAGCAATGCTGAGTGGCTTTAATTGCGTGCTAAGCGCACACGACAAAACGAGCACTCGGGGTTACAGATATGAAAGTACTGACCTCTTGACTAGTATTGTCGCAGAACGGGACGTCGAGGAAGTTGTCGAGTTCATTACAGGAACAAGTGCGGCCAAGTACACGTGTTTTGAAGACCCTAGTTACGCAAGACTTAACAGCATTAACGTTTCCGTCGACATCCTAACAGAATGCACGAGTTATGTCATCTCTGTGTATCATTCCATTTAATGCCTAGTCCTCTGCTCTATTGGTATTACGAAGCGAAATAAGTCATTCTCATGGGAACTGGGGTAGTTGGACGATAAACTTCTGCATGACGACATGTTTAATCCAGAAGTGAAAAAAATAAATTAGTAAAATAAGCCCCAGCGCAAAGATTCAATTTTGGCAACGGTGGGAACTTTGCAAAGAAAAGCTTAAACTTAAAGCAATAAACAAGGCAACAAGCATTCGGTACGATGTAAAAAAGAAGGAGACGGAGTTGAGGGTTTTACTCGACAAGTTTCTAATCCACGAGTGCCGAGCCACGAAAAAGTGGAGTGAAAATATCAGAAAAGTAAAACAAAAGTTGAAGCAGCTGGATGAAGAGTGTTATCGAGGTGCGCTGGTGAGGGCAAGGGCAAAGCAAACTGCAACAGGTGAAATGCCGTCGAAACAGGCTCTAGGCTTGGAAAAAGCCCGTGCGGAAAGAAACAGCGTTTTGTGAGATAGAGCGGGGCGGTACCCTATTAACTGATACTGAAGGCATCCCAAGAGCTTTCATGGACCATTATGGCGTGTTGTTGGCATTGCACGACGCAAATTCAGTGAGCTTCCAGACGAAATTTCTGCCGTTGTTACCCCGTCTGGATGACAAAAGGAAAGAGAGCTTGGAGCGTGCAATAAGTGTGACCGAAGTAGTGGCCGCCATAGACAAGTTAAACACAGGGAAGTCACCCGGTCCAGACGCTTTCACAGCCGCCTTTTATAAAACGTTTAAGCACAGAATCAGCCCATTTTGACAGGGGTATTTAATGAAGCCTATTAATTAAATTCCTTGCCACCATCATACAGGTCGTACCATATGGTTCTCATACCGAAAAGAGAGGATTCAAGTAAACTGAAAGCTGTCTGAGCGTATCGTCCTATAGGCGTAACAAACGTAGACTATAAAATCTACATGAAGGTATTAGCTCGAATATTACAGGCAGTAATAAAGGACATCGTGAGGCCTCACTAAGCGTGCGGCCTCAAAGGGCGCTTCATCGCCTTAAATATTCATAAGGGGTGCAGCGTTCTAGATCACTGTGATTATTCCAATGAAAAAGTTGCCATATTACAGATTGATCTAGAAAAAGCCCAGACTGTGTTGATCACGAAATTTTGTTTTCTGTGTTAAATCATGTTAACGTCAGTTTTCTTATTTGCGAGGGAGTGGCCCTGGCGTATCGGGACTGCACGACGAGGTTGATTGTGAATAAGATTCTGGGGGCCCCCAATAACGTGCAGCGTTCGATTCGTGAGGGTTGCCCTTTCAGCCCTTTTTTATTTTATTTATGTATCTATAGAAACCCTGTGCTTGAAAATAATCAACGACAAAGGAATTCACGGTTTTGAGTTGCAGGCAGCCGAAGTCAACCTGCTCGCTAATGCAGATGATGTGGCGATTTTCTTTAGGGATCAGGACAGTATTAAACGGGCTGTAAGTACTGTGCGTGTTTTCAGTCAAAATACTGGGAGTGGTGTTCACTGGTCGAAGTGCTTGAGACTATGGCATGGATCGTGGCCAACGAAGCCACACCAGTTCGCAAACGTGCCCTGGGCAACGATCCCAGTCAAGTACTTAGGCGTCCCGCTTAACGCATATCGCGGCAGCGACCAGTTTTCGAAAGGCCATATTAAGGACACAGAGGAAAAATCGGATAAGTGGAAAGGTGGCGCGTTGTCGATTTTTGCCAGAGCCACCATTAGCAACCTCTTTTTTTTATAAGCAAGCTGTGGTACGTCATGCAGGTACTACATTGTTCAACAACAAATGTGCAAAAGCCCCACAAAATATTTGTCGTCTTTTCGTGGGCCTCAGGATGGGAACACTGCAGCCATACTAACTTGCTCCGAAGAGTAAAAGACACAGGGGGTGGGTTAACTCACATATTTCTACGGCAGCTAGTTAATCGGTTTTTGCTTTTTCGAGATGTCACCGATCCCTTCCTGCGCACACTATGTCGATTGCGACTAGGCTGCCATCTGCCGGAATATGTTGTGTCCACCGAAGAGTGTGTAGGACGGATAGGGGGCTATTACAAAGAAATAGTGTCAGGTATGAGATATTAAAGTGTACGGTTTTCAAAAGGATACCTTTCAATTATTAAACGAAAAGAACTGTACTTCGCTTTTTTGCGACATTGTCTTTCCTGTGCCGTCGTACAGGTCAGTGTACAGCAAAGGCTCAGGCACAAACGTTTTGAAGAGAGTGAAAAAAATGTATGTGCAGCCTGGAGCAAAAACTTTTTCTTTAAGTTCAATTCTGGTACATTGCCTGTGAAAAAGTTTTGAAAAGAATAGGATGCTATTTGCCTTGGCGCACGCATTGCTTATTTGTAGGGTCCAAGAAGCCACAAACCACGTGTTTTTGCATTGCTGGGAAGGGGTTTATTTTTTGAATGGGCTGCAAAAGGCTCTTAAGAAAGAATTCCCGTTGAACCCACACGGGATTTGGTTCTTGTGTGTACAGGATCAAAATGGGCTGCCATTCGACGCATTTATGCCCTTTGGCCTCCACTCGTTGTGGCGTTCCAGAATAGCAGGCTATAATTTTAATAAATATGCACTGCCTGCTCGAGCCTACTTCAGAGAGAGCGTCCATTGGTTTATTGAGATTGACATAGCGGTACCGGAACCTCCAGACTGAAGAGTAGAGCCACTCGTCACGTTACCTAAATTTTATTCCGACGATACTAGCACCACGCTGGTTGACAGCAACGTCAACGTATGTACGTGGTTCATGGAGTGGTTTTGCCATCAGTGTTGTTTGCGTTGTATGTTATGTACCAAAGACAGGTATTAAGGCGAAAAAATCGGGGGTGTAGCTCAGTGGGTACAGCACTCGCTTTGCCTGCGAAAGGTCCTGGGATCGATACCCGGCACCTCAATTTTTTATTTACTTACGAATAGGTACTAGTCGCACTTTGTATAGTTTAGAATAGAAGAAAACGTGTAACTGAGAAGCGCTGTCAGAAAGGAGCCAGTCTGCCATACCATCTTCCTTGTTTTTTATTCAGCTATGGTACGTAATTACTGATGTAGTTTTCAGCACATGCTCCGGGGACCCTTCGGGGGTATAGCTCAATGGGTAGAGTTGTCGCTTTGCGTAGGAGAGGTCCTGGGATCAATGCCCGGCACCTCAAATTTTTATTTTTTTACTTTCTTACGAAAAGTTACTAGTCTCTCTTCGTATAGTTTAGAACAGAAGACACCGCGGAACAGAGAAGCGCTATCAGAAATGAGCCGGTCTGCAATACTATCTTCATCCTTACTTTTCAGTCAGCTGTGGTACGTATTTACTCATGCAGTTTTCAGAATATTCCCCGGGTGCCCATAGGGGGTGCAGCTCAGTGAGTAGAGCAGTCGCTTTGCGTGCAAGAGGTCTTGGAATCAATACCCGGTTTTTATTTTAATTTTTTTTATTTTACTTACGAATAGCTAGCAGTCACACTTTGTATAGTTTAGAATAGAAGGAACATCGGAACAAAGAAGCGCTGTCAGAAATGAGCCAGTCTGCATTACCACCTTCATCCTTACTTTTCAGTCAGCTGTAGTACGTAATTACTTATGTAGTTTTCAGCATATTCCCTCGTACCCATTTGGGATGGAGCTCAGTGAGTAGAGCAGTCGCTTTGCGTGCGAGAGGTCCTCGAATCAATACCCGGTTTTTATTTTTATTTTTTTAATTACTTACGTATGGTTACTAGTCGCACTTCTTATAGTTTAGAATGGAAGAAAATGCGTAACTGAGAAGTGCTGTCATAAAGGAGCCGGTCTGCCATACTATCTTCTTTCTGACTTTTCAGTCAGCTATGGTACCTAGTTACTGATGTAGTTTTCAGCACATGCCCCGGGTACCCATCGGGGGTGTAGATCAGTGGGTAGAGCACTCGCTTTGCGTGCGAGAGGTCCAGGGATCAATACCCAGCACATTCATTTTTTTATTTACTTACGATTAAGTACTAGTCGCACTTTGTATAGTTTAGAATAGAAGAAACTGCGTAACTAAGCAGCGCTGTCAGAAAGAAGCCCGTCGGCCATACCATCTTCCTTACTTTTCACTCAGCTATGGTACGTAATTACTGATGTAGTTTTCAGCACATGCCCCGGGTACCCATCGGGGGTGTTGCTCAATGGGTAGAGCACTCGCTTTACGTGCGAGAGGTCCTGAGATCGATACCAGCACCACCATTTTTATTTACTTACGAATAGGTACTAGTCGCACTTTGTATAGTTTAGAATAGAAGATAACGCGTAACTGAGAAGCCCTGTCAGAAATGAGCCGGTCTGCAATAACATCTTCATCCTTACTTTTCAGTCAGCTGTAGTACGTAATTACTTGTGTAGTCTTCAGCATATTCTCCGGGTACCCATTTGGGGTGGAGCTCAATGAGTAGAGCAGTCGCTTTGCGTGCGAGAGGTCCTGGAATCAATACCTGGTTTTTATTTCGATTTTTTTATTTACTTACTAATGGTTACTAGTCGCACTTCATATAGTTTAGAAGGGAAGAAAATGCGTAACTGAGAAGTGCTGTCAGAAAAGAGCCGGTCTGCTATACCATCTTCTTTCTTACTTTTCAGTCAGCTATGGTACCAAATTTTTGATGTAGTTTTCAGCACATGCCCCGGGTACCCATCGGGGGTGTAGATCAGTCGGTAGAGCACTCGCTTTGCGTGCGAGAGGTCCTGAAACCAATACCCGGTTTTTATTTTTATTTTTTCATTTACTTACGAATGGTTACTAGTCGCACTTCGTATAGGTTAGAATGGAAGAAAACGCGTGACTGAGAAGTGCTGTCAGAAAGGAGCTGGTCTGTCATACCATCTTCTTCCTTACTTTCAGTCAGCTATGGTACGTAACTACTGATGTAGTTTTCAACACATGCTCCGGGTACCCATTGGGGTTGTAGCTCTTTGAGTATAACACTCACATTGCGTGTGAAAGGTCCTGGGATCGATACCCGGCACCTTAGTTTTTTATTTTACCTACGAATGCTCACTAGTCGCTCTTCGTATAGTTTAGAATATAAGAAAATGCGTAATTGAGATGCGCTGTCAGAAAGCAGCTGGTCTTTGATACTATCTTCGTCGTCACTTTTTAGTCAGCTGTGGTACGTAAAAACTGATGTAGAGAGAGAGAGAAATAATTAAAAGGAAGAGACAGGGAGGTTAACCTAGCCGAACTGGTTTGCTACCCTGTACGGGGGTGGTCAAAAAGTTCGGAAAGAGGATATATATAAAATAAATTAGGAGAAAAACCACATGTACACACATTCAGGGAGTCCCAGTCACAGTCGTTTGGACAGGCCGGTTGAACGCAAGAAGCGCAGGAGCGCCTTCACAGCCTTCTTCTGCGACATAAAGTCCTGTCGGCAGCGCAGGAGTCTTTCATCCGAAAGAGGCTGATTGTCCAGTTCATCTAGTGCACTGCAGAGTGACTGTCTCTGCGAGCAGTATTGTGGGCATTCACACAGAATGTGCCAAGTTATTTCATCACTGCCACAATGGTCACATGCAGCAGTGTCAGCCATTCCTATGCGGAACGCGTACGCATTGGTAAATGCGACGCCCAACCATAATCTTCACAGCATAGTAGCGTCTCATCGGCGTAATTCCGGAGGAATTCGAAGACTGAGGGTTGGGTCTAAAGTAACTAACCATGCATGGATGAAATGTGACTCGTTCCATTGTGACGTGGTGCGCTTGCGAGCAAGCATGCAGAGTTTCCGTGCAGCGTCAGTTCTGGAAAGCGGAATTGATATTTCATCGCTTTCAGAATGGGCAGAACGGGCAACTCGATCGGCCCGTTCATTGCCAATTATTCCACAGTGACTTGGAAGCCATTGAAAGGCTATTTCATGTCCTTCCTCAATAAATTTGTGAGTCTTTTCTGCAATCTCAAACACCAGCTGTTCGTACGGGCCGTGGCGTAAAGGTGATAGAAGGGATTGCAGTGCCGCCTTTGAGTCAATGAAAATTGTGCATTTTTGTGGCTGTTGATCGCTGATGAATTCCAATGCGGCACGAAGAGCTGTGAGCTCTGCTTCCGTTGATGTCGTGAGGTGGGAGGTCTTGAATTTTCTTGTCGTGTCTTTTATCGGTATAACAAATGATGCTGTTGAACTCTTTTGTAAAACAGAGCCGTCAGTGTATACGTGTATACAGCCTTGATACGTCTCGTATAACAAGAGCAGAGCAAGCTGTCTAAGAGCAGGTGACGACATAGCTGCTGTTTTCTTGATTCCAGGTATAGTTAGCCTCATGTTAGCCTGAGTCAGGCACCAGGGAGGGGTCGAAGGCCTGGCGGCGTGTGTTAAGCATGTTGGCAAAGAATCGTGGTATGTGGTGACCGTTTGGCAAAATGACGAACGTGGTCCCTCTGCTGGTAAAGAGGCTAGGTGGTGGCAGGGTGTCCGAGCGATATGCCTTATATGTGTCCTGAGTGCCTCAACGTCGATATGTGTCGTGATGAGGTGGTCACCGGCGATAGCTATAGTAGCCATTGTTGACGCACTACGAGGCAAGCCGAGGCAAATGCGGAGTGCCTGGGACTGAACACTCTGTAGCGTTCGAAGGCTTGTTTTGCTTGGATTGGTCAATGCCGGTAAACTGTACCGCAGAAAACCAAGAAAAAGTACTCTGTACAGCTGCAGCATTGCAATGGGAGACATTCCCCAAGTCTTCCCTGCAAAGAACTTCAGTATATTACAGATGTCCATTAACCGTTTCTTCATGTACGAAACGGGATCGCTCCATGATAGATTCCTGTCAATTATGACGCCCAAAAACTTGTGCGATCGAACGTATGGTGCAGTTTGACCATTGATGCTTATAGTGTACTTATCCATAGGCTTTCGTGTAAAAGCTACGAGGGCGCATTTCTCGGAAGAAATTTCCAAGCCTCGATATCTGAGGTAGCGTAATGTTTCAGTGGCAGCTTTTTGAATTTTCCTTTTCCTTCGTAACTGCAGGCGTGTTACAGCTGATGCCGAAACGCAGATATCATCTGCGTACATTGATAGCCGGACCGTGCTTGGCAGATGCTCAGTGAGAGCAATTAACGTAAGATTTAACAGCACAGGACTGAGTACGCCACCCTGGGGGACGCCACAGTTGCTGTAATGTCGAGAGATTGGACCATCTTCAGTGCTCACAAAGAAGGATCGCATTGACAAATAACTACGTATCCAGCGATACATCCGACCACCTACTCCTATATCTTCGAGAGCAGTGAGAACAGCTTCATGCGTAACGTTGTCATACGCTCCTTTGACGTCTAGGAACAAAGATGCGCAGAGATGCTTACGGCCTTTCTCTTGTTGGACATAAGTGACCAGATCGACTACGTTGTCAATCGATGCTCCACCACGCCGAAATCCTGCCATGGCATCTGGGTAGATGTTGTTTTACTCCAAGAACCAATCCAAGCGTCCAAGGATCATCCTCTCCATAACCTTGCCTACACAACTGGCCAATGTGATCGGACGATAAGATGAGAGGTCCAACGGTGACTTGCCTGGCTTCAGAAGTGGAACTACACGACTTGTCTTCCAGCTTGTCGGGAGCGTTCCATCTTGCCAGGATTTGTTGTACAACTCCAAAAGGACGATTCTCGCGCGTTCGCCCAGATGACACAAGGCCCTTTAAGAAATTCTATAGGGCCCTGGTGCCGACGTGCGTCCTACAAAGCTAGTGCTGCTCTGAGCTCCACGATGGAAAAAGGCATATCCATGCGGGAATCCAGTGTTTGTGGACAGTTAGTCGAGGGCAATAGGCTATTTGGCACTGCGAGTGGCCCAGACACTCTGGCACAGAAGTCTTCTGCCACGTCCATGCCGCGTCTCTGTTCAGAAAGTGCGAGAGCCCTGAATGGTGACCACCGAGTGGGTTTTGTGCGGAGACCTCGTACCGTCTTCCACAATTGGGATAAAGGTTTTCATAGGTCAAGTGACTCACAAAAAGCACTCCAACGTTGTGACTCAAGTTTATTTATCCGGCGCTGAATCTTCTTTTGTATACGTCGAGCAATCCGTAAGCCTTCTATTGCCTCCGTGCGTCGGTATCTTCGTTCAGCACGCCGTTGGATTGCTCGAAGTCGTTCTAGCTCGACGTCAAATTCCGTTACTTTGGGAGAGCAGGTGAGGGTACACGTAGTATTGTGTATTGTGCTTTTAATTATCTCCTCTATGTCGAGGGATATGTTCGCTTCACGTTGCTCTTCCATGAGAGACTGGAATTTCAACCATTCCACTCTCTGAACACTATCGCGTATCTTAGCATGGGACAATCCTTCGATTTTGACGTAAGCGGGAATGTGGTCACTTCCATGCGTTTCTATGTCTGGAAACCACTCAGCATACCTGACGAGGCCACGTGAGACAAAGGCCAGGTCAAGGCAGCTGCTATACCTTGAACCACGTAGGAACGTTGGTCTGCCATCAGTTAGCAAGAACAGTTGGTTGTCGGAGGCGAAGGATACCAGCTTTCTCCCTTTAACATTGGTCTTCCAACTTCCCCAGATTGTATGATGGGCGTTGAAGTTGTCAATTATATTGTATGGGTGAGAAGTTGCTGACAGGATACCTTGTAGTCTTGTATGGTCGAAACGGCTTGACGGAGAGAGGTAGGCACCCACAACCGTGATGGTAAGTCTCCTTTTCACTGTTATACTTATATCATGATTGTCGTCGTGGGGTTAAACCGGATGATAAATGTAGGTGAGGTCACGGCGAATAAACATCAGAACTATGCTATTGTCCGCAGTTGTAGACGATATGAATGACTCATAACCAGAAAGTTTGATTTCTTTCTGCAAATTTGGCTCGCAGATGACAATGATGGGGAACTTATTGGTGTATACGAACCGACGGAAATCGGCGATGCGTGACCACAGTTCCCGGGCATTCCATTGAATAATAGTTGCTTTTCGGACCTCTTCTCTGAAAGACAGTGGCTGGTGAGCCACTGTTTACTCAAGCGCTGCGAGTACTGGACTCAAAGCGTCCAGTAATGGCAATGCACTTTTTGCTGACGGTGTGTGCATGTCGCTTAACAACAAGCGGATGGCGTTAATTAAGGATCGCAAAAGAGCTATCACTTGCTGATCTGTGTTCCACAAGTCCTCCATTGCAGCAGCTTGCTCTGAAGAAGATGGCTTCTGCTGCGGCTCTTCTGAGGGTTGTGTACGCGTAAGTGGAGGCCACTCTTCTGTAGGAACTGGTCTGCCCCTTTGCTCCTTTCTAACATCTGTGTTTGCCGTGCTGTAAACTGCAGCTGGCGATCTTTCCTGATGCGCCGACTTATCGCCTGAAGTTGGCGCTCTCCGACGTGAAGACCTTCGACGGCGACGTTGTCTTCACCGGATTTTCTCGGCAGCTCCTTTGTGGGTTGAGCTGTCTCGTACCATTTGCTTCAGAATAGAAAATTTTTTCTTTATGTGTGGACATTCTTTCGAAGAAGCCTTGTGAGCACCCTGACAGTTAGGACATTTCAGTGTGGTAGCGCTACAGTTCTCTTCCGCGTGTGGTTAAGCGCACCGGGGGCACGCTCTGGAGCTCCTGCAAACACCCTTTTCATGGCCGATCTTCTGACAAATGAAGCATTGCAAGGGTTTAGGAATGAACGGTCGAACTTGTTGGCGAAAGTGGCCAACCTTCACGTATGCGGGAAGACAGTCGCCTTTGAACGTTACTCTCACACAGCGTGTGTTACCAAGCCGTCCAACGCTGAGAATGACGTTGTCTTGACTCGCTGGTTCTGTATTTGAAGTATTTGAAGGTCTGTGTTTGGGATTTCCGTGTTAATATCGTAAATGACTCCTGATGTGGTCACACCATCGGCTGGTATAATGGACCTAACTGCAATGTTTGCGAGTTGTGTTACTTGTTGCAGCGTTCTCAGCGCACTCGGGTGCAGCACATCGACAGTCAGGATGTTTTTTCCTGTATTAAGCCGTAGGTCTTTAATCTTGTTCGGCACAGTGTTTTCAAAATAGAGCGAAAGCGCTTGCTTGTTCAGAACACGCAGACTTTCGGTAGCATTTTTTGGCACAAACAGGATGGAATGGGGTCATCTCTGGGGCGCCATTTTCACGGTGGCTGTACTTGACACCGGCGATGGATTGATGATCCGTCACTTGGCCTTGCGGTGCAGGACAAGTTGAAAGCCGTCGTCTGAGGACTCGTCGCAAGATGCGGAGTACAGCTCAGTGTCATCGCTCTCACTGGATGTGTTTGCTCGCTTCCTCGAGGTAGTGGCCGCGGTCAAACTGGAGTCGGACGTCACCTCGTGAGGTTGTACATCCATTACCGCAACCTACGGGGCAATACACCCCAGAATTGCAGCGAAAGGTCCAGAAAAGCACTGAGACGAGCGAGATGTGTTCTACAAAGAATGACTTCATCTTCCTTTCCCCAAAAAAACTGATGTAGTTTTCAACATATGCCCCAGGCACCAATTGGGGGTGTAGGTCAGTGGGTAGAGCTTTCACTTTGCGTGTGATAATTCCTGGGATCGATACCCACCACCACCATTTTTTTATTTTATTTACGAATGGTTAATAGTCCCTTCGCATAGTTTAGAATAAAATAAAACGCGTAACTGAGAACCGCTGTCAGAAAAGAGCTGGTCTGTGATACCATCTTCGTCCTTACTTTTCAGTCAGCTATGGTACGTAATCACTGATGTAGTTTTCATCACATGCCCCGGGTCTGATTTCCCGATTGTTATTTGCCTTGTATTTGGAGCCGTTTTGTTTTTACATGGTAGCAATGACAGAATACGTGGCTTTCAGTTAATGACAACTGAGGTCAAAGTCTTGCCATATGCGCACGATATCGCTGTATTTTGTAAGGACAGGGAAGCATTAGTGAAGCATTTAGCGCAGCAGCTCGCTTTGCGTGTGAGAGGTCCTGGGATCGATACCCGGCACCTCCATTTTTATTTTTTTTATTTTACTTACGAATGGTTACCAGGCTTCCTTCGTATATTTTATAATAGAAGAAAACGCGTAACTGAGAAGCGATGTCAGAAAGGAGCTGCTCTGCAATACAATATTCGTCCTTACTTTACGGTCAGCTGTGGTACGTAATTACTGGTGTAGTTTTCAGCATATGCCATGGGCACCCAGCGGGGGTGTAGCTCAGTGGGTAGAGCACTCCCTTTGCTTGCGAGAGGTCTTGGGATCGATATCAGGCCCCTCCAATTTTTATTTTTGCATTTTAATTACGACTGGTTACAAGTCTCGCTTCGTATAATTTAGAATAGAAGAAAACGCGTAACTGAGCAGCGCTATCAGAAAGAAGCCACTCTGCGATACCATCTTCGCCCTTACATTTCAGTCAGCTGGGGTACGTAATTACTCGTGTAGTTTTCAGCATATCCCATGGGCCCAGAGCGGGGGTGTAGCTCAGTGGGTAAAGCACTCGCTTTGCGTGTGAGAGGTCCTGGGATCGAAACCCAGCACCTCCGTTTTTAAAATTCTTTGCGAATGGTTACTAGTCTCCCTTCGTATATTTTATAATAGAAAAACACGTAACTGAGAAGCGCTGCCAGAAAGGAGCCGCTCTGCGATACCATATTTGTCCTTACTTTTCAATCAGCTGTGGTACATAATTACTGGTATAGTTTTCAGCATATGCCATGGAAATCCAGCGGGGGTGTAGCTCAGTGAGTAGAGCCCTCGGTTTGCGTGTGAGAGGTCCTGGAATCGATACCCGGCACCTGTAATTTTTATTTTTTTTACTTACGAATGGTTACTATTCTCCCTTCTTATAGCTTAGAATAAAAGAAAACGCGTAACTGAGAAGGGATGTCAGAAAGGAGCCGCTTTGCAATACCATCTTCGTCTTTACTTTTCAATCAGCTGTGGTACGTATTACTGGTGTAGTTTTCTGCGTATGCCGTGGGCACCGAGTGGGGGTGTAGCTCAGTGAGTAGAGTGCTCACTTTGCGTGCGAGAGATCCTGGGATTGACACAGGGAACCTCCAATTTATATTTTTTTACTTTACTTACGAGTTGTTACAAGTCTCCCTTCATATAGTTAAGAATAGAAGAAAACGCGTAACTGAGCAGTGCTGTCAGAAAGAAGCCGCTCTGCGATTCCATCTTCGTCCTTACTTTTCAGTCAGCTTTGGTACGTAATTACTGGTGTAGTTCTCAGCTTATTCCATGAGCACCCATCGGGGGAGTAGCTCAGAGGGTAGAGCGCTCGCTTTGCGTGCGAGAGGTCCTGGGATCGATACCCGGCACCTCCAATTTTTATTTTTTCATTTTATTTAAGAATGATTACAAGTCTCCCTTCGTATAGTTTAGAATAGAAGAAAACGCGTAACTAAGAAGCGCTGTCAGAAAGGAGCCGCTCTGCGATAACATCTACGTCCTTACTATTTTGTCAGCTGCGGTAAGTAATTACTTGTTTAGTTTTCAGCATACGCCTTAGTCCCCGAGTGGGGGTGTAGCTCAGGGGGTAGAGCACTCGCTTTGCGTGTGAGAGATCCTGGGATGGACACCCGGCACCTCCATGTTTTTATTTTTTTGTGAATTGTTACTAGTCTCCCTTCGTATATTTTATAGTAGAAGAAAACGCGTAACTGAAAACGCTGTCAAAAAGGAGCCGCTGAACGATACCATCTTCGTCGTTACTTTTCAGTCAGCTGTGGTACGTATTACTGGTGTAGTTTTCAGCATATGTCATGGGCACCATCGTGGTGTAGCTCAGTGGGTAGATCACTCGCTTTGCGTGCGAGAGGTCCTGGGATCGATACCCGGCACCTCCATTTTTTTAATTTTACTTACGAATGTTTGCTAGTCTCCCTTCGTATAGTATATAATAGAAGAAAACGCGAAACTAAGAAGCGCTGTCAGAAAAGAGCCGCTCTACGATACCATCTTCGTCCTTACTTTTCAATCATCTGGGGTACATAATTACTGGTGTAGCTTTCAGAATATGCATTGCGCATTCATCGGGGCTGTAGCTCAGTAGGTAGAGCACTCGCTTTGTGTGCGAGAGGTCCTGGGATCGATATCCGGCACCTCTAATTTTTAATTTTACTAACAAATGTTTACTAGTCTCCATTCGTATGGTTTATATTAGAAGAAAACCCGTAACTGAGAAGCGCTGTCAGAAAGAAGCCGCTCTGCGATACCGTCTTTGTCCTTACTTTTCAATCAGCTGTGGTACATAAATACTGGTATGGTTTTCAGCATATGCCATGGGAAGCCAGCGGGGGTGTAGCTCAGTGGGTAGAGCTCACGCTTTTTGTGCGAAAGGTCCAGAGATCAATACCTGGCACCTCCATTTTTTTATTTTTTTACGAATTTTGACTAGTTTCCCTTCGCATAGCTTAGAATAGAAGAAAACGCGTAACTGAGAAGCTCTCTCAGAAAGGAGCCGCTCTGCGATACCATCTTATTCCTTACGTTTCAGTCAGCTGTGGTACGTAATTACTGGTGTAGTTTTCAGCATATGCTATGAGCACCCATCTGGGGTGTAGCTCAGTGAGTAGAG
The DNA here is from genome assembly GCF_043290135.1 of Rhipicephalus microplus. Lineage (NCBI taxonomy): Eukaryota > Metazoa > Arthropoda > Arachnida > Ixodida > Ixodidae > Rhipicephalus > Rhipicephalus microplus. The sequence goes on along the minus strand of NC_134710.1, from coordinate 407,683,357 downwards.
CACTCGCTGCGCGTGCGAGAGGTCCTGGGGTTGATACCCGGCACCTCCAAATTTATTTTTTCATTTTACTTACGAATGTTCACTAGTCTCCCTTCGTATAGTTATGAATAGGAGAAAATGCTTAACTTAGAAGGGCTGTCAGAAAGGAGCCACTCCGCGATACTCTTTTGGTCATTACTTTTCAATCAGCTGTGGTACATAATTACTGGTATAGTTTTCAGCATATGCCATGGGAAGCCAGCGGGGGTGTAGCTCAGTGGGTGGAGCACTCGCCTTGCGTGTGAGAGGTACTGGGATCGATACCCGGCACCTGCAATTTTTATTTTTTTTTTACTTACGAATGGTTACTATTCTCCCTTCTTATAGTTAAGAATAAAAGAAAACGCGTAACTGAGAAGGGATGTCAGAAAGGAGCCGCTTTGCGATACCATCCTCGTCCTTACTTTTCAATCAGCTGTGGTACGTATTACTAGTGTAGTTTTCTGCATATGCCATGGGCACCCTGCGCTGGTGTACCTCTGTGGGTAGAGGCTTCGCTTTGCGTGTGAGAGGTCCTGGGATCGATACCCGGCACCTCCATTTTTAATTTTTTTTCGAATTGTAACTAGTTTCCCTTCGCATAGCTTAGAATAGAAGAAAACGCGTAACTGAAAAGTGCTCTCAGAAAGTAGCCGCTCTGCGATTTCATCTTCGTCCTTACTTTTCAGTCAGCTGTGGTACGTAATTACTGGTGTAGTTTTCAGCATACTCCATGAGCACTCATCTGGGGTGTATCTCAGTGAGCAGAGCACTCGCTGCCCGTGCCAGAGGTCCTGGGATCGATACACGGCACCTCCATTTTTATTTTTTCATTTTACTTACGAATGGTTACTAGTCTTCCTTCGTATATTTTATAATAAAAGAAAACGCGTAACTGAGAAGCGCTGTCAGAAAGGAGCTGCTCTGCGATACAATATTTGTCCTTACTCTTCGGTCAGCTGTGGTACGTAATTACTGGTGTAGTTTTCAGCATATGCCGTGGGCACCCAACGGGTGTGTAGCTCAGTGGGTAGAGCACTGCGTTTGCTTGCGAGAGGTCTTGGGATCGATATCAGGCCCCTCCAATTTTATTTTTGCATTTTACTTACGAATGGTTACAAGTCTCGCTTCGTATAGTTTAGAATAGAAGAAAACGCGTAACTGAGCAGTGCTATCAGAAAGAAGCCACTCTGCGATACCATCTTCGTCCTTACATTTCAGTCAGATGTCGTACGTAAGTACTGGTGTAGTTTTCAGCATATCCCATGGGCCCAGAACGGGGTGTAGCTCAGTGGGTAAAGCACTCGCTCCGCGTGTGAGAGGTCCTGTGATCGATACCCGGCACCTTCATTTTTAAAATTTTTTGCGAATGGTTACTAGTCTCCCTTCGTATATTTTATAATAAAAAAACACGTAACTGAGAAGCGCTGCCAGAAAGGAGGCGCTCCTCGATACCATCTTTGTCCTTACTTTTCAATTAGCTGTGGTACATAATTACTGGTATAGTTTTCAGCATATGCCATGGGAAGCCAGCGGGGGTGTAGCTCACTGAGTAGAGCACGCGCTTTGTGTGTGAGAGGTCCTGAGGTCGATACCCGGCACCTGCAATTTTTCTTTTTTTTACTTACGAATGGTTACTATTCTCCCTTTTTATAGTTTAGAATAAAAGAAAACGCGTAACTTAGAAGGGATGTCAGAAAGGAGCCGCTTTGCGATACCATCTTCGTCCTTACTTTTCAATCAGCTGTGGTAAGTATTACTGGTGTAGTTTTCTGCATATGCCATGGGCACCGAGTGGGCGTGTAGCTCAGTGAGTAGAGTGCTCGCTTTGCGTGCGAGAGGTCCTGTGATCGATACAGGGAACCTCTAGTTTTTATTTTTTCATTTTACTTAAGAATGGTTACTAGTCTCCCTTCGTATAGTTTAGAATAGGAGAAAACGCGTAACTAAGAAGCGCTGTCAGAAAGGAGCCGCTCCGCGATAACATCGACGTCCTTACTTTTTTGTCAGCTGCGGTACGTAATTACTTGTTTAGTTTTCAGCATATGCCATGGGCCCAGAGCGGGGGTGTAGCACAATGGGTAGAGCACTCGCTTTGCGTGTGAGAGATCCTGGGATCGACACCCGGCACCTCCATTTTTTTATTTTTTTGTGAATGGTTACTAGTCTACCTTCGTATATTTTATAGTAGAAGGAAATGCGTAACTGAGAAGTGCTGTCAAAAAGGAGCCGCTGAACGATACCATCTTCGTCATTACTTTTCAATCAGCTGTGGTACATAATTACTGGTATAGTTTTCATCATATGCCATGGGAAGCTAGCGGGGGTGTAGCTCGGTGGGTAGAGCACTCGCTTTGTGTGTGAGAGATCCTGAGGTCCATACCCGGCACCTGCAATTTTTCTTTTTTTTTACTTACGAATGGTTACTATTCTCCCTTTTTATAGTTTAGAATAAAAGAAAACGCATAACTGAGAAGGGATGTCAGAAAGGAGCCGCTTTGCGATACCATCTTCGTCCTTACTTTTCAATCAGCTGTGGTACGTATTACTGGTGTAGTTTTCTGCATATGCCATGGGCACCGAGTGGGGGTGTAGCTCAGTGAGTAGAGTGCTCGCTTTGCGTGCGAGAGGTCCTGTTATCGATACAGGGAACCTCCAGTTTTTTATTTTTTTACTTTACTTACGGGTTGTCACAAGTCTCCCTTCATACAGTTAAGAATAGAAGAAAACGCGTAACTGAGCAGCGCTGTCAGAAAGAAGCCGCTCTGCGATACCATCTTCGTCCTTACTTTTCAGTCAGCTGTGGTACGTCATTACTGGTGTAGTTCTCAGCTAATGCCATGAGCACCCATCGGGGTGTAGCTCAGTGGGTAAAGCGCTTGATTTGCGTGCGAGAGGTCCTGGGATCAATACCCGGCACCTCCATTTTTTATTTTTTCATTTTACTTAAGAATGGTTACTAGTCTCCCTTCGTATAGTTTAGAATAGAAGAAAACGCGTAACTAAGAAACGCTGTCAGAAAAGAGCCGCTCCGCGATAACATCGACGTCCTTACTTTTTGTCAGCTGCGGTACGTAATTACTTGTTTAGTTTTTAGCATATGCCATGGGCCCAGAGCGGGGGTGTAGCTCAGGGGGTAGAGCACTCGCTTTGCGTGTGAGAGATCCTGGGATCGACACCCGGCACCTCCATTTTTTTATTTTTTTGTGAATAGTTACTAGTCTACCTTCGTATATTTTATAGTAGAAGAAAACGCGTAACTGAGAAGCGCTGTCAAAAAGGAGCCGCTGTACGATACCATCTTCGTCGTTACTTTTCAGTCAGCTGTGGTACGTATTACTTGTGTAGTTTTCAGCATATGCCAAGGGCACCCAGTGGGGGTTTAGATGAGTGGGTAGAGTGCTCGCTTTGCGTGCGAGAGTTCCTGGGATCGATACCTGGCACCTCCTTTTTTTATTTTTATATTTTACTTACGAATGGTCACTAGTCTCCCTTCGTATAGTTATGAATAGAAGAAAATGCATAACTTAGAATGGCTGTCAGAAAGGAGCCACTCCGCGATACCCTCTTGGTCATTACTTTTCAGTTAGCTGTGGAATTTAATTACTGGTGTAGTTTTCTGCATATGCCATGGGCACCCTGCGCTGGTGTACCTCTGTGGGTAGAGCACTCACTTTGCGTGCGAGAGGTCCTGGGATCGATACCCGGCACCTCCATTTTTTTAAATTTTACTTACGAATGTTTGCTAGTCTTCCTTCGTATAGTTTGTATTAGAAGAAAACGCGTAACTGAGAAGCGCTGTCAGAAAGAAGCCGCTCTAAGATACCCTCTTCGTCCTTACTTTTCGGTCAGCTGCAGTACGTAGTTACTGGTGTAGTTTTCAGCATATGCCAAGAGAAGCCAGCGGGGGTGTAGCTCAGTGGGTTGAGCGCTCGCTTAGCGTACGAGAGGTCCTGGGATCGACAGCCGGCACCTCAATTTTTCAATTTTTTACGAATTGTTACTAGTTTCCCTTCGCATAGGTTAGAATAGAAGAAAACGCGTGACTGAGAAGCGCTGTCAGGAAGGAGCCGCTCTGCGATACCGTCTTTGTCTTTACTTTTCAATCAGCTGTGGTACATAAATACTGGTATGGTTTTCAGCATATGCCACGGGAAGCCAGCGGGGGTGTAGCTCAGTAAGCCGGCAATAAAGAAAAAAAAAAAAAAAAAAAAAGGGGGGTGTAGCTCAGTAGGTAGAGCTCACGCTTTTTGTGCGAGAGGTCCAGAGATCAATAGCTGGCACCTCCATTTTTTTATTTTTTTACGAATTGTGACTAGTTTCCCTTCGCATAGCTTAGAATAGAAGAAAACGCGTAACTGAGAAGCTCTCTCAGAAAGGAGCCGCTCTGCGATACCATCTTCGTCCTTACGTTTCAGTCAGCTGTCGTACGTAATTACTGGTGTAGTTTTCAGCATATGCCTTGAGCACCCATCTGGGGTGTAGCTCAGTGAGTAGAGCACTCGCTGCGCTTGCGAGAGGTCCTGGGGTCGATACCCGGCACCTCCAAATTTATTTTTTCATTTTACTTACGAATGGTTACTAGTCTTCCTTCGTATATTTTATAATAGAAGAAAACGCGTAACTGAGAAGCGCTGTCAGAAAGGAGCTGCTCTGCGATACAATATTCGTCCTTACTTTTCGGTCAGCTGTGGTACGTAATTACTGATGTAGTTTTCAGCATATGCCATAGGCACCCAGCGGGGGTGTAGCTCAGTGGGTAGAGCACTGGCTTTGCGTGCGAGAGGTCTTGGGATCGATACCCGGCACCTCCATTTTTATTTTTTATTTTACCTAAGAATGGTTACTAGTCTCCCTTTGTATAGTTTAGAATAGAAGAAAACGCGTAACTAAGAAGCGCTGTCAGAAAGGAGCCGCTCGGCGATAACATCTACGTCCTTACTTTTTTGTCAGCTGCGGTACATAATTACTTGTTTAGTTTTCAGCATATGCCATGGGCGCAGAGGGGGGTGTAGCTCAGGGGGTAGAGCACTCGCTTTCCGTGTGAGAGATCCTGGGATCGACACCCGGCACCTTCATTTTTTATTTTTTTGTGAATGGTTACTAGTCTTCCTTCGTATATTTTATAGTAGAAGAAAACGCGTAACTGAGAAGCGCTGTCAAAAAGGAGCCACTGTACGATACCATCTTCGTCGTTACTTTTCAGTCAGCTGTGGTACGTATTACTGGTGTAGTTTTCAGCACATGCCATGGGCATCCAGTGGAGGTTTAGCTCAGTGGGTAGAGTGCTCGCTTTGCGTGCGAGATGTCCTGGGATCGATACCTGGCACCTCCATTTTTTATTTTTATATTTTACTTACGAATGCTCACTAGTCTCCCTTCGTATAGTTATGAATAGAAGAAAATGCATAACTTAGAAGGGCTGTCAGAAAGGAGCCACTCCGCGATACCCTCTTGGTCATTAATTTTCAGTTAGCTGTGGTACATAATCACTGGTGTAGTTTTCAGCATATGCCATGGGCACCATCGTGGTGTAGCTCAATGGGTAGAGCACTCGCTTTGCGTGCGAGAGGTCCTGGGATCGATACCTGGCACCTCCATTTTTTTAATTTAACTTACGAATGTTTGCTAGTCTCCCTTCGTATAGTATATAATAGAAGAAAACACGTAACTAAGAAGCGCTGTCAGAAAAGAGCCGCTCTACGATACCATCTTCGTCCTTACTTTTCAATCATCTGTGGTACATAATTACTGGTGTAGCTTTCAGAATATGCATTAAGCACCCATCGGGGCGGTAGCTCAGTAGGTAGAGCACTCGCTTTGCGTGTGAGAGATCCTGGGATCGACACCTGGCACCTCCATTTTTTTTATTTTTTTGTGAATGCTTACTAGTCTCCCTTCGTAAATTAATAGTAGAAGGACACGCGTAACTGAGAAGCGCTGTCAAAAAGGAGCCGCTGTACGATACCATCTTCGTCGTTACTTTTCAGTCAGCTGTGGTACGTATTACTGGTGTAGTTTTCAGCATATGCCATGGGCACCGAGTGGGGATGTAGCTCAGTCATTCTGCTTCCGGCAGTCGTGCTGAACGGATCGCAGGATCATGAGCTCCAGCGGAGCGGCGACAGCGGCCAATCTTAGCCGCGGAAACAGGAACGGAGATAGCGAATACCAGTTTATTTTGCCGCAAATGCCAAAAGGACGACTTGTTATCAACACCGTGTTTTTACACGGTGATGTACGAGCGAGGCCATACAAGGTCGAAGATTTCAGGGACGCATTGACGCCAACGGGCCTGCTGCCGGATGTGGTAAGCCTCGGTGCATACCAGGTTAACCACTTGTGGGCGGTGACATTCAATGATGCCGCTCCCACAAAACGCCTGCTCGCCTTGAAGGAGCTGCAGGTGAAGGGGCGGCGCTGCGTCGTCGTCGACCCACAGGACCAGCAGGTGCGGCTACGAATTCACTGGCTGCTTCACGGGGTGAGCGACGAAGAAGTACGGACGGCGCTGTCGGTTTTCGGCAAGGTCGTGGAGGTGAGCCGTGAGCGGTGGCGTGTCCCGGGCATGGCCGACAAGTGTTCGGCCACGAGAACAGCTCTCCTGAAGCTGAAAAGCGGCGTCAGGGTCGAGGACCTTCCGCACCAGATCAGGATCGATGGAGAGCTGGCCTTGCTGGTTGTGCCTGGTCGGCCGATGCAATGCTTGCGCTGCCAAGGCAAAGGGCACGTCCGCCGAGAGTGCAAGGTTCCCCGTTGCTCGCGGTGCAAACGCTTCGGACACGTCGAGGCGGATTGCGTTCGAACGTACGCCAGTGCAATGGGGCCAGCGAAGAACGAGGCGATGGCTGAGCACGTCATGGACGCGGCCGAGGCAGAGGACGCCGCCAAAGGGGTCGGAAGCCCAGTGGTCCCTGTGACTACTGGAGGGGCGGCGCAGGCAGACACACCCAAGTTTCCGGAGACTCGCCAGCTTTCGACTACACCGGCCAGCGCCCCGTCAGCGGCCGAGCCTGAGCGGGTCGAGACGGACGTGGTTCCAGTGGGGACAGCTGATACAACGGAGGGTCAGGGAGAGACGGCGGCGGACAGCGACGACGAGATGTGCGTGACCAGCGCCACGCTAAAGCGTCCACTCGACGACTCGGTAGAGCAGGACGGGGCGTCGTCCACCAGCAGCCAGGAGCCGCCTGCGAAGGCGCCGCAAGGGAGGCGGCGTAGTCTCAAACCTAAGCCGAAAGTCCCTACCGACCGGAGACTGGAGGACAAGGCAAAAGAAAACAGCGCTGGGAAGCAGGATGGTCCTGGAGGCGGCTAGCCGAGGGCTGGTCGTGAAGGGTAAGCGCCATGCTCCGGGCCTACTCCTTTATAGCGAACAAGTCACTATGGAATTAACTCCGCCATTCAGTATAGCTACGCTTAACGTCAGAGGGTTGGCGGCTAGGCGTAGGCAAAGTCAGCTCTATCGGTTGCTCACAGACCAAGACATAGACGTCCTAGCCGTCCAGGAAACTAAGGTAGACGGAGAGGAGGAGACCGGGAGCATGGTGCGCCGTTTCACTGACCGATATTACGCGGTCGTAAGCCACTCGATAGGAACGTCCGCGGGTTGTGTTCTTTTTGTAAAAAAATTGCAAAGCCTTCTTGTGCAAAGTGTTTTTTCATGTCAGTCGGGCAGAATTGTTTATTGTGACTTTGTTTATGGTGCCACTGAATTCAGAGTTATATGCGTATACGCACCGAATAGTGTAGAAGAGCGTGCTCAGTTTTTTTCTAACCTGTTTCAGTGGACAAAGTGTGATAAGAGGGTGGTTTTGTTAGGTGATTTTAACTGTGTTTTAAGGGCTCGCGATAGAGTCAATAGCACTGGCGTTCGTGACAAAAGCAGTGACGTGCTAGGCAAATTAATAACCGAAAATGACTTGGAAGACGTGTATGAATGTGTGGCAGCAAATCGCGAAGTGATCTACACGCGATTTCATGGCAATAGCCATGCACGTTTAGACCGCATATACCTATCCCTAGATGTATTGCCTATGTGTCACGATTTTTCGGTTGAGCCAGTGTCGTTTTCAGATCACTGTTTGGTTGTGTGTCGCATAGGCATGAAGAAACAGCGTAAGGTTTTCAACTGGGATTTATGGAAACTGAACGCATTGTTACTAAAAGATGAACCATTTTTAGAAGCAGTGCACGAGACCATTAATGAAGTGCTTATGGAAAAAACGGAAACAGTAGCAGAGAAATGGGAGTGTTTAAAGCAGAAGGTGAAAATGAAAGCGCTTGACAGATCGAGCACGCTAAAATTCGAAGCGCAAATAAAAGAAAGAAGTCTTAAGAAAACACTGCAGCAGCTGATAGCCCTAGAAAGTCGGGAGCCTGGGACTTGCAAAGACGAGGTGCGCAGTGTCAAGGAAAAATTAGAACTGCATGACAGAGAGCGTTATCGAGGCGCCTGGGTTCGCGCGCGCGCAAATGATCTTGCCGCGGGTGAGACGCCCACAAAAAGGGCGCTTGGTCTCGAAAAAGCGCAAGGACGCCGAAACCACATCGATAAGGTCTATTGCAACGGGACTCTCGCGAGCGACAATGAAAGCATCGAACGGGCCTTTGTTGCGTATTATCAGTCACTTTTTGCAATTCGAAAAGCGAATGTACATGGTTTTAAAGAAGAGTTTCTCAAGCGCTTGCCGCGGCTTAGTGACGACACAAAAAAGCTTTTAGAAGGCAGAATAACGGAAGGTGAAGTGGAACGCGCGATTGGTCATCTGAACCCCGGAAAGTCACCGGGACCCGATGGCCTAACCGCAGCATGGTATAAGACGTTTAGAATAGAACTGTCCCCGGGGTTAGCTGAGCTGTTCAATGAGGCGTACGAACGGAAAACTCTGCCGCCCTCCTTCAGCAAAGCGCATACGATATTAATTCCTAAAACGGACGAAGGGGAAAAACTTAAACTGGTGACATCGTATAGGCCCATATCGCTGACCAATGTCGACTACAAGATTTTTATGAAGGTTCTGGCAGCGCGACTTCAAGGTGTCATTAAAGAAATTGTTGGAGAGCACCAAACTTGTGGAATCAAAGGCAGAACCATTAGCTCAAACATTCACAAGATGCGGTGTGTGCTAGAGTGTTGTGACGAAGATTCACTTGGCGTTGCTGTGCTCCAGATAGACCTGGAGAAAGCTTTTGATTGTGTTGCGCATGATATTTTGTTTGTCATCTTAGATCATATTAATGTCGGTTCCATCATCAAGGAGGGAGTGGCCTTGGCGTACCAGAACTGCACAACACGTTTAATTGTTAACAAGTCTTTGGGGGCCCCCATTCACGTAATGCGTTCTGTGCGTCAGGGCTGCCCCCTCAGTCCACTTTTGTTTTGTATTTACATCGAAGCGATGTGCTTAGCGATAAATGAAAATGAAAAAATTCGTGGCTTCAGCTTGGCGGCAGTGGAAGTTAAGCTGCTGGCATATGCAGACGACATTGCGGTGTGTTGTACGAACAAAGAAAGTGTAGAGGAAACGATAAGTGTTGTGAAACATTTTTGTAGCGTCACAGGAAGCCGCGTAAACTGGGCGAAATCTCTTGGGCTTTGGCACGGAAGGTGGCCTTCAAAGCCGGACCTTTTTGCGAATGTGCACTGGACGGAAACACCGACAAGGTACCTCGGTGTTCCCCTGGAATGTTATAACGGCAGCGAGGAGTATTGGTCGCGTCAAACAAAAGAGACGAAGGAAAAAGCAGACAGGTGGAAAGGCATGAACCTGTCTGTTTTCGCTAGGGCTACTGTGTGCAACATGTTTTTTATCGCTAAACTGTGGTATGTGATGCAGGTGTTACATTGTTCAAGGATCAACGTGCAAAGGCTGCACAGAGTGTTCGCAGTTTTTATATGGGGCTCGAAATGGGAAAGGTGCAGACGGACCAACTTGTTCAGGCGCGTGAAGGACGGAGGTCTTGGTTTGGCGCACCTATTTGTGAGACAAGTAGTAAATAGATTTTTGTTTTTCCGTGACGTCAGGGATCCGTTTTTACGTACGGTATGCCAGCTCAGGTTAGGCAGTGCCTTACCAGATTTTGTTGTTACTACGGATAGCCGGCCCGTGACGTTGCGTGGGTATCTCAAGGAAGTGGTAGACAGTGTACGTTTTTTATCTGTACGCTTTTCGATAGATTATCTAGCATGTGTTAGAAGAAAAGAATTGTACAGAGATGTATGTGCTATGGTTTTGCCAGTACCATTGTACAGGGCCATATACAGTGGAAGACCGGGACAAAACGTACTGAAGCGGGTGAGAAACATGCAGGTACCTACAGGGGTGAAAACTTTTTTCTTCAAGTTACACACAGGAACACTATCAGTAAAGACTTTCACAGAGGAACGGGGTTTTTTTACACTATGGGGGTCACACTGCTTGATATGTAAGAAACCAGAAACAATAGACCATGTTTTTTTGCATTGTTGGGAAGGGGTACATTTTTGGGACATATTACAGAGGACAATAAAGAAGGATTTTCCACTAGACCCACACGGAATAAGGTACCTCGCAGTAACAAATGATGATGGGGTCCCATTCGATGTAGTGATGTTGACCGGTCTCCACTGTATATGGCGTGCACGAATGGCCGGATACCATTTCGACCCGGACGCAAAACCAGCAGTAATTTATTTCAGGCAAAGCATGTCTGCATTCATTGAGTGTAGCAAAATAGAGGATATCGAGCCAGAATGGTTGTCAAGGTTTGAACCCCTGGCAAACCTTAAGTATTTTTAAGAGGACAACATCAGTACAAATGGGACTGATGGCAATGCTTGTTTTTTTTTTTCTTTTTCTTTGTATTGTAATATATGTGTGTGCAATGATTGCCCTGTACAATGTCCATGCCAGGCAATAAATAAAAAAAAAAAAGGATGTAGCTCAGTGAGTAGAGTACTCGCTTTGCGTGCGGGAGGTACTGCGATCGATACAGGGCACCTCCAAATTTAATTTTTTTACTTTTTTTACGAGTGGTTACATGTCTTCCTTCGTATAGTAAGAATAGAAGAAAACGCGTAACTGAGCCGCGCTGTCAGAAAAAAGCCGCTCTGTGATACCATCTTCGTCCTTACTTTTCAGTAAGCTGTTGTACGTAATTGCTGGTTTAGTTCTCAGCATATGCCATGAGCATATGCTGAGAACTACACCAGTAGAGAACTACACCAGGTAGAGCGCTCGCTTTGCCTGCGAGAGGTCCTGGGATCAATTACTGGTGTAGTTTTTAGGATATGCCATGGGAAGCCAGCGGGGGTGTAGCTCATTGCGTAGAGCACTCCCTTTGCATGCGAGAGGTCCTGGAATCGATATCCGGCCCCTTCTTTTTTATTTTTTATTTTACTTACGTATGGTTTCTTGTCTGCCCTCGCATAGTTTAGAGTAGAAGAAAACGCGTAACTGTGAAGCGCTGTCAGAAAGGAGCAGCTCTGCGATACCATCTTTGTCCTTACTTTTCAATCAGCTGTGGTACATAATTACTGGTATAGTTTTCAGCATATGCCATGGGAAGCAAGCGGGGTGTAGGTCAGTGGGTAGAGCACTCGCTTTGTGTGCGAGAGGTCCTGGGATCGATACCCGGCTTCTCCATTTATTATTTTACTTCCGAATGTTTACTAGTCTCCCTTCGTATAGTTTAGAATAGTAGAAAACGCGTAACTGAGAAGCGTTGTCAGAAAGGAGCCGCTCTGCGATACCATCTTCGTCCTTACTTTTCAGTCAGCTGTGGTACGTAATTACTGGTGTAGTTCTCAGCATATGACATGACCACGCAGCGGGGGTGTAGCTCAGTGGGATTCCACTTCCGGTCCCCACAGCGTATGGACGGGTTGTCATGTGCTCCAACGGAGCATTGATTGCGGCCATGCTCGGCCATGGAAACAGGTCTTTGGCGAAGGAAAATGAATACCAGGTTGTTCTGCCCAGTTTACCTACAGGTCGGTTGGTGTTAAATACATTGTTTTTTCACGCCAACGTAAGCGGTCGGCCCTACAAGGTGGAAGATTATCATGATGCTTTGTCTCAGCGGTTGCTGCTCCCCTATATTATCGCCTTGGGGGCGTATCACATGAGCCACGTGTGGGCCGTCACTTTCAAGGACGCCGAGTCAGTGAAGAAGCTCGTGAACATTGGTGAACTGCAAGTGAAAGGTGAGCGCTGCGTTTTCATCGACCCGGCTAACAGGGGTATTCGAATGAAAATGCACTGGCTCCTTCATAGCGTGTCTGACGAGGACGTTCGACTCTCCTTCGAGCCCTTCGGCAAGGTCACCGATGTCGTCAGGGAGCATTGGCGTGCCGAGGGGGGTGGCGGACAAGGTATCCAGAAGAAGAGCCGTGACCCTGAAGATGAACACTGGGTTTAAAATGCATGACCTTCCATACCAGCTTAGTATCGCTGGTGAGCTCGCACTCGTCGTTGTGCAGGGAAGGGCTCCCGTTCTGCCTTCGCTGCCATGGCACAGGCCATATCCGTCGTGAGTGCCGCTTTCCAAGGTGCTGCTTTTGCCGGCGTTTACGTCATGAGGACAGCCAGTGTCAGCGAACGTACGTCAGCGTGACAGAACCGGGGAACAGAGAGGACTCAGCCGACCTTCTGATCGATGAGGTAGACGTGGAAGAGGCGGCGTCTCCGACAAGCGCCAGCCCGGGTGCACCGCCAACGTTGTCTCCTTCTATGCCAAGTCAGCCTGAGAAACTACCTCTCGCGGCACCCCGAAAGGAACTGGAACAAGCAGCTACCCCAGTAACAGTGGGCACGTCGGTGACAAAGGCCACGTCATTAAATCCTGTGCCTTAGGCAAGTGTGGATGAAGCCGATGATGAGGGCATGGATACAACCGAAGAACCAGCTAGCACAGCACCCGGTAAACGGCCGCACGACCATTCATTGACAAGCGAGCCGCACCAGGACGATAGTGGTGGGGACGAGCCACCGATAAAGGCGCCAGGGGTGAGGCGATTTCCTCTCAAACCGAAGCCGAACATTCCGGGTGAACCACGACGGTCGGCCGCTAACCTGCCTCCGTAGTTGTAGCGGCGGTCGGTGAAGGGATTGGGAGTGGGGTGGAATGGGGGTGCTTTTGTTTCTTCATTTTTTTATTCTTTTGTTCCTATTGTTCTCTGTTCACATGCGTGTGTTTGGAAGCCAACAGGCTGTTCTTACCACTTGTGTTGTTTGCAAAAATGCTTTCCTATTACCTCGCTTCCTGGCCTTTCTTTTGTTTTCGGTTCAGGGTGCATGACATTTTCAAAAACCGGACAGTGGTACGTAGATTTTGGCGCCACTTCGGGAGTTACCTTTATTTTTTTCCGACATGGCTAATAAATTTGAAACTGCATTTCGAGCAGCAAGCTTCAATGTTCGGGGACTGGGCACTAGAAGGCGACAGTGTCAATTAAACCGCCTGCTACTTTACCATGACTTGCACTTAGTAGCACTCCAGAAAACGAAAATAGAGAGCGAGGAAGGTACATATCGGATGGCATAAAATTTTCGCTCACACTTCGATATATGTGTGTGTCACGTGGTTGGTAGCTGGGGTGGTCGCGCATTTTATTCGCAACAACTTGGACATCTGTGTTCAAGCTGTTGTATCGTGCCAGAACGGACGCCTCTTGGTCGTCGATTTCTCTCTTTCTGGATAAAGCTACCGCCGATCTGTGCATGTGCACCAAACGTAGAAACAGAGCGCAAATCTTTTTCCAGTGCCTCAAAACACACTTCAATTGCGAAAAAATGTTACCGCTCTTAGGTGATTTCAACTGCGTATGTGCAGCCGATGACCGGTCCAAGAAGTCTCGAATTCGCGAGAAGAGTGTCGAGTTGCTATCCGAGGATAGTGCACGAAAATGTCTTAGAAGATTTGGGCACCGTTTATTCCAGTGGCGCTCGCTAAATGTACACTCATTTTCAACGTGACAGCCATGCTAGGCTGGGCAGGATTTACATATCAGCTCAACTTTTCCCTTTGTGCCCAGCGTACGACGTTAAGCCTGTCTCTTTCAGCGACCACTGTTTAGTTATCGCCAGGTTCGGGTAAAGGCACCTGAGAGGCCATTTCAGTTGAGACCTTTGGAAATTCAACGTTAAGCTGCTTGACGCAGAGCAGTTTGTAAGCGTAGTAGCAGCAGAATTGGAGACACTACTCGCTTTGCTGTCAACTGCTTCCTTGGCCGCTGGATGGGAAGAATATAAACAGAGAGTGAAAATGATGGCTATGGAAAAAAGTAGCATCCTCAAGTATCAATGAGAGAAAACTGAGCGAATGCTTTGAGAGCAACTCGAATTTTTAAACAGCATGGAAAGCAACCAGCCTGATTATTTCAGCAACGAATTAAGAGACTTCAAATGTCAACTGGAGGAAATCGAAGCCAAGAAGTACAAAGCGGCCATCATATGTGCCAGAGCCGAGAAATTATCGGTTGGGGAAAGGCCAACAAGACGTGCTTTATCAAATAAAAAAAGATACGCGTGCCAGAGAGAAATTTGTGAGATAGCTAACGGTGGCGAAATCACATCTGATAGCTAGACTATCAAGCGCGTGATAGCAGAGCATTTTAGCAACCTGCTAGGCCACCAGCGGGACTCCGTAGAAGGCTTCCAGGAGAAATTCCTTCGATATATGCCGAAGCTGGACGATGACGTCAAAGCACGTCTTGAGTATCCTATCCCAGTCCGTGAAATCGAAGACGCTATCAATGAGTTGACTCCGGAGAAAGAACCGGGGCCCGATGGCCTGGGTGTGGCATTTTATAAAACCTTCAAGTGCTTGGTAGCTCAGATGTTGCTCAGAGGTTTCGTCGAAGCGTATGATTTGAAACGAGTACCATTATCTTTCACAACGGCACATGTCACGCTCATGCCGAAAATCGAAGGTCCCGTAAAACGCTTGTCCGCCGCATCTTGCCATCCCATAAGCTTGACAAACGTCTATTATAAAATTTTCATGAAGGGTTTAGCGAAAAGACTTCAAGGGGTAATAACAAAAGTGGTGGGTTCACACCAGACATGCGGTATTAAAGGTCGCAGTATCGCGACAAACGTGCATGTTGCGCGAAGTGTGCTCGAATGCTGTGACGCACTGGATGAGCATGTGGTGATGAAGCAGTATGATCTGGCGAAAGCATTCGACCACGTATCGCACATGATCCTGTCAGCATATTAGAACACACTAATGTTGGCTATGTCATACTTGAGAAAATTAGAATGGCGTATAGTAACTGTACTACGCGGATTATAGTTAACGGCGAGCTGACAGCCTGCGCATTGGCTCATCAGTGAGGCAAGGATGCCCATTGTCGCCCTTGTTGTTTGCAATTTACCTCGAGCCCCTATGTCTCTCCATCACTCAGAGCGAACTTATTACAAGCTTTAGGCTACAGGCAGCACACGTTAAAATATTGGCCTAGGCAGACGACATCGCCGTCTTCTGCACGGACAAGAAGAGTATTAAACATGCCACGACTATTGTCGAGTTTCTGCGTTTGCACTAGTGCCCAGGTAAACTGGGATAAGAGTTATGGTTTCTGACATGGCAAGTGGGAGGCGACGCCGGAGCGTTTCTCCCGTTTGTGCTGGTCGACACTCCCAACGCAATACCTCGGAGTTCCACTCGGTAGTTACCGCGATCCTGACGCGTCCCCACTGAAACGTTCCGTATGTGCGGCTCCGCACATACGCCATCATTGGACTACGGAAAGCCGTATGATACGAAAAGTTGCGCAGATAAGGAAAGCCCAGGATGCGGAAAGCTCTGCAGATAAGGAAAGCCGTAATAATTATGCGCAAAAGAAATGACCGTCCGAATCTAGTGCAAAGCAATATAATGTGTAAATTGAATAGACATCCACATCTTGAGTACAAACAATACTGTGTACAACTCACAATATTGCTTGAAGATGCATGATGAGGGATTGAATCATAGGTATCTTTCCAATTGTCGTGTTGCAAAAGCAAAATTAGCTTTTAAATAAAATACGTTACAAAGCTACAAAATTCACATGCTAGCGATCATAAATGGTGGTTACATTACAACACATTAATGTAGTGTTCTATGCAAGACTCAAAAAACTTATAAACTGAATATTTGCAATAGAGAAGCTATAATATACACATCAACCCTGCTACTATTAACATATTTTTTTTATTTCTCCGTATGCTTCAGCTGCGAATAGGGACATTGCAGTGTCGATGGTACGAAAATGAGGTGACTGCACCGTAATTTCACGAGCTCCACCTAAGCCACAGGATGGTGGCACAATACACTATGTAACAGCAATATTGGAACGAAATCTCTAAACATAAATAATAATCATAACACTGTGAAAGTGCGGCGCTGTGTTTTTCACAGCGCCACACTTTCACAGTGCTCATGAATCTCATGAACACCTTGTGGAGATCGGCGAAATGCTGCTTGAGGCTCAGGCAAAACTGTAGATTTGTGAGGTCACTGCCATAGAACTTGTGTCCTTCGTAGGCACCTGAAAATATAAATAATTTGCACAAATAATATCAGAGACACATGTTAGCACCTTAGTTCACAAGCACAAGATATATAACACACAGAATAAAACTGAAAATATAAGGCACACAACCCTTCATGTTATGCATATGTGAATAATAGAAGAAAGAAGTGTATAAATTAGTTCTGGCACATGAAAGAAAACAGCGTGCTTATCACAGTGAAACTAACTAGGTTGTAGTCACGATTTTCAATGGTAGAGATAATCTGTTGATATGTCCTTATAAAATTATGATTTAAAAGCTTTCTGTACACTAAAACTTCAGGAACTGCCAGTGAAAGCTCTCAATGTACATTTAATAGTGCGTACATGTACATTCACTGCCTTTAAACTATACAGTTTGCGCACAAAATTGGCATCTTGAACAATTTTGAGACGTAAAACTATGCAACCTATGAAGGTTAAAATCACCATGAAAGTAAGCAGGATCAGGCAGGTGCCATTAAATATCTGTGCAAGCCAGAATACTATAGCCGAACTGCACAGAAATAGGGGAGCAAGAGTAACGGAAATTCGGCTGCTGACCCGCAGGTCGCGGTATCAAATCCCGGCTGCAGCGGCTGCATTTCCGATGGAGGCAGAAATGCTGTAGGCACGTGTACTCAGACTTGGCTGAACGTTAAAAACCCCAAGTGGTTGAAATTTTCAGAGCCCTCCACTACGGCGTCTCTCATAATCATATAGTGGTTTTGGGATGTGAAACCCCACAAATCAATCAAGAATAACAGAAATAAACTGTGCACAGAAAAGTTGGGTTCATGCGCTATCTGTAAGTGCTTACACCTTACTACGGTCAGATCTGCAACGCAGCAGAGGGTGCTAAGAATCTCTGGACTACAGGCCGCCTTTGGAACCTGAACTTGGCAACGTTTAACGCTAGAACCTTATCTAGTGAGGGAAGTCTAGCTGTACTATTTGAGGAGCTAGAGGGTGTTAATTGGGATATAATAGGGCTCAGTGAGGTTAGGAGGACAGATGAGGCCTATACTGTGCTACAGAATGGGCACGTCCTTTGTTATCGGGGCTTGGCAGACAGAAGAGAACTGGGAGTGGGGTTCCTAATTCACAGAAACATAGCTGGCAACGTAGAGGAATACTATAGCATGAATGAAAGGGTGGTAGGTATTGTAATTTAACTGAATAAAAGATACAAGATGAAGGTAGTACAGGCTTACGCGCCTACATCCAGCCATGATGACGCTTCAGTTGAAAGCTTCTATGAAGAGGTGGAATCGGCAATGAGTAAGGTAAAAACACAGTATACTATAGCGATGGGCGACTTTAATGCAAAGGTAGGGAAGAAGCAGGCTGGAGACCAGGCAGTAGGAGATTATGGCATCGGCACTAGAAACGTCAGAGGAGAGCTACAAGTAGAATTCGCAGAACGCAATAATTTGCGGATTTTGAATACCTTCTACCAAAAACGAGAAAACCGCAAGTGGACATGGAGGAGCCCTAATGGCGAAAATAAGAATGAAATAGACTTTATAATGACTGCACACCCAGGAATCGGGCAGGATGTGGAAGTGGTTGGCAAGGTACGATGCAGTGACCATAGAATGGTACGGTCTCGAATTCGCCTAGACTTGAAGAAGGAACGCAGAAACTGATACGCAAGAAGCCAATCAATGAGCTAGCACTGAGAGCGAAAGTACAGGAATTCAGAGTGTCGCTGCAGAACAGGTACTCGGCTCTTAGTGAGGAAACCAACCTTAGCGTAGATACAATGAATGATAATCTGACGAGTATCATTACGGAGTGTGCAGTGGAAGTTGGAGGCAGGGTAGTTAGACAGGACACTGGCAAGCTTTCCCAGGAAACGAAGAACCTAATTAGGAAGCGTCAAATTATGAAAGTGTCAAGTACAACAGACAAAATAGAGCTGGCGGAGCTTTTGAAGTTGATTAATAGACGTAAAAGATGCGATGTAAGAAGGTATAACATCGAGAGAATTGAACACGCTCTGAAAAACGGAGGAGGCGTCAAAGCAGTGAAGAGGAAACTTGGGATAGGCAAAAGTCGGATGTATGCACTAAGGGACAAAGAAGGCAAAATAACTACCAATATGAATAAGATAGTTAAAATAGCGGAGGAGTTTTACCGAGATCTGTACAGTAGCCGAGACAACCACGACCTTAATACTATAAGAACTAGCAGTAACCCAGATGACACCCCACCAGTAATGATAGAAGAAGTCAGAAAAGCTTTGGAGAGCATGCAAAGAGGCAAAACTGCTGGTGAGGATCAGGTAACATCAGATCTGCTGAAAGATGGAGGACAGATTGTGTTAGAAAAACTAGCCACCCTGTTTACGAGGTTTCTCCTGACGGGAAGGGTACCAGAGTCTTGGAAGAACGCTAGCATCATCTTAATACATAAGAAAGGAGATGACAAGGACTTGAATAATTACAGGCCGATCAGCTTGCTCTCCGTAGTATACAAGCTATTTACAAAGGTAATTGGTAACAGAGTAAAGAAAACATTAGAATTCAATCAACCAAAGGAACAAGCAGGATTTCGAACAGGCTACTCAACAATTGACCACATTCATACTATCAATCAGGTAGTAGAGAAATGCTCAAATTATAACCAACCACTATACATAGCCTTCATAGATTACGAGAAGGCGTTTGATTAAGTAGAAATATCAGCCGTCATGCAGACACTGCGGAATCAGGGCGTAGATGAAGTATATATAAACATTCTGGAAGAAATCTACAGGGGATCAACTGCTACCATAGTGCTTCATAAAGAAAGCAACAGAATACCAATCAAAAAGAGAGTAAGGCAGGGGGACACAATCTCCCCAATGCTATTTACCGCGTGCTTACAGGAGGATTTCAGAAGCCTAGAATGGGAACAGTTAGGGATAAGAGTTAATGGAGAATACCTTAGTAACCTGCGCTCCGCCGATGACATTGCGTTGCTGAGTAACTCAGGGGACGAATTGCAACTCATGATTACGGAGTTAGACAAGGAGAGCAGAAAGGTGGGTCTTAAAATTAATCTGCAGAAAACGAAAGTAATGTACAACAACCTCGGAAAGGAGCAGCGCTTCGAGATAGGTAATAGTGCACTTGAAGTTGTAAAAGACTATGTCTACTTGGGGCAGGTAATAACCACAGAGCCTAACCACGAGATTGAAGTAACTAGAAGAATAAGAATGGAATGAAGCACATTCGGCAAGCACTCTCAAATTATGACAGGTAGATTGCCACTATCCCTCAAGAGGAATGTATATAACAGCTGTATCTTGCCGGTACTTAGCTACGGAGCAGAAACCTGGAGACTTACAAAAAAGGTTCAGCTTAAATTGAGGACGACACAGCGAGCAATGGAAAAAAATGGTAGGTGTAACCTTAAGAGACAAGAAGAGAGCAGAGTGGATTAGGGGACAAACGGGGGTTAAGGATATCATAGTTGAAATAAAGAAGAGGAAATGGACGTGGGCCGGGCATGTAGCGCGTAGACAGGATCACCGCTGGTCATTAAGGGTAACTAACTGGATTCCCAGAGAAGGGAAGCGGGTTAGGGGGAGACAGAAGGTTAGGTGGGCAGATGAGATTAAGAAGTTTGCGGGTATAAATTGGCAGCAGCAAGCACAGGACCGGGTTAACTGGCGGAACATGGGTGAGGCCTTTGTCCTGCAGTGGACGTAGTCAGGCTGATGATAATGATGATGATGATTTTCATTTCGCCACTTATAATTTGAAACAGGAGTTTTAACCTTTGCTTTTCGCGGCGCACTTGCAGGGGTTCTAGCACACATGATTTTTGACGGATTCTGTCCTCCGGTACCACGAGCAAATGAAGCGCACTGCTAGCCTTTGAATTTTTTCTTTTTTATCTCTCAGTGACTGCTGATGAGGACTCCATACAGAAGACGCATACTCCAAAATAGGGCGAACAAATGTCTTATATGAAAGTAATTTGACATCTCTAGGGGCATTTTCGAGTTTTTTCCTCAAGTAAAACAACTTCCTGTAGGCCTTTGAACACACCTCCTGAACATGAGTGTACCACCGCAAATCGCTGGTAATATCACCCCCAGGTATTTAAAGCTGTGTGTTCTGGTCAGAAGGCTATTTCCGATTTTATAATCATATGCGAGTACGGATTTTTTCTTGGTTATATGGGTGAAAGTAGTCTTTGAAAAGTTAATTTCCATCCCCCACTGGGCGCACCAATTATGCAAGGCTTGCAGACACTGATTAATTTTGATTTGGTCGTTTGCGTTAGTTACAGGAGCGTAAATTAAACAATCGTCTGCAAAAAGTTTGATTTTAACCGGGCTTTCGACAACTGCGGAAATATCCTTTATAAAAATTAAAAACAACAAAGGACCCATCACTGACCCCTGTGGGACACCAGACAGTACTTTCAATGAACTATATGTGCAATCATCTACACGTACTTTTTGTTGACGGTTCTCAAAATACGCGGCTATCCAATTTAGTATATCTGAGCTAAGTCCTAGTTGCTGAAGCTTAAAAATTAATTTGCTATGAGGAACTTTATCAAAGGCTTTCGCAAAATCTACAAAATTGACGTCTATTTCTTGTTGACCTTGGAGAGATAAATAAAATCATGAACTGTTTCTACCAGTTGAGTAACAGTTGACAACGCCTTCCTGAATCCGTGTTGATGGGGATAAAAAAACTCTTTTGACTCAAGAAAAATAATAATGTGCCTTGCTATGAAATGTTCTATCATTTTGCAACACACAGAGGTCAGTGAAACGGGGCGATAATTGTTCACATGAAGCCGATTGCCAGCTTTGTATATAGGCTTTACAATTGCAGTGCGCCAGTCTTGCGGTAATGAGGACGTTTCAAGAAATTTTCTGAAACTAATTGTTAAATAAAAGGACCAACATTCGGCATACCGTCGTAAAAATATACTGGAAATTTCGTCTGGTCCGGTTGCGTTTTTAGTGTCAAGCCCTAGCAAGTGACTGAACACCCCTTCCTGCATGATAGCAAAGGGCTCCATTGCGCAGGCGCGCGGGCAGGCCTGGTCAGCATCCACCTGATCGGTTTCATCTCTAGTGAAGACCGACTGAAAGAACTGGTTGAAAGAATTTGCTATCTGCAGTTTTTGCCTCACTGTCTCGGGTTCAATTTTTATCTGTTCAATTTCTTCTTTTTTATTCCTCAAGTGAAGCCAAAATTTTTTAGGAGAAGACTTAATGAAGTCAGCAAGGGTTTCGGCATAAAACTTTCGTTTGGATTCTTTTAATGCTGTCTTTAACTGTCCACGCAATTGTACGATTGCTGCCGAGTTGGTTTTGTTTTTTCCGCATGCGTTTTAATTTTCGTTTGATATGGAAGATTTCCCGCGTTATCCACGGACTGCGCTGTTTCGTTTTCTTTTTACGAGTTGGAACAAATTTATTCGTACAATGCTTTATAATGATTTTGAAACGTTGCCATAACTATTCTACAGACTCTGAGACAGAAGCAAGTTCAAACTCCTGAAGGGACAATTCTAGATAATCAAGTATGGACGTGTCATCGGCCCGTGCAAAGTTTTTAATCTGAACCGGGATAAATGGCCACTTCTGCGGCTTTGCGTCTAGTTGGATATTAACAGTTATCAGCTTGTGGTCCGATATTCCCTCTTCGACCGATAAAGTGCTATGTGTCACTCTGCGTGATAGGAACACTAAATGAAGCAATGTTTCTGAATTAGTAGATACTCGCGTATTTTCTTTTACAATCTGTGTTAAGTTATGAGAGAACATTATTTCCAACATTTTATCACCACTCAGAGTATCTATTTGTCCAGATGTGACACTTTCCCAATTTATATGCGGTAAATTAAGATCGCCAGTCAGTATCAACCTCGTGTTGCCATTCTGGAATTTGCACAAGAAACTGTTCAGTTGGTCTAGGAAATCAGGCGTGGTACCAGGGGGCCTGTAAATTGCTCCGACAATAAAAACCACTGTTTCAACGAGTATTTTGCACCAAACCGTTTCGGAGAGGGAGCAATCAATTCTTTCTGTCGTGATAGGCGACTTCACAAGAATGGCCACTCCACTACCCCGTGAATCCCTATCCCCCCTGTGTACAAGATATCCGGGGAGAATAATACAATTGTCGGAAATTGAAGGGATCAACCATGTTTCGGTTATGACAGTAATTTGTGGGCTATGTGACAGCAACAAGAATTCGAGTTCCGTTACCTTATTTACAATGCTACGAGCATTTAGTACAAGCAGGCACAGCTACGATTTTGGCGCAGAAGTGAAAGGAGAAGTGTTCGACGCAGATGCGGCATTCGAGCGGGTAGCAGGGGCAGCTCTGCCATCCCTCTTGTCTTTGCTGTTCGAAATCGCACAACGCTCATTCTTGGTCTGATCCTAAGTGTAGAACTTATCGTTTATTTTGAGCTTATCGTGATTCAGGAAAACCTTCAAACCACTATCACGCTCAGCAGCCGCACTTTGCCATAACTTCCTCCGCACTTCCACTGTTTCACTCGCATAGTCATTACTAATACTTATGGAACTTCCCTTCAGCCTCGGGACAATTTTTCATCACACGCTCCTTTTCCCAGCAGTCATAGAATCTCATGAAGACTGGCCTAACCTTCCCAGGCTGTACCTTTCCCATGCGATGTATTCTCTCGATCGTCTTAACTTCTACATCAAGTTTTTCCTTAAATATCTTGTCCACGACCAAAACCATTAAATCAGATTCAGATTCTATACTTTTTTCAGCGAGACCGAATACCAAAATATTGTGTCTCCGGCTTCTGTTTTCGTAGTCTACCAGCATTTCCGCCTGCTGCCGGACAGTAGCTTCCAAAGTATCAATTCTCAGGTTCATTTCATGGATTAAAGCAAGCGAACTGGTTAGCTTATCTGTTTTAACGTTTACTTCAGATATTTGGTTGCTAATAGCATTCAAATCACGTTCAGACTTGGCCTGGTTTTTTAAGATCGTTTGCAAGAGCTCTTGCGTCGTAGCAGGCCCGGGGTTTTCCTTGACGTCTCCCGATATAACAAGCATCATCACAGCAGACCAACAGTCAACTATAATACAGTAACATCTTCGAGGGCACGGCAGGATTAACAAGCATAAATCATCACTACGACAAGAAGCTATTTCATTGCGGTAACCAACCTGCAAAAGCAGCAGCAGCGGTTTAGCCATGCTGTCCGCAGGCCGGGTGCCGTGCCCTCTGAGACGTCTCATGTCTCGTTGCTCCTTATATTCTGTTGCTGCAGGTGACGTCACTCGGGTCGACAGATTATCGGCATTTCCAGGTTCCAGGATTCCGTGGGGCGGCAGGAAGTATGCATTTCTATCGTCGCAGTTCGTCGTCATTGCAGTCAGACCAAAAAAAAAAACACGGCGCAACCTGCAAAAGCAGCAGCAGCGGTTTAGCCATGCTGTCCGCAGGCCGGGTGCCGTGCCCTCTCCTGCTTCTTACACAAAACGTGTAACCACATAACTTGCCATATAAAGAGAACTGCTTTCTTGCTTTTGATGTGGCAAAAAAATTTCACTAATATTACTGAACTTAATGCACTACACACAATCACCTTTACTTAATACCTGGAGCAAATTTGGTGTAGAAGAGGCAGTATTTTTGAAATACTTTTTTTACAAAAAACACCCAGACGACATCCTCAGAAGTCCATAAGGTACCAAGGTGGCCGAATATTTTCTTCTATGCGATATATTTTAGCATTTTGCCGTTTTCATTACAGTAAACAAGCACAATATTTTTTCAAAACACATTTAGGATGGTTGGCAAAATGACTGGGATGTTTGATGTGGAATAGCCTGACTGCCAGTATTTATGCTTCCGAAGCCCAAGCTATCACCTCTCTGTTACTTCCATCCTTACATACAATGCCTGCATAGGAAAGAAAAAGAAAGGCAGGTCTTACGAAGTTCACAAGGCAAGATATTTTCATGTCGCATAAATTAATTACCAAAAGCAGCAGCAAAATAACATTCGTTTTGAGTAGTCCAAGACACAAGCTATATACCAGTATACTAAGAGCCAAGCGCAAACTTTCCATTTGATCATGTGTGGTGAAAGACACGAAGCACTTAATGCAAGACAGATCAGCCTGTAATTATACTGAATGAAGTACAATGCAGAATTCAATCCAACACCACATAGGCATCTTTGCTGTAGCAA
Organism: Rhipicephalus microplus; assembly: GCF_043290135.1. Lineage (NCBI taxonomy): Eukaryota > Metazoa > Arthropoda > Arachnida > Ixodida > Ixodidae > Rhipicephalus > Rhipicephalus microplus. Next base: position 407,658,618 of record NC_134710.1, on the reverse strand, counting down.
AGTCATGTGTCATTGATTCATGCACTAGATGGAGAAATGTAAAAAATGGTGAAAAAAGAAAAGAAGGAAAAAAGAAGGAAATAGGGGATGCAAAGTAGGAGCAGTGTAGCACACTACTTTTACTTTGCATCCCCCCTTTTCTTTCTTCAGTTTTCTTCTTTTCTTTCTTTCACCTTTTTTTTGCTTCTCTTACCCCCACCCTCCGACAGGAGAACACTTTGTATTATTTGAACCTAACTTGAAAGGAAGTGAGGGCTGCACTCTTCTGCATTATAGGTTTTTTTTTCAGACAAACATTTCGAAGAGGCACACGTGTCTACACCAAAAGACGATGTCATTACTAACCCCATTTAAACTAACACGCCAAGCATGACAAGGTGACTTCTAAAAAATAGGTCCTCCTATTGCAACATCGGCCAGCCTGTCTGAGGCACTTCCACTTTTCACCCTGATTACCTCACTAGATGCTTCCATCTGTCGACTCGCATCTTCATTTTTGATAACACTAAGACGAGCTTACACTAATGAATACGCATGAAAGTTAAGTGATGTATCATGCATCAGATTAAGCAACTGTGTTAAAAAAATTATTGATAGGTTGCTTCCAGGCTTTTTATACTACAATACGGTGCTTGCAGTAGCCCAAAACTGCGTAATGTCTTTTATGCACATGAACCAGATTGACAACGTAATGCGCAACATACTTAAGAATATTGCGAGAAACATGATAATGACCAAACGTCCGGCCACCCAAATTTTTCGCTGTACATGTTTAAAATGTTCACCCAAACGAGGTGCTTATGATTACAAGCCAAAAAACCTACAAGTAGGGCCTTGGGGCCTTGTATAAGTACAAGTGTAGCATTTTTTCTGTGGAGGGCTTTACACCCATAAGTGAGGAACAAAACTCCTGTACAATGAAGAATATTAGTAGCTATCAGTTTTAGAAAAAACTAATGCAGCTGATCTTCCCCGACACATCTGTACATTTACAGAGGTGACAAAGCTTCTGTCATTTGTGGCAGTAACTCTCACAGAACCAGTGCGACAAGTTGGCACTACTTGGCTCGAAAAATGTCCAAACATGCCTGTCCGACTCCCTCTAGCCATCCCGGCTGAATCTGACACATGATTTCTTGACTGCAGGCTGGACAAAAACAAAACCACTGAAGCACTCAAAATACACAGCGAGAAGCTCTTCTAGAGTAGTCAACTTCGTCTTCCACGATGAAAGAGCAGCACAGTGTACTAATAAGACACTTCTTGCAATGGTTTTGAATGCCACACAGTGATTTTCCTGTTCCGGTCGAAGAGAGCTTGGAAAGCTTGGAAAGTGCTTGCTCTTTTCTGGGAGCTGCTGCCGCTCCTCGTTTTCTGCTCAAGGTCAACCTGCAGAAAGTTGTAGACGAGGCTTTGGGAGTTGTATATAATGATATACAAATTTTTGTAGAACACACATTTCCTCGTGGCACACTGAGAAATTTCATATAAAACTTACGCCTCGCATATGCAAACATTTACAATCGATCCGAAGATGCACTTGACTTTAAAAGAGCAAGTTTGTTATGTAGTGTATCTAAAGAAAGGTCATTCAGCACAACCACAACTACAGTTGCACACGGAAACAACATTAGCTGGACGCTGTGGGCTGCTTTTGTGGCATAGCTGAAGCTGGCACTGATCGTGCAACGATACTAAAAATATGCAAAGATTGCCTGATCGATTTCCGGCAGTACTGAAGGGTTGGGCATGAATATATTGTTCTATTCATGAGCAATGCACAAAATTCAACATCAGTACCCACCCATTCAGCTAAAAAGTTTGATTAGAATTTCTTCAATAAAGAGACTGACTAGTCACCAGAATGTGTGATTGGAGGTGGAAATCGAAATCCGTGAATTGAGCTGCATTTTTTTGCAACTTGAGTGGCATTTTCTTTTAAAATTGCACTTAAAACGCCTAAAAATTAGTATGTCATGCAGTCTGTATGTTTACTGCAAATAGTTTGATGCTTTAACATGCAAAAAGTTTAGTGGTCGAAGTTGCAGCCTATATTCATATTACCTGTGCCAACATTATTCTGTGCTGCCTACGCAGAGGAGTCAACCCTCAAAAAGCAGCACTGCCATCGTGGCAAACAGTGCAAAATATGTGCATTTCACACACACGTGAAATGCATGCTTTTGCAGCAAACTGCAATGCACAAACATATAAAGCTGTTATGCTTACCTCCCACTGTTTGCAGCCTGTGTTGTGTGACACTTCATAGCAGTCAGAGACCCGAGAATTCTTAAAATGTTTCCAGCACTTTTTGTGTTACTATTAGATGTACTCATGAAAGCCATGTCAAACAAAAAGAAACAAGCCCCGACAATTCTCTTCTTTCACTGCATGATTATATGCTCAGACCAGTAAGCTTTCTATTGCACAAAAAAAACATCTACTATAAAAATTGATATTCCGTCCCATTAATTGCTTTATGCTTTAAGCCATGTTATTATGTTAAACGGGTGTCCTGTTTTACACAATCTGGTCTGCATGAACTCTTGAACCAGGCATCATATAGGTTGAAAGACACACACAGAGTTTGAGACAAACCTAGTTTCCCGTTGAGCATGCTTATGCACCATAACAAGACATCTCAATCTAGTTAGATGATCAGAACGAGGGGAAAACAGCTCGCAATTAAAAAGTACGGGCAGAAGGAATGACGCCTGCACCCTGTGCTCCCTGTACATTCTCGTTGAGGGTGCAGTTTTCACCTTACCCTTATGCAATTTCGCATTTATAACATTGCTCGCTGCATATTCTTTGTGGCATTAAAATGTGTGATACCGACATGTGTAGCACATGTAATTCATAAAAATAGAATTCAAGATAGCTTGATTTAAAAATACCAAAGGGCATCCAGCACCATGCCCTGTAGCCATTCTTGAGGCAAGTGGCAAAACGATTTATTCTTCAAAACATATCTTACTTGTAATCACTACAAGGGCTAACTCGTACACTGGCTCATTCTGTTTGCCTCTTCAGATTATAAGGTACCTTTTTTAGCAAACGCCAGAAAATCTGCAAGAAGAATAGAAGTGTTGTAATTGTGAAGAAAGAAAAGTAGAAGGGATAACCTGCCCTGGACAGGGACCGAGCTTGCGACCTTCGAATAATGTGTCCGATGCTCTATCAACTGAGCTACCATGGCGGCAATCCCCCTTCCACTTTGTACAATATATATGTGCATTTAATCATAGAAGAGTCAGTCAGCACTGCCTGTTACCATTATGGCGAGTGTGGAACACCTTCTTTTGCCTACTGGTGGCACGCAGCACGTGCTATTATTACACGAGCTAACAGCTGACCAATTATCCCTCATATACAACCTCGTAGCACAAAGCCTGCCATAACAAGTTCCTCACTACGAATGAAGGAAAGGAGGGCTCGTTTTTCTTTGTTAGAAACGATATTATTGAGAACTGACAATGCTGCCAGAAAAAGTACTAGGAATATTAATGGAAGAATTTCTAATGTAATTGAGAAGAAAGTAATGGTAAGAAAAGGTAACTTGTCGTGCGCAATAACCGAATCTGGAAACCTTTGAATAATGCATCTGATGCCCTACTAACTGCGCTAATATGACAGTTATCTACTCGTCCACCTATGGGGCATATATGTGCATTAGGCACAGGCGCGTTAGTCAGGCTGTCAGCTTGTAATAACATCACATGCTACGTGATGCCAATAGAAAAGAAATAGTGTCCCAAACTTGCCATGATGGCAACAAGCGGGGCTGACTGTCTCTCCGACGATTAGGTACACATACATACCTTGCCAAGCGGAAGGCGCAATAGCTTCTGTAGTACGTAGCACAGTTCGTAGAGCACCGCACGCTTTATTCGTAGGTGGCAAGTTCAGTTCCTCGCCATGGCAAGTTATCTTTTCTTCCACTTTTCTTTCTTGACAATTACATTACGATTACTTCCAATATCCCTATACTTCTTTGGCTGCATTATGCATCTGTTATTTCTCAGAAAATCTGCTAGTCACAGGAGGTGTCAATGGTTCGTCCTCCCACATAAATGCACGTACACGAACACACGCACAACCCATCAAAAAAACAAGTCACACACCGCGAAGATTACTAAGATTCACTGTTTCAGATTCATGAGTAAAGGAAAGAACTACCAACTTAAGGGTTCGTTGCCTTTGCTGAACACAATATAACGAGAACTAACAGACAATGAGGCCAAACAAACTAAAGGGGATGTTATCAAAAATAACTTTAACAAAATTGTGAAAAGTGAACGAAAACGTAACTTGGCAACAAGTTACTAATGGGTTCACATTTTCTCACAATTGAATTGATATTACTTTTTATAACATCGATATATTTTCCTGAGAAATGTTGTCGGGTAATTCTCATTATTAGAGTGGTGAGTAGGCCAACAAAGAAAGGATATGGCAGTGATACTTCTTTTGAATACCAAATAGTCTGAGGACCTTAAAAGAGCGGAAGCTGCTTTGAGTAGACCAGAATATTTCGTTGGAGTGAAAAAAAGTACACACATTTTTACCAGGCTTTCTAACACCTTTTGAGACATAAAAGTGTATGCTGCCAGTAATGTTAAGTACCAATAATTTTGTCACACTATGCACTGTAGCAGGTGTAGTTAGAGTGGTGATAGTGAAGCATTAATCAAGCACGCCACCAACTGCGTTCACATCTACGGTCGCGTATTTCAAAAATAAAGTTGCTGTATAGTAAAAAAATTTTGGAGCATTTATGATTTTATCCAAATTAGGTTATACCGACTGGGTAAGCAAACCATTTGCATAAAACCAAAAGGCATAAAGAGATTCATGTATTATCACTATGTGAACAATTTCAGCAACACAGGTCAAAGTGACAACAGTTGTATTAAAAACCCCTCTCTTTATAACATGCATGAAAAGCAGCACACCAGAATATTTTATGGTGCATGTAATATCGAGACTACTAGACTGTCTATTGACCTTTTAGAAGAAGGGTATCTCCTTCACGTTCAAGGGGCAACCACTTAGACTTTTCCTGAGCTTTTCTGTGAATATTTCCTGAATTTCAGATATCATTATTACTGATTTATAGTGAATAGATTTTGCTTACACATTGAAACCTAGTTCTGTATGTAACTGCAATAAAGGGTGCCAAACCACCTCCAATTATTTTGTAAACATTTCAAGTAAATGTGTGCAACGACTTCAGAATAATGTCCTGATCAACAATGACAACTGCAGCAGCAGAACTAGCTATGGGTGCTCAAAAAGTAGCTAGAAACAATACCTTTTCTTTTTGAACCTTTTGGAAGTGTTCAGCCTCTCAGTGCTCACCTTACAACAACATTTTTTTAATACGTGTTTGTGTGCCCACTGCTCTTGCTCCTTACACAGTGAGGAGGAGCACATGGCAAGAAGAGACAAGAAAGAAGCATAGCGGAAAACAAGCGAAATAAGCGAGGACCTCTTTTGTATCACCCAATGTGTGTATTATTACTATTGCGACAGCATATACAAAAATTATCACGACTATGCATTTATTGTAGAGTCATACGCAGCTGTTCCCTGTCCTTTCTCATTTATTCCTCCTCCTCCTCATACGCAGCGGCAACACCACAACTAAATTTCAACCGTGTGTTGGTTTAGTATCCATTTATAGTGGCGAGCTAAAGATATCTGCATTTGTTCGACACATATTAAGATACAGTGCAATGTGTTATAGTAATCTCATTTAGAATGCACACATATTAAGATACAGTGCAATGTGATATGGTAATCTCATTTAGAATGCACGTCATATGGCTTTATTGTATATGTGGCCACAAGTAACTCTGGTTCCAAAGCAATACGGCACAGCCTAAACAGACGTCACCGACCACTCCAATCTGAACTCGCCTTTGCTACTTGCCCATTATCATCACAGCAAAAAATGAACAGTTGAATTTGCTATAGATATGTGCAAGCTTATGCTAAGGATCAAGTTTGAAGGGTGTTTTGTCATAATTGAGATCAGTTATTTGTTCAAAAACACTTGCTGTCAAACACAAATACATTGCTGTCGAAGCATCAAGTTTCAAGTATAAAGCAACAAGAAGTGTCTCTTTAAAAATTACCGGCCACAAGGTGCAGGATCAATATTTCATATACTTGGGTTGTAAGGCACGCACAAGAGGTTCTGCCATATTATACTTTTCCCTGTGTTGAAACCTGCTTGCTTTACTCACCCAACACATCTGTAAAGATGCTGTGAAAACACCAAGCAGCTCATGCAACATGGTTGAACACATCTCCAGGGATTCCACCATTCATATTGCCTAAGCAGCCCTACAGCCTCCACAGTCCTGCAACCATTTGTAAGACAAATACAGTTCTACCCAAAGTTCTTGGTTTACAGACACACATGCAAGATGCATACCTACTCTAAGGGAAGTTTGCATGATAATGCGCTGGGTAGCAAAATGAATGTCAATATCAAGTATCCCGGCCTGCCACTTCTTTCTTTCCGTTCTTAAAAATTACTCAATCCATGGTTAATAAAATTTCCTCCAACGTGAAGTGTTACTGGCAGTCTGGTGAAGAATTGCAATGTATTTCAAACACAATCCAATTCATCGCAAGTAAGCATGCAATAGCGTTTTGTCAGCTGTTCAAGAAAACAGCATAAAGTTTAGCTAAAATCAATGTTTTTATAAACACAATTCAATTTGATATTTAAAGTTGTGAGCATTATGTGAAATAACACAGATTCATCTTTAATCAATGATTACTTATAATGTACTGATATGAATGCAACTAACTGAATATAAAACGATAATTTTTGCTTGAGCATTTAGAGTTATGAACACTATCGCACTTGCCAGCTGCATCTTGTCCAAAACAGTGGCAAGCTAGGCTAGTTTCTGTAGGTGAGCAGTAATAACAATGCGAAGTAACAACGAGAACCACCAGTAACAACAGTATGGGGCAAGCACAGACTGCCAACTGTATAATTTATTGCACAAAAATTCGCCTGAATATGAGTAAGACAACTCGTGTAAATAAAGGTCCAGTTAAAAATGAACAAGTTACGAAATCAACAATGCCTGCTTTTTTTAACAGGACCCTCATTCATTCACATAAAGTATGCAGCGATAGGCCCCTACCAAGTTACGTCACAGCATGATGTCACTGGCATACGTTAAAGGTGTGGCTGAAAAAAAAGACTCCCACTGGTGACTCAGCCCGGTACAGTCGTGCGGTGTTTGGGGCAAGATTCAATTTTTCAAAGCTTACACTTCACATTAGAATGTCGACATTAGCTGTAGTATGTGTCAGCAAACATCTAGCTGTGTGGTAAACTGTGTGGTAAAATATTTGCCACGCTGTCTGTTTATCTTGAAGAAGTGAACACACGTGGTGGCCTGTGCGAGGAACAGCGGCATAGTCTTCAAAAATGTGCACTGTTGATTGCGGCATGTAGTGTGCATTAAGAGGTATTGAGAATATCGATTTAACTGAGAATATTGTGTGTGGCGTGCGCAGTGTAAATAACAATGTGCCTTGTTTGCGAAGACGTTAGCACTCGTTGCAGCGACCGGTTGTTGAAAAATCTTGATCCGACATTTTATTCAAGGTAAATATGCACTTGACGCGATCATCCGCGAGTGGGTACATCTCGGTGTTTGCGCTGTGTGCAGAAAAAAATTGCATGGTCACCGGGCTGGAAGATACTATTTGCTGAAGCTGCATGTATGCATCGCCCCGACGAGTACGCAAGCCCAATAAAGGTATAACTCGTTTCATCCAAGGCCTTATATGTCTTCGTGTAATAAGCACAGATTCTTGTTTCACATATACTCAGTACCTTTACTGCTCGATATTCATGAAGTGACAATGCACACTTCAAGTTTGTGTGATAGGTCCTAAGGGAGCAATGTAAATAAGCAAATAAGTTGTAGGTGTCAGGTGCAGCAATGTAACTGCACAAAAGATTACGTATATATTAGGCTACAGGTTTAGAATCGCATACATCTCAGTGGGCTATATGGAATGTCACCAACATCTTCCTTTCCAACTATTCCTTGCACCAAGGAAGGGAATGGCTGGCACGGTGCTCGAAGTGACGTCACTCTGTTTGCAAACATAGAGAGGTTTCTTACTTAGGCAACATTTTGCACAATACATTTTTTAGATGACAGACTGTACTCGTCCCACATTGATCATACTGATGTCTTTTGTTCTTACTTTGTGCTGTGTGTTTTTTTTCTCTTGGGACGACGACGAAGTGATTCTCTCACAGAACTCTTGTGCCTGTGTCTCAGTATTTTCAATTTGTTTTCCTAGAAATCCTGGGAGCTGCCGCTCCCTCCTTTGCGGTGATGCTTCAGGACACACCTGAGAATGTTCCTGGCGTGAAACCGTCGCGCCGGACTTCGTCGTCCAGGAAGCGTAGCAACGCGTCGAGCGACACCGACAGTGAGGCAACTGATTTGTACTCGGACGGCTTTGAGTCATCGGATGATGACTTCACGGTCATCAAGAATCGATCTACAAAACGAAGACTGCTGCGGATGGCATCGTCGGCAAGTGTTTCCACCGTTAAGACTGCACCACAGCGGTGGCCGCACACCATGCTGTTTATGCCCAAAGACCCCGCATCTAACTTGCGACTCCTGAACAGGCAAGTTCTTTCTGTGCTTCTCGAGGAAACCGTGCCGAATGAGATCAAAGACGTGAGGATCAATGCAAGAAAGAATGCCCTTGCTGTAGACGTTATGCACCGTAGCGCACTGCAAAGTCTTCGGCACATAACAGAAATCGGCAACGTGAAAGTTCGGCCAATGGTCGCTACAGGCTGTAGTGGCACTGTAGGCGTCATTTATGATGTGGATCTTTCCATCTCAGCTAATGACCTGCCAATAATAATAAAGCCAGCAACTGAAGGCACCCGCATCACGCACATTACCAGACTCGGCAACTCACGCTGCTCTAGGCTTGTGTTCGAGGGAGACAGCCTTCCCTCGTATGTCAAAGTTGGCCATGTTCACCACTCAGTGCGTCCTTACATACCGAAGCCACTGCAATGCTACAAGTGCTTCAAGATGGGACACGTGAAAGGTGTCTGTGAGAACAAAGTTGTGTGTCCGCGGTGCGCTGAGTCTCACTCAAAAGACGCCTGCAGTGCCACCATGCCACGATGTCCAAACTGCCACGGTGCTCATGAGGCCTCATCCAAAGATTGCCCGCGGTTGCGAAACGAGCACGCGGTACTCAGGCGTATGATGCAGGACAATTCAACGCACAGGGAAGCTGCCGCTACACTACGCCGACGACGGCGTCGTGGTCGAAGACCATCACGGAAATACGGCTCCACCGATAGAGAGATGTCATCCTCTATCAAAGAGGCTGACCCACGAACACCGAGCTCACTGAAGACGGATACTGCCAAACAGAACAAAGGGACTGCAGTCGCACCTTCCGAACAGTGGCCCTCTTTTCCACGAAGTCAACCTACTTCGGAGCTGCATCAAATCTCGCCGCCCTCGACGACCCCTCAAACCAGCGATGCGATGAATGAAGATCAAGTGATAAGCTTGCTGCAATCGCTGATGAGTACCATGCGTGTCCTACTGAGTAATATGAAGACTTCGGCTGCGCAGAGCGCACTGCATGTGCTGGACACCCTGAGTCCGGTGCTTGCAGCGCTAAGGTAAAACCATGGCCAGCGAGGTACCATCGTTTGGAGCGGAAGTCAAGAATGCATCTGTCTTTCAGTGGAACGCCAGAGGACTGAAGTCGCGCATGTCTGACTTTAGACAGTTTGTATTTGTGAACCGCTTCCCCATTATCGTGATTTGTGAACCCAACCTGTGTGCTTCAATCAAGCTGTCAGGATATGAGTGCTTTAAGTCCTCCACTCACAGAGACTGCAGCAAAGTTATTGTATTCATGCGCCATGACCTCACTTACGTTCACCACAGAGTCTCGCCTGATGAAGGGAATCAGTATGTGTGCCTTACTGTGAAGAAGGATAAGGTTGCTTTCACGATTATCGGAGCTTACTTATCTCCATCAAGCCGCCTTGACTGCGAGCGCTTACGCGGTATTCTGACATCGACTCCAAGGCCATGGGTTATCACTGGCGACTTCAATGCCCACCATTTCCTATGAGGAAGCTCTAGGAACAACTCTAGAGGAAGAAAATTGGTGTTCTTAGCCTGGGAGTACGAACTCTGCGTTTGTAACGATGGAAGCCCTACATATTTACGCGGATCAGCCTATAGCAGCTGCCTGGACCTTACATTGGTTTCTCGCTCTCTTACCAGGAAAGTGCACTAGTTTTCGGATCTGGAAACGTGGGGCAGCGACCATATACCAACTTACCTGTGTATAGAAGGTTTCACCAGCTCCAAGTCCTCAAAAGGCCTCAAGTACACCGATTAGCAGAAATTCAAAATGTTAATGGAAGACTGCTGTACCGATGGCTCATCATATAACCTAGAGGACTCGATAAAGAATGTCCTGCAGAATACCACGCATACACATTTGACTAGTCACAAGCGCACCGATTTCGACATCGAGCTTAAGAAACTTCGCGCAGTACGCCATCGTGCAGAACGAAGGTACCGACGGACAAAGTGCATGGATGAGTTGATGCCGGCTAGACGCATTCGAAAGAAAATGCAGCGGCACAAGGATAAACTAGCTAGGCGACGTTGGACGTCCTTTTGCGAGTCGTTGGATCTACGAAAGCCCCTATCACTGATATGGCGAACTGTCCGAGGTCTTAGCACAACCTTGAGTCAGCGACACCCATTTACATCTCTGGCACTTCACCTTCGATGCAGAGAGATTGACGTCGCAGAATCTTTCTGTAGAAGAATTGCCGGTGATTCCAATTTCACAGTATCAAGAACGGGAATATTTGACCACCCACCGCCCTCACGTGATCCCCGTATGGAATGCCAGTTTTCTATGGATGAGCTAGAGGTGGCACTGGCTCTGTGCAGACGTTCTTCAGCACCCGGACCTGACGGCATTACCTATCGTCCCCTTTGTAATCTTGGAGACGAAGCTCGAAAGGCACTCTTACGCCTATACAACGACTCCTGGCAGACTGGTACGGTTCCCCAGGCATGGAAGTCAAGTCGCCTCATTCCACTTCTAAAGGCTGGTAAATCTCCTTTGGATATTGCCTCATACCGTCCTATCGCACTTGCCAGTTGTGTGGGAAAAACGATCGAACGAATGATTCTAACAAGAATGGAGTGGTATTTAGAGCACTACGAAATCTATTCAGTATCCATGACTGGATTCAGGCGTGGCCATTCGTCAATCGACAACGTTCTTGATCTGGTGACATATGTTCAACACCAGAAAGCCTGTAAGAGACTTTGCGCCGCCCTGTTTCAAGACATTAAGGGGGCTTACGACAATGTCACCCATGAAGCCATCCTTAGTGCTTTGGAAACAGTAGGTCTTGGTGGCAAGATATATATGTGGGTGTACAGCTACTTACAGCTGAGATCATTTTACGTGATGACAGCGAATGGCCCTACACCTGATTATTACAGCAGCCGAGGAGTTCCTCAGGGAGGAGTGCTAAGCCCTACCCTTTTCAACCTAACTCTCATTGGTCTAGTCGAGCTGCTACCTAGCACTGTAGAACTTTCTGTCTATGCTGATGACATCTGCATTTGGACATCAGGTGTGACAAGGCCTCAGCTTCGCGCCCGCCTTCAGAAGGCTGCTACAACGACGTCATGCTATCTTCGTAAACAAGGCCTCGATGTGTCCTGCGGAAAATGTGCAGTGGTAGCGTTCACGCGGAAACCAATGTCTGCTTACAGTATATCGCTTAATGAAGAATACATATCGTTCAGCAGAAGCCACAGGTTCTTGGGAGTCATAATTGATAGAAACCTGTCATAGACTCCACACGTGAACTATGTGAAGAAGCGGCTGATCGCAACATGCCACAAGTTCAAATTTCTTGCAGGAAAGAATTGGGGAGTGCCCATAACATCCATACTACAACTGGACAGAGTGCTGTTTATCGGTTTCTTACGGTACAGCTTACCTGCAATATCTAACACTGGCAAGACCGACCTGCGCGCAATTCAGAGCATTCAAGCCAAAGCACTAAAGATATGCCTTGGATTACCTCGCAGTGCTTCGACGGCTGAAACCATTGCCATCGCTCAAGATCACTCGATAAATACGCATATTATTACCGAGACAATGCGCATGCACCTCAGGCATTATGCCAGGACCCCTTCTCACCACCTAGCGAGCCTAGCTGCTGAAAGGCCCCGCACGACACAGGGCACTATTGTCTACAAGCATCGTTCATCGTTTGCTGAGACATACGCACCTGAATCAAAGCCACTGCTTCCTCCTTGGAGCTTGAGCCGGCCGCGAGTTCACTTAATGATTCCAGGAATTAGGGGAAAATCGAACTTACCGACACATGCCCTTAAACAACTGAGTCTAATCCTACTGGAACAAAACTACAGTAACCATGTGCACATTTACACGGATGGCTCTACTACGCCGTCTAGTTCAGGTGGAGCAGTGGTTATACCATCACAAGGGGTAACTCGGTGTTTTAAGACTTCACATGTGACAACTTCAATGACGGCAGAACTCGAGGCTCTGCGCAATGCACTGAACACATCAATCCAGAAGAAAGACCAGGTAAATGGGCTGTGTTTTCTGACTCAAAACCAGCATTACAGTGCCTGATATCAGTTCTCCGACGCGGATGCCACGACCAGTTGACCTACCAAACCGTGAAACTTCACCACCTTTTAATACAAAAAGGCCATGACATCGTCTTTCAGTGGTTACCTGAGCATTGTGGTATAGGCGGCAATGATTCTTCATATCATGCTGTTCGCACGTCACATAAAGAAGCGAACAGCGTCCCGATTCCGCTTTCAAGAGCGGATGCGGCGAGGCAGATTCGTCAACTGGCCCGCAGTCTCACACTGAATGAGTGGAACACACCAAGCATACGGCGTACAAGACTAGAAGAGCTCGACCCTTCACTACAACTTCGGCCTCCACCCGGCCTACATCGACGTGCAGCTTCGCTTCTCTATCGCCTTTTGCTGGGAGTTGCTTTCACGAAAGCTTATACTACGTTAATCGGAACTACTAACAGTGCGGTGTGCGATGTTTGCGGCACCGACGAAAATATCGAACACCTGCTGTGCCATTGTCCTCGATTTGCCTCAGATAGACAAATACTTGCCAACGCAATGCGGCGACTGGATGATCGGCCTCTTTTTGTGCAGGTGCTATTACAGCAACGTCCACATGCCTCGACAGCCCACAAGGCAGTGAAAGTCTGTTGTGTTTCCTGAGAAAGACAGGCTTGTGTGAACGCCTCTAACAAGTGGTAGAGCTCTACACGCTGCAGTTAAATTACTGTAAGTCTCTCCCCCACCTTCTTTTCCCTCTCTTCTCTCTTTCTCGTCTTTCTTGTCCCCTTCCTTAATCCCCCAGTGTAGGGTAGCCAACCAGATGTCTTTCCGGTTAACCTCCCTGCCTTCTCCCTTTTTGTTGGTTCCTTCCTTCCTACTTTGTGCTGTGAATTACTAGGCTTTTAATCACCATGATATTTAGAAGCTAATTTCCTTGTTCTCTCTCATATTGCTGACAACTGTGTCAATGCATAAATTGGGCAAAAAAGCAACGCAGAAAGGCTGTCACAATAAATGCACCAACATGGGTATTCTCCTGCAAACAAAAGTCGGCACTGGTCCTGTCATTACCCGTCTTCCTTCATTCTTTCTCTTGTTTGTGCTGAAACAGCCAAACACCTGATGAGTTAGATGAGAAGTTTTAATGCATCAAAACTATAAGTGCTTGCATCAGCAAGCGCACAACAGCGTGATAACCGCACCCCTGCCACACAGCAGCGAAACATATTTTGAACATGCTGGCAGTGTATTATTTTATAAAAAGCAACTCTGGCAGATTACAAAATCTCACACTGTGCATGCAAGTTTTCTTTAAAGTCAGGCGTAGAATGTAGGTGCTGGCCGACACATTATTAGTCACAAGCAAAAGCGTCTTGCAGGTACATATACAAATTGCACGAACACCTCTCTCTCTCTACACTAGGCACACACATTATATCTTTTAACAAGCATACGCCAATGTTTAGGGGCATAATAACGCTCTACCTTGAACGTTTGCTTATCATACCCACTTAGGCGGTTGGCTAGGTGAATCGAGCCAAGTTACAAATTGTATCGTCCACGGACGTGAACAAAATGCTGCTTTGCATCAAATGTCACTGCAGGCTTCGTTTAATCAACAACGTAGCAAGCGCCGTGTGCGTCCTCATCACTACATTGCACATATGAAAAAATCGATCACCACACATATGCATGTTGCCTTAGTTGTCGCGAATTAGCTCCAGTAAGGCCGCGCCGATGCGCCATGGCTCTGCTGACGTTAGCGTTGTCAAAGCCAATCGGTAACCGCACTCGCAAAGGCGCGTAAGGCTGCCGTTTCACGACGCCTCGTTCGAATGCGGCAACACACATTTGCGCGGAGTGGCATACTTAGTCTACATAAAAAAGTATCCCCCTTACCTTTAGTTTCTTTCCTACTGTCCAGAGGGAAGCGACCACAGGCGTCAGTCGTCACCTCGGAGTCCTTCGAGCGCCCCCACAACCCGCCGATTTCTTGGACGACTCACACTTGATCCGCACTCGAAAAACTGCGAGAATAGCGCGCAATCTTTGCACATAGCACGAACGAGGAACGGCGCTTCCTTGCGTAAATGTAATATTTCGTGCTCTCGTGTGTAGCAGCGCGAACGCATGAGAGACGCATCGAAACGGCATGCCCACGGAAACAAAGAAGACAAGCAACTTGTGGCTTTAGCTGTGGATCGATTTGACTTGAATATATATGTGAGGAAAATAAAAAACAAACATCTGTCGCTGCAATAAGCTGAAAAAAATGTATGGTACCTGGCAAAATAACTTTAAAAGTGATAAACGGTTATGCAAAAAAGAAGTTAGAAATTATGAATATTTTCGCAGGTCTTTATTTTGTTTTGTTTTTTGTTCTGGAAGACGACAGTCTCCTACTCTTTCTATGACAGGCGTAGTGCGGTTTCACGTTCGGTGCGTGTCGCCGACGCAAAGCTCTCTAGTAGTTGTATCAGAGTTATCAATTCTCAATGAATCATAGGATGAGTGCAAAGCAGTAACATTTTGACAGAGTGCAGTACGCGATGTTTCAAGGCGTGACATTTATTTGCTCTGAAGCAAATAGAAGCAAGCCAGCCGGCGCAATCAGCTGATGTCGCCGCTACGCGAGGCATGGTCGTGCGCATTAGCATCGCGCCCCACGCTCAATTTGTCATCGAACGAGAGAGCTACTAAGTGGAACACAGCTAGATGCAGGGATTAATGGCGTATCACTCTAATTTCCTGTGGTGGCCGACTCGATCGCAAGAGAGCCCCGGGAAACAACCAACTGCTCATCTTGTGTGTGGGCGTAAAATACTTGTTTTCATCCGCGAGGGGGCGGCAATCTATTGTTGAGAGACATGCGAAAAGTATGTGACGTAGATACAATCACAAAACATATGCACACAATGATAGATTACTACTTTTGTTTTCATAATTGCACTTTTATTTATTTCATAATAAAACAAAATTAAGAACAAAGGGGAACATTGGGTCTGCTTGATTGGGAAGGGACTCGAGAAGTGAGAAAACTCTAACCAAAAATTTATTTAAGAAAAAACTGAGCATTTCACAGCTGGACCAGCTTCTTCAAGGGTAGGCCCTAGGTATGTGCGAGACTTGCTATGACTCATCGCAAGCTGTGACAGTTGAGGGAAGGCAATATCACCGAGAAACAGTTCTAAAATATATTTTGGTTAACGTTTTTTGATTCCTCCAAAATAAGGGCTGCACAATTGTGATCGAGCCAAACCAAGAATTGCGGGCAGGAAGTCAAGAGACAGAAAATAAACAATGTTCATTGTTTGAAAATTTTCCCTTAATAAAAGGAAAAGTTATGGCACGCTACGTAGCTTCACTCGCAGTAGGAATTCTAGGTATACATATAGATAGTTTAAAATGAACAATGTTGCACAAACAGACATTGGTTAAATTTTTTTGCAACACAGTTGAAGCATTTATGTAGAACTGCAGCGTCTACAGAACTCATCTGTCCTCACTTTATTGCGCTTTACATTTCTTGTATGCATCCATGCAGCCGTGATATAATTTTAAGCATTTGTTTCATCTATAATCTTCCTATTCATTAAAGCTGGCTCATAAGTTGTGTCTTATATAGCACTAAAATTGAAGCGTAATCTGCACGGTGGGCTGAAACAATGCTTTTGAAAATCTCTAAACGATCCAGCTCTATATACGACCATCTGTGCATCAATGATAAGCACCATTATGTGTCGGTACATATCAGTTGTGCTCTCATACCTAATTGTTTTTCTGACCACTCCCTCTACCCCTACCTATGCTGCAGGCCAGCAAATCATCAACCTGGTTGAGCTACCTGCCTTTCTTCTGTCTTCCTCTCTTTTTTTCTGTTCGATTTAATTTTCCTATGTACTTTACAGAGGCATAATTCATGTGCATGAAGATTCACTGCCTATCGTAAAAAGCAGAAAGGCAATTTCGATTCATGCATCTGTATTTTAAATTTTCTCTCTTGATAACTTGCATGAAAACTAATAATTAAGTAGCTCGACATGTGTGCGGTCGCACCACAAGATACCAGGTGTTCATCTGATACTTCGCGTTCTAGAAAACCTGAATAGACCTGAGATGTTCATTTTGCCGTTTAGTTTTTTTTTGTCACGCCGCGAACGCCGTGTTGCTTGTGGTTATTTTATCGGCTGTGTGCATACTGGTTAAGTGGGTCGTCTTGGCTCTTGGTGACCACTTAATCTGCGATATAAAATTTCTGTGTGTATTTATTTAGCAAATTAGCATGTTTTTAAGAGGAATAACACAAGGAATAAACATTGCAAGTGAGCGCTCGTCCTGTCGACGTTTTTTTTCCGTTTATGTGCTCCTCATTTTGGCACGGGACTGATTATGTCTATAAATCTTCACTTTGTTTATCACTCTACATTTTCTGTCTTCAATTTTTGCGGCCATTTCTTTCTGAATTGTCGACATTGACATCGCGTACAATCACAATGACATTACTTTTTCTGGCCGCGGTGTAGCACCACCACGGATCGAACGGTATTCGTAGCTCAGACTGCCATTTAATCTAGTGACATTAACACCTCCGGTCTTATTAGTCTGCTCGCACTCCTTATTCTTTCATATTTCCGTAAGAAACTTTCCGTAGCTCCGTATAATTCCTTAAGAAATTTTCTGTATACTCCATAGAGATTTCCATAATTCCACCTCTTTCCATATATTCCTAAGTAATCTTCCGTATATACAACATGACTCCGTATCTTTCCATATCTTCCATAAAACATTTTCCCTATGTTCCATATAATTTCCGTATGCTTCCATATTTCCCGTAAAACGTTTTCCGTATATGCCATACAACTTCCGTATGCTCCCATAAAAATTCTTATCTTTTCCGTATAGCTCATAAGGAAGTCGTACAGAGTCCATATGTTTTCCGTAAGATTTAATACGGAACGTTTCAGTATTGTTGGTCTGACAAAGCACGAAGAGCAACCGAAAAGGCAACAGCATGGCAAGGCAGGCAACTGTCAATTTTTTCTCGGGCCACCGTCTGCAACCCATTTCTTGTCGTGAAGTTCTGGTCCGTGATGAACATATTATGCACATCACGGGTGAATATCCAGAGAATTCATCGAGTATTTGCTGTGTTGATTTGGGTGTCCATGTGGGAGCGTACCAGTCAATGAATTTGTTCCGTCCAGTTAAGCTAGGCGGTCTCGGTATAGCCCACTTGTTTCTGTGACAACTTGTATCTCGTGTTGTGTTCCTGCGCGATCAAAATGACCCTTTTCTTCGCACTGTCATCCAAGTGAGACTGCAGAGACTCCTGCCTGGTTTCTCGTGTCGTCAAGTGATATCTTATGTGCGCCAGTCACCGGTTATCTGTGAGAGGTTATCGCTTCGTATAGGATGTTGTGCGCCTGATTTACTCAAGAATATCTGTGCAGTGTCAGCAAGAAAAACCTGTATAAAGATCTCGTTGATAGTGTGCTTCCAGGGCCTCTGTACCGTTTCCCGCACCTCGGAGACCCAGGACAGGACGTCCTAAAAAGAGTAAAGAAAATGCCGGTACTACCATGTGTTAAGGCATTCTTCATTAAACTCCTCACAAACGCACTCCCTGTTGAAAGTTGGCTACAATATAAAGGCTTTTTCATACCCTGGACAACCAATTGTTATTTACGTAAAAAACGCGAAACTATAGAGCATGTATTTCTGGACAGTTGTGACCCCATTTTCTTCTGGGATGTGCTAGCTACAATGCACTTTAAAGAAAGAGCTGCCTCTTGACCCCTATGAAATACGCTTCCTGCCAGTAAACACACCGGCGAACATTCCTTACGATTTAGTCATGCTCCTTGGCCTACATGCTGTGTCAAGAACGAAAATGGAATTCGAACATGTTCACCAGGTCGTTCGTCCTGTTTCTGATCATTTCATTGAAAGTGTAGTGCGTCTGAGACAGGTGTATCGCACGCTCCCCGACCCGCCAGTGTGGATTACTGTGCTCGACGATTTAGTGCGCTTCAAAAAATTGTAAGCTCGTCCGGGCAAAAGCATGGCCCACACGTTTTATATATGTAACAAGTGACATCAAACGTAAAAGTCGGAAATAAAGAAAAAGGGGAGTGTAGCTCAGTGGGTAGAGCACTCGCTTTGCGTGCGAGAGGTTCTGAGACCGATACTCGGCACCTCCATTTTTTTTATTTTTTTATTTTATTTACAAATGGTTACTAGTCTCCCTTCGTATAGTTTACAATAGCAGAAGACGCGTAACTGAGCAGCTCTGTCAGAAAGGAGCCGCTCTGCAATACCATCTTCGTCCTTACTTTCAGTCAGCTATGGAACGTAATTACTGGTGTAGTTTTTAGCATATGCTATGGGCACCCATCGGGAGTGTAGTTCAGTGGGTAGAGCACTCGCTTTGCGTCCGAGAGGTCCTGGGATCGATACCCAGCACCATCATTTTTATTTTTTTTACTTACGAATGGTTACTAGTCGTCCTTCTTATAGTTTAGAACAGAAGAATATGCGTAACTGAGAAGCGCTGTCAGAAAGGAGCCGCTCTGCGTTACCATCTTCGTCCTTACGTTTCAGTCAGCTGTGGCAAGTAATTACTGAGGTAGTTTTCAGCATATGTTTTCATTCTTCATTGAGGAGGAAAGAGCCCTCTCTTTGCACGTGAAAGGTCCTCTGTTCGATACCCGGAACCATCAAATTTGTTTTAACTTACGAGTGGTTACTAGTCATACCTATTTTGATTTGTGGAGTAGAAAAAATGTGTAATTAGAAAGCGCTGTCAGAAAAGAACCGGTTTATGGACAGCATCTTTCTTCCTACTTTTCAGTCAGCTGTGCCACCTAACTACTAATCTAGTTTTCAGCATATGGTTCCCATCCACATCGGGGGTAAAGCTCAGCATTCTTTTTTCAGCAGCCGAGCTGAGGGCATCGTCGTATGATGCGCTCCAGTGGAGCCGCGATAGAGGCTACTCTGGACCACGAGAACTGGGGCACGGAACAAAAGGAATAACAGTTTGTTTTGCCCCAGCTGCCAGAAGGAAAACTTGTAAATAACATAGTGTTTTTCACTGAGACGTCAGAGCATGCCCTACAGTTTTGAAGATTTCAGGATGAGCTGACGCCAACGGGCCTGGTTCCAATTGTGCTGAGCCTAGATGCGTGTCATATAAACCACTTGAGGACGGTGACCTTCAACGATGCGGAATTCACTAAACGCCTACTTGCCTTGAAGGAACTCCAGGTGAAAGGGCAGTGCTGCGTTATCATCGACCCGCAGGACCAACGCATGATTCTCAGGCTGCACTGACTGCTGCGCGGGATAATTGACGAACATGTTAGGGCTTCAACGGCAGCATTTGGCCAGGTGGTGGAAAAACGGGACACCAGGAGTGGTAGCGCGTCCCGGAAACTGCAGAGAACTGCTCGACTACAAGGACTGTCGTACTAAAGTTAAAGAGGTGCCTTAAACTGGGAAACCTCCCCCCACCAGATCTGCGCGAGAGGAATATGATAGCCTTGGTAGTTGAGCCTGGTCAGCCGATGCAGTGCTTGCGCTGTCAAGGGACACATTATGTCCGCCGTGAGTGTGAAGTGCCACCTTGCATCAACTACAGAGTCGGCATCGGCAGGCACGCACAAGGTAGCGAGGCCGCCTGAACCTTTATCCGTACAGCAGCGGAACTTGAGCGGATGGAGGAGACCACAGTGCCAGAGGAGGCTGAGAATTAGAACAGCAAAACCCTGAACAGCGACGTCGGGAAGCGGAAATGAGATAAGAGTCACCACAGCCGCACAGAAGTATTTGTGTGACGAGACCACGAAACTTAACAAGAGGTTGGCTACCCACAGCGAGGAGCCGCCTGCAAAAGGACCTCAAGTGTGGTTGAATATAGACCCGAAGCCATAATCTCCAGTGACAGGAGACCGGTGGACATGCTGAAACAATAAGCGTTGTATCGATAAATAAAGTCAAGTGCTAAAGGGCCCCAAACCAACTCCGATAATTTTGTAAACACACACATTGTGTGCAGAATTCCCTCATGATGAGTCCACACATGGCAGTGCTATGGGCCGTTGCCTCGGCACAAAATCCAAGAAACTATCCGTCCTTCTCTACGGACCTACTGGGAATTGAGTTACCACTACATGCTTGCGGGCCTCCACGTGACGCCTTGAAATAAATTTGAATCTCTGACGTGCCGCACGTTGATGGTGTTATTGGTTGAGCAAAAGTTTTTAAATTCCGGTTGTTCTGCAAGCAGCTGTCTGCGCTGTTTCTTATTGTTGGTCGTGTTACGCGCGTGCGTGCGCACGCTAGCAAATCAGCTACTGTTGCCCATATGACGCGGTCCAGAGCAGCATGACTCGTATAAGCACGGGCCGGCACGGCAGCAGTGGTTCGATGACGAGCACGAAGTTTAAGGAAGGACGAAGTCGTGGCAACCAGAAGTAGACGGTGTTTCGAGCAGCACGTTGGCGATGACGTATGCCGTGAGAAATTGGGAGGGACGCTCGGCGGGAGGCCAAGCAGCTTTGGGAGCAAATATGAACGAAAGGTGCTGAAGGAAACAGCGAAAGAAATGATCGCTGCATTTTGACCATCAAACATGTTTGATGGTGGAAACCATCAACGTGCACGTTGAACTCCACTATTACGGCACCATTTTGAAAAATTCTCATGGTTCCGTAGTCGTGGGGGCTCTTAAAAATGTAAATTAAATTTGCTCATTATGTAACGGTACATTAACAGAGGGTGAGTTATGTAGGAAATTCACCTGGGGAAGAAAGTTGTTCCCACTAGCAACATTTATTGAAAAAGGAAAAGGAGCTTGTAGTGTTCGGCTCAATATACAGGTCATCTGTACTGCACGATCAGTTTATTATTCACGTACTTGTCAACATGAGCCATCGCTTCTCGAGTATTGTATTCTGTACAGCCAATGGACGCTGCGACTCCTGCAGGTATACTTTGTATACGGTGATTTTGCGTAAAGCATTCTCTTACGTTTGTGTAACCAGTGCAGAGTTCCACCATTTGTATTTACTGTACGATGTGCACCGCTCTGTGTCATTCTGGCATGTATTGAGTTTTGTCTTTTGTAAAGCGTTGCTAATATGTACCGTACGTAAGCCATATTTTCCGACTGCTCTTTTTTCTTGCTCGAACAAAATTGTCACACTTTAAGGCAGGCTGCCTTGCGCGCAATTAACAAAAAATATTTCCAAACAAACTTTTTTGGTCGTCTCTAGATTTCGAGATAAATAAAAACCGAAAGCTGTCGAAAAGAGCATACGCAACAGCAGCACAGGCTGAAAAAAATATGAAGCGTTGTGGTTTTTCATTGGAGGCTCAAAAGGCAGTCATGCGCTCGTCAAGCTCAAAGCATACAACATGCAGCTGAGCGTTTCCTTCTCTTTGATAATAAAAAGTGTTGCCATGGTAGCATATCAGCAATATCTTTATTGTTTTTGTTCCACTTTCACCTGCGAAACACCAGGGGACAATTTGGTGCTAGTGGCGCAGTTATTTACCTGAGGGGTATACTAGCCAACCTTGCCGTGCTGTCTCTCGATATTACGTCATGTATGTGTGGAAAGTCTGCTATAAATCACCGGTAGTAGGCGGAAAGACCCAGGAAACGCCTGACCGCTTTCTTATCAACAAACTTTGTGACGGCAGTAGTTTTATCTGGGTCAGACCTCGCACCCTCGCGACTGACCACGTGTCCCAGGAACTGAAGTTTTTCGAAGCCGAAGTGGCGTTTTGCCGGTTTTAGTGTACGTGAGTCAAGCGGACCATATGGCTTGAAGGACCGAGAGTAGCAGCTTTAGATGTTCTTCAAACGTGGCAGAAAAAGCAATCACGTCGTCGAGGTACACAAGGCATGTTTACCATTTCAGGCCAGACAGAATGGTATCCATTAGTCTCTGAAACGTGGCTGGGGCAAAATATAGACTGAAAGGGTGGACTTCGAATTCATAAAGCCCATCTGGCATCACGAAGACGATCTTTTCTCGGTCGCGCTTATATACTTCTATTTGCCAGTATCCACTCTTAAGGTCCATTGACCAGAAGTAGCGCGATGCCGTAGCCTGTCCAAAGAGTCGTTGATCCGTGGTAATGGATAAACGTCTTTTTTCGTAACGTGATTTAGCTTACGATAATCGATGCAGAAACGCAATCTGCCATCTTTCTTTTTCACGAGTACCATGGCGATGCCCAAGGACTCTTTGATGGTTGAATTACGTCATAATCTAGCATCTTTTCGCCTTGCTGCTGAATGACGTCACCTTCTTTCTGAGCGATGCAACATGCGTTCTGTCAGATCGGTCTTGCTGTGTCTTCCGTAATTATGTGATGCTTAGTCAGAAGCGTTCCACCCACTCGTGATGTCGATGAAAAGCAGTCCTTGAACTGGTTAAGCAGCTTTATAAGACGGCATCTTTTAGTCGGTGTTAGACTCGGACCGATATTGATTGGTGGAGTATGCGGAGCTGATTTGGCTGTGGCTTCCTCTTGCATAAAAAGATTGTCATGAGAGTAGTCGAGCTCCTCGAGGTATGCCACAGCCGCGCCTTTACCGATGTGCCGGTGCTCATTCGTGAAGTTGGCCAGAAACTTCTCTACGCACCCATCCATTAAGCTGACGATGCCGCGAGCAATGGCAATGCATTGGCGAAAAAGAAGGGCAGTGATGCGTTCGACTATGGCGTCTTCATTACAAAACACGCCGCAACACACGAAAACAAGACTACATGACAGTGGTGGCACGAAGACGTCGCCGTCTACCACACGTAACACCCTGGGTTGTTTGTCTGGATGATTGGTCACAGGCTTGTCAGCGGAGAATGTAATCACACCATCACGTATGTTGACCACAGCACCGTACTCTCTGACGGCTTCTTCAGCAAAACTATGGCGGCTTGGTGAAGCAGAACGAGGCGGAGATGGTGAGCGCGTCCAGAACGTAGCAGACTGATCCCACCGGCCAACCTGGTCGTCGTCGAGGGGGGGGGGGGGGGCACGACTTTCGTCGAACTGTCGGCACGTAGTGGCAGGTGCACTCCCGCGGTATTCATCTCGGCGATGTGGGTAAATACGGTAAATGTGCCCTGGCTCTCCACAATTGTAGCAGAGTGGTCGGCGATCTGTAGTGTGCAGTATGTCGGTCTTCCGCATATAGGCCTCACCTGACCAAATCCTGCTGAGCCCAGGCTGCCACAGGATACGGTTCGAAGTACTGCGGCACTGGCATGGGCGTGGGTCGATGAGCAGCGTCTGCATAGCTGTATCCGTTGGGCTGGTAGGATACTTCTGGAGCCAATGGATGACGCACAGCTTCTGCGTAGGTATACGAGTTTGGATGGTACGGTGGAGTGGAATATTGCTGAGTAGAGGCAATTGCTTGCCGAATTTCATGGCGAATGGCTTCAGCAACGAAGGCTATCGTGGACTCGTGCTGCGGGGGTGCCTGTGACTGCAATGTGTACTTTGCGTTCTCCTTCGCTATCTTCTCACGCACGATCTGTCGAATCAGGTGACGTAGAGAAAACTCGTCGTTTGAGGTAAGCGTGGCGGCGCCTGCAGCTGCGCCGGTCGCCGGGTGATCAGACTGTCGGTACCGTTGCTGCAGCGCAGGCTCTATTGCTGTGGCCTCTCTGATGAACTCGTCGACTGTTGTTGGCGGATTGCACACAATACTAACAAACAGCTGCTCTTTGACGCCCCTCGTGCGATGGCTTAGCTTTTGAGCTTCGGGCATGTTGGAGTCCGCGCGGAGGCACGAACGCGCATATCCTCAGCAAGCATGGCGACGCTTTCACGTAGCTGTTGGGTGCGTTATTCAAGAAGGCGTTGTGCGTTTTCGCGTCGGCCCGCGTAACCAAAGGTGTCAAGAAACCAGCAACAAAACTTCTCCCATGTCGTCAATCTTGCCTCATGGTTTATATACCACGTCTTCGCGCCATCTTCAAGATCGAAGTATACGTGGAAGAGCTTTTTATCGAGACTCCAGTAGTTCGATATAGCTACCCGTTCAAACAACTCTTGCCAGTCTTGCGAATCTTCGTTCGGCTGGCCATGAAATTGTTCAGGAATACGCATATTCTGAACCGACACCTGTGCAGGGTTCCTTCAAAATGCCATTTCTTGTGTATGGGTGGCTGTCAGAAGTGTTGCTCCTTCTAAAAGGCCAAATTCTGGTTCAAGACCTTGAAGGCGACGGCTTGAGTGGTGCACAGGCTTCTCCACGCGTGGCTGTCTCGTAGGACTGGATCCAGGGCTTCTCACAATATGCCGATCATAGGGTGATAGCACCCAGCTCTTCCACCAGTGTCGCGAATTATAAAATACAGAGGGTTTATTCAAGAACACCGACAGTGCAACTCGAAGAGACGCTCTCAAAAAGTAGGCCACAAAGATTGTTGTCTTCTTCACTCGCCTGTGCTGTGCCTCTCGAGCAAATCTGTGATCTTCATTGTCATCGCTATCTCGCAGCTAGACGCAGCTATGCACGCGCAATATTTACAAGGGTCAAGCTCATTAGGCGTCGGGACGCGCCTTTACACGAGACACGACAAGCCGTAACGAAGGCCAGAGAAAGAGCACCCAGCGCACACGCGACGCTCCTTTTATATCTCTGGTCGCGTGTTTGAGAACCCTATTCTGGAGAACGCGCGAGAGAGAAGGGAGACGCCCATGTCGTCTGCTACGGCGCTAATTGGGAGCGGCTACCAGAAATGTCATTTCCGCGTTACGTAGGATTTTTTGCTTTTTTTGCTATTGCCGCTCCAGCAGCCAAGGCCGCCGCGGACTCGCTGGTAGCGCCGGTACTGAGGGCAGCTGTGTGTTGGTGTGTTTTGTGAATAAGATTGCTTTTCGGTTGCGTCCAAACTACTGATACCGTAAGTAAACAGTCTCGGGTAAGTTGCGTAGATGAACTGTACATAAGACGTATTTGTTTGGCGAAGCGTCACGAGCATCAAGGCCCACTTTTTCCCGTAGATCCCGCGGCATGTTTGTCACGCCTCTGAAACGCATGTCAAGTTTAACCCGGTCGGCTTATTCCGCTGTTGCAGGTACGGCCCATAAGTCAGCGTTCATGTTTTGAGTAATTTTGAGGCTACCGACGGTCTTTCTTACACGATCGATGCATATCGTTAGTAATTGAGAGTTTAAAGTAATAAGTGTTCATAATGCACCCCAGTCGCTTTTTAGCTGCAGCGAGAGTGGCGCAAAAACGTGAAACAGTTGTTCAATCACTGAGTATGCTCTGTTTTAAAATAAACTGCCTAGTTACTTAACATTGCAATGTCGTTTCGTGATGCCTGTCGAAATTTTGCGGACTTAGTGCAGTAGACATTCTCCAAAATACTGCACGTGTCTAACTTGCAGGTGACCGTGGGTAATATTTAAAGCAAAACAAGGGACATATGGGGCAGTTGCAGTGCAAAAAAATCCAGATTTGACACATGTTCGTGGCTCCCAACTGTATCACTGGGATCGTACTGAGCAGCTTACTACAATGACGAATAAAAAAAAGATCGCAAGCAGATGGTGCAAAAGAAAACTGAACGACGGGTAAGGGTGACTTTAGTTTTCAATTATTTCTCCAAGAGTATGTTTGTTTATACCAGATGTTTTATTTGTATTACCTCCAAGGCCTGAGGGCACCGCAGGAGTGTGTAGAAAATTCAATGCACCGAAATAAACTAAGCATTAGTAATTTCTAACTTTACAGTGTTACCTATATGGCCGCGTGCTTCAGAGAGGACCAGGTGTTTTATAATAAGTAAGCATATACTAATGGAGAGAAAAAGTAAAAATACTGTGAATAGTGTCATCGGCTTTCTCTTGTTTCAGCCCCCCTTTTTATTTTTCATTGCAACTAACTCACTTTGTCATTTCTATGCTTCTACATTAGGTCTTCGCTGTGAGTTACTCTTGCTCTCTTCATGTGGATGGCTTCAGACAGGCAACATGCATATTGCCGCATGTTGTTAGGCACCTACCGAAGTCTTGCCCCGCTTCCTGCTCTTATGAATTCTGCCACACCAACTGACAAGCCAAACGTGCCAAGCTAAACGCGCCATGCAACGCTGGCTGCACGTGTGACCACATCACGCGCTGGACAAGGAACGCTGGTGTTTTTCGAGGAGCAGCTCGAGGCGAGACGCTACAGAAGTTGACGAGGCTTTGACCAGTGAGCGCACAACCTTTGTGTATTTAGTTAACGGGCACAAGTTCGCCATTATTAAATAGCTGTTTTAGCTTCCGGCACTGTATTTGTTCGTTACAAACTGGTGGAGGTGCTGGGTATGATTCCAAGCCCATCTCAGCATAGGGAACATAGCCCTGAACCCCGAAGGTTGCAGCCAGTGCTGTTGACTCCCGTACACCAACGAACGAGTCGTCGCCTACGAGGTGAGCAGCCCGAGTTTGGTGCCCTCTTCGATTCTTCGAGACCAGCGGAGGACGTAAGTTCCGGAGCCCCTCCACCCAAGCGACTTCATTTTCATCGCATATTGTCATGGACCCGCCCCGCATACCAGAGGTATTTCACGGTGATATTTTCGAGGATTCCGAGGACTGGCTCGACGGTTTCGAATGCGTTGCCAGACTGAACGGTTGGAACGAAGACTGGAAACGTCGCTACGTCTACGTGGCACTGCAAGATTCTGCACGTACGTGGTTCGAAAACCACGAAGCGTCCTTATTATCGTGGGACGACTTTCGAAGAGAGTTTCTTGCCACGTACCCAAACATGGACCGCAAAGAAAAGACAGAGGCTGCTCTTCAGACGTGAAACCAACGGAACAATGAGAGCGTCGCCATGTACATAGAACACATGTCTCGACTGTTCCGCCGGGCCGACCAGAACATGGCTGACGAAAAGAAGTTGCGGCACCTGATGCGTCGAGTGAAGCAGGAGCTTTTTGCAGGCCTGGTGCGTTATCCACCGCGCTCTCTTGCTGAGTTCAGATCAGAGGCGACCATGATAGAAAAGACTCTACAGCAGCGCGCGCGCCAATACAACAGGGACGTAAGCGTCTCATCTGTTAGCGCGGCGTCGACAACCCTCACGAGTAACATTGATCTCTTGCGTGAAATGGTGAGGGCTGTCGTAAGGGAAGAACTGCAAAAAATACACATGACTCAAGCTCATCCAGCGATGTCCTCACTTGCCGACGCTGTGCGCGAAGAAGTGCGGCAACCGGTTCTACAACCACAACCTCAGGTACTACAGCGCGCACAACCGGAGCCTCCGCCTCAGTTGTCGTACGCGCAAGCTGTACGACAGGACCTCGGACGCATGAATCGGACGGCTGCGACTGCTGTGATACCTCCGACGTTTTCTCCGAGTACGCCGCTACCAATGCCGGAAGCAAGATCACGTAAGAGCGATGTATGGCGCACTGTAGACCGGCGGCCCCTTTGCTACCACTGCGGAGAAGCAGGTCACCTTTACCAGGCGTGCCAGTATCGTCGAGCGGGACTGCGTGGTTTTCCAGTCAATGCACCATGCCCACGGAACGGTGAACGGCCCTACGAAATCGAAGAGTACTTGTCTTCACGCTATTCACCTCAAGACACGCAACAACGGGAGTCGCGTTCGACAGCACCAATGCGCTATCGGTCGCCGAGTCGTCGTCCGTCATCAAATCTCCGAAGATCACGTTCACCTAGCCCGCGGCGGGAAAACTAGAGCCAGCGACCTCTGGAGGTGAGGCCACTGATATACTGCCAACTGAAGACCCTCCATTGTTATCCCGACAGGACGGTGGCAGTTACGCAACGATGGCAAGTGCAGTAGTAGCGACGTTACCTCCGAGATATTAGTCACGATCGACGACGTCGACGCCGTTGCGCTAATAGACACTGGTGCAGACTATTCCGTTGTCAGTAATGCTCTCGCAAAGAAGCTTCAGAAGGTGATGATTGAGTGGACCGGACCTCAGATACGTACCGCTGGAGGGCACTTAGTTAGTCCCGTGGGGTTATGCACCGCAAGGATAGGAATAAGAGGATTTGTGTATGTCGGCAGCTTTATTGTGCTTCCTGAGTTCTCCCGTGAACTGATTATATGCATGGACTTTTTGCAAACAAACAATGCAGTCATTGACTTGCAAGAGTCCCAGGTTTCATTTTTTTCAGAGAATGCCATCGCCTTCTGTCATGCGGAGAAACCAATCGTTCTACCTCTCCCCATTGTGGACGAAGATATAACCGTGCCGCCACGTTACAGTGTGACCGCTCTTGTGAGGAGTGAAGTTCTTCATGACTGTGACGGATTAGCTGACGGAAACATCGGACTGCTACTAGAAAAAGGACTATGCGTGGCAAGAGGCCTAGTGAGCCTTCGTGATGGATGTGCGTATGTCCTAATAACTAACTTTCGAAATGAGCTGCAGCATGTGGCGAAGGGAACATCCGTAGCATCACTGCATGAGTACGTGCAAGTTTCAGATGTGTGCACTCTTGATAATGCTTCAGAGACAGTAGATAACGTACTCCAGTCAGTAGAAATTGACAGAGAGCTCTCGTCATCTCAGCAGCAACAGATTGCTGACCTCATCAGAGAGTTCGCCGAGTGCTTCTCCACCTCGTCGAAAGTCGGACGTACTCCCGTCGCAAAGCACCGTATCGTGGTCGAAGAACACGTGAGACCTGTGCATCAGCGCCCATACCGAGTAGCGCCAAAAGAAAGGGAAGCCATCAAGAACCAAGTACAGGAAATGCTCAACGATGATGTAATCCAGCCATCCAACAGTCCGTGGGCATCACCGGTAGTGCTAGGCAAAAAGAAGGACAACACTCTGCGGTTTTGCGTTGGCTACAGAAAGCTGAACCAAGTCACAAAGCGTGATGTTTACCCACTTCCACGGATCGATGATGCCTTGAATAAGTTACGCAATGCTCACTTCTTTTCATCATTAGACTTGAAAAGTGCATATTGGCAGATCGAGGTAGACGAACGAGATCGCGAGAAGATGGCGTTTGTGAGCCCAGACGGACTATACGAGTTCAAAGTGCTCCCTTTCGGTTTGTGCGTGCTCTGCTCCCGCTACCTTCCAGAGGATGATGGACACTGTGCTGTCCGGACTCAAGTGGCAAACGTGTCTCGTCTACCTCGACGATGTAGTCGTTTTTTCTTCTACCTTCGAGCAGCACATCCACCGACTGAGAATGGTACTAGATGCCATTTGCGTGGCAGCACTGACCATCAAACCGCAAAAGTGTCACTTTGGATTTTGTCAGCTTTGGTTCCTCGGGCACATAGTTAGTGCGGGAGGCGTCCGCCCAGACCCGGAAAAGATTGCAGCAGTTGAAAAATTTCCGAAACCGCAAGACAAAAAGGCCGTCAGACGATTCGTGGGACTATGTGCCTATTACAGACGCTTTGTTGAAAACTTTGCTAAGGTCGCTGAGCCTTTGACACGGCTAACGAAAGAAAGTGTACCATTCTCTTGGCGGGAGGAACAAGAAGCGCATTTCTCAGAGTTGCGACGCCGTTTGCAGTCTCCTCCAATACTTGCCCATTTTGACAAAGAGGCCGATACAGACATACATACCGACGCGAGTAACGTTGGCCTCGGTGCCATCCTCGTTCAGTGGCAGAATGGAGAAGAAAAGGTCATTGCTTACGCGCGCCGCACTCTATCAAATGCTGAGTCTAATTACTCAGCGACAGAGAAAGAGTGTCTCACAGTTATATGGGCCATCAGCAAGTTTCGCCCATACCTCTACGGCAAACCGTTTCGAGCAATCAGTGATCATCATTCATTGTGTTGGCTGGCAAACATCAAGGACCCTTCAGAAAGGCTTGCTAGATGGAGCCTGCGTCTGCAGGAACACGACATCACTGTGGTCTACAAGTCCGGCCTCAAGCACAATGACGAGGATTTCCTGTCTCGCGCACCTGTTGAGTCTGCATCATCTGACCAAGAACAAGACATCCCATTTCTTGGAGTTCTGAATGTGTCGGAGATGGCTCGTCTTCAGCGAGAGGACCTGGAACTACGCCCGCTTGTCCAATACTTTGAGGGTCACCAAATTGAGGTACCACGAGTTTTCGGCCGTGGTTTGACATCCTATGTGCTCCGGAACGACGTCCTATACAAGCGCAACTTCGTAAACACCGGTGAGACGTTTCTGCTTCTTGTACCATCATCACTGCGAGCAGAAATCTTAGAAGCGTGTCATGACGACCCATCGGCTGGCCATACGGGTAGTAGCCGCACTTTGGCCAGAATTCGCCGGAAGTATTATTGGCCGAAATTAAGGGATTCGGTGCACTATTATGTTATGTCATGCCGCGATTGCCGGAGACGTAAAATACCACCATCGAAACCAGCGGGTTTGTTGCAACCAATAGAGCCACCAAAAGGGCCATTTCAGCAAGTGGAAATGGATTTGCTTGGTCCATTTCCTCTCTCTTCATCGGGAAAGCGCTAGATTGTTGTAGCAAAAGACTACATGACTCGATATGCTGAGACATCACCTCTCGCGAAAGGAACGGCGAACAAAGTAGCCCAGTTTTTCGTCACTCAGATTGTACTACGACATGGCGCACCACAGGTTGTCATTACAGAAAAAGGAACAGCATTTACTGCCCGTTTGATGCAGTCTGTTATGAAGCTCACCCACACCGATCATAGAAGGACTACAGCATACCATCCGCAAACAAACGGATTAACCGAAAGGCTCAATAGAACTCTCGCCGACATGATCTCGATGTATGTGAACGTTGAGCACCAGACATGGGACAGCATTTTGCCTTATGCAACATTTGCGTAAAATACCGCAGTACAAGAAACGACACACTTCACGCCATTTCAACTTGTTTTTGGTCGGACGGTCACAACGACCTTAGACGCGATGTTACCTGTCAACAATTCGGATGAGAGTGACCCACACATCAGCGACTACATAGAAAGGGCAGAAGAGGCACGGCAATTGGCAAGACATTGTATCATTTTGCAACAAGGCTCCGATGCAAGTTGCTATAATCTGAAGCGGAGACACGTACAGTAAGACCCCGGAGACAAAGTGTGGGTGTGGACGCCTATACGCGCACCTGGCCTATCGGAAAAACTGATGCGGCGCTATTTCGGCCCTTACAAAGTACTTCGCCAGTTAGGCACGCTAAACTACGAAGTAATTCTTGAAGGGCAAGTGTGCTCAACCCGACGCAGGAATCGCACAGAAGTCGTACATGTAGTACGAATGAAACCGTACTACGAAAGGCACTGAACGAAACAACTGACAAATGTGCTCAAACATCAGATAAATACTCCTCTACAAAACTGTTCGACGTCAGCGTACGCATCAGGACGATGCGTTTCAGGAGGGGTACTAATGCCGCATGTTGTTAGGCACCTACCGAAGTCTTGCCCCGCTTCCTGCTCTTATAAATTCTGCCACACCAACTGACAAGCCAAACGCGCCAAGCTAAACGCGCCATGCAACGCTGGCTGCACGTGTCACCACATCACGCGCTGGACAAGGAACGCTGGTGTTTTTCAAGGAGCAGCTCAAGGCGAGACGCTAGAGAAGTTGACGAGGCTTTGACCAGTGAGCTCACAACCTTTGTGTATTTAGTTAACGGGCAAAAGTTCGCCATTATTAAATAGCTGTTTTAGCTTCCGGCACTGTATTTGTTTGTTACAATATTCACAATAGGCTCGCAGCAGTTTTTATGAACTATGGGACCTGCTAGTGTGATTTTTTTGTTGCAATGTAGCTCTTCCACAACTGTTTTAATAAACTTGACATATATTGGCTTGAACACGCTGTGCTCAAGTGTAAACTGCGTTTTCTGAAACAGAATGAAGAATGTTCACCTGAATTAGCGAACTGAACTAGGCCGGTAGGTATGTACATTACAAAATGTTACATTTAGACAAGTCGTACTGATCTGTTTAAAACTTGCAAGTACAAGCAAGTACTGGAAACTGCTAAAAACGTGAACAGCAGTGTATGACATTTAGATACGGTCGTTAGAATGTGGATTGAAACGACAACTATGTGGGGTTAAAACTTAGGCATGAGCTAAACACGCGTGGCAAAAAACAAGCTCCCCACGCGATGAAACCCCGCGGCCAGGGCCGTACGTCTCGCTCCAACGCGTAAATCTTGTCCGTCTGCTACTCGTCGTATTGCCACGAGGGTGAAGATGCCGCCTGTCCACGCAGACAGCCCTGACAATATTTACTTACTGCTTCAGTAGTTCAGAAACAACCCCAAAGCAGTTGGATCACTGACATATTGACAAAACGCAGCACCGCGATCACCCACCCCTCACCCCGTGAGCGCAGCGACGACGGCGAGGACAGACGAGGGCGTCAGGACATTGCGAGGAAGTGACGTTTGCGGTGGTGTTAGCCAATGAGAGCCGTTGCAGACGACATGGACGTCTCTTTTTTCTTTCGCGCGTTCTCCAGCATACGGTTGTCAAACACGCCCCCCGGTCCGTGCACGCGCTTCTTGTCAAACGCCGACTGCGTGTCCCAGTGACGCCAATGCGCGTTTTCTGCAGGGCACACAAACACAGCTCGCGTTCCTGCGGGACACAAACCGTGTTCGGATGGTACGCTGATGAGCGTCTCTTGCGGGCCGTATCCTTGCATTTCCAGTCATGTGTGTTGTACGAACAAATAAAGTGCAGAGGAAAGCTCCGCCGCGGTGGTGTAGTGGCTCCGGTACTCGGCAGCTCAGCGGCCGTGCCAGGTAACAATGTAGCAGCCGGTGAAGCTTTTTTTCCCGCAGATGACTTTGACATGCAGGAATCGAGCAAGTGTCGTAGTAGGTGCCACGTTCTCTTGGAGCTCATCTGCCCATTGAGACTGTCACACAGCTGGCCCCACTGCTGTTTCGCAAGGTCGAAGCTGGAGTTCTCAATTTCGCGCACTAGCGCTTCGATGGGGCCGCGCAATTTCATGTTGTTACACTGCCGGCACTACCTGTGCGAGAGGCCAGCGTGTGCGTCCCACATGTGGAGGAGGCGAGAGTCAGTTGTGGGTAAGTCGGTGGTAGTCTTTACTGCACGGGTTGTGACTTGCACGTACTCTTGCTATGAAGCTATCCCTTCGTTGGTCTCTGTAATGGTGTCGGAGGCTTCTTTTTCATGCAAACGGCGGAAATTCGGCCAATTGGTAATGCGAGATGTAGGTTTTGGCTTCTTGCTGAGGCGCGTTTGGATTGTTATGACGAGGATCTTGTGGTCACTGCCCACTAAAAGGCCCATGTTGTCCAAGGTAGCGCGCGTAACGTTCTTGCAAAGTGTGGGGTCCAGCGATGTGTCGCAGCACACACTGTTGCCTTTGCATGTCGGCTGCTGCTGCGGATCGTTATATAGGGTAAGGCAAAGGTCTTGTACTAACGACAATAGTTTTGTGCCTTTCAGATTCGTGTACATGTAGCGGCGACGACAGCGATCATCTCAGTGAAAAAAGCGGAAGAAGTCTGCCGCTTTCTCACGGGGTGAACTGAACATATTCAGGACAAAGAGCGACTTGTCTACATGTGCTCTTGCGTAGTATAATCTCTACTTTCGTATACTGAATGCCCGTAGCTTCTAATTCGTGCTCTACAGCTGTGAGGCTGCTGTGAACGAGCGTAAATGTGTAGGGGGAAGTATCAAGCTGATCGTATGCCACGCAACCGGGAGGGTGGAGAGAGTAGATGTCTCTTGCAAGGCGATAACATCCGGGACCGGCTCCTTCGCCTGCGGTTCAGCTTGCAGCTTCTGTACGAGCTGCTCCAGGTGGCTCCGTTTCTTACGGTACCCTCTTGCAGTTCCACTGCCATCTGGTCAGTGTGGAACACGCCATGATTAAGCCATTGCAGGTATGGGGTTCGTCTGCAGTGTGGAAGTGTAAGGTCTGGCGTCACTGGGGTCATCCCAAATCATCAGTCCGGCGACAACCCGGGCGACATCGAGCAATGTCGAGCGTCTGACGGCGTTAACGACAAGAGAGCAGCGAGCAGCAACTTCAAAAGTGGCGAGTCCTCTGGTGTTCTTACATCTCAGGGGTGCCGCTGCCTTTTTTTAAAAATTTAAGGCGTCCTATGAACACGAGGTTGGCCCACTTAAACCTGCACAGGCGAGCGCAGGCCATGAGTCGCGAGTCGGGAGACGAGAGCGACGCGGGAAACCCGTTAGAGTGTAGTGCGCGGAAGGGCCAGAGAGATGAACGTTTAGGAAACCTCACGTCGGAGCGGTTTCGGACACGGGGGCGGAGATCACTGTGTTGCGGGAGAGCGCAATCCCACCGGAGATGGTGAAGCCACAAGGCACCGTTAACTTAACAGCTGCGTTCGGTGGTACAGTCAAGGCGAAGCTCGTGGTAGTCCCGTTGATGATGTCTAGCGAAAGCGATGTTAGCGCTGACCTAAAGGGGATGGTTTCCGTGCTTTGCGCGTTAACTGACCAACTGACAGCACGAGCGGATCGCCTGCTGTCAGAAAAAGCATGGAAATGGCTTAAAGATGAGTGCACTTCCGAGAGAATATTTAAAGGCGTGGAGAAGACAGGCGGCACACAGCTGACGCCGAAAAGTGGCCTAGTGAGCACGTGCAAAGAGCGGCAGTTAGAAGCCCAGAGCCCTGAAAGCCAGGGGGACGTCGCGACTATAGAGGGTATGATCACCCATGTTGTCGCCAGGAGCGGGGACGACGACAGCCTTCGGGGCAGCCGCGCGTCGCCCGATGGTACAGAAGCGGTGGGCAAGAAAGATGCAAGCGCGCCCGAGGAATTCCGTGAAAAGGAGCATGCCGAGGTAAAGCCGCGGATAGCCGAGGAGGACGCGGGAGCGTAAGGCATTGTTGAGAGACAACCCGAGCATTTGTGCGTGGCACAGAAGCCGGTGGAGCCTCGAGAGCTAGGAGACGCGAGTGAGTCTCGCCTTTTTCGCCCAAAAGCTGGGTCAGGTGGCGTATCGTTTGAGCAAGGCGTGGAATTTAGCAATGCTGAGTATGAACCGCGGCCAGCAGCATCGTGTGCTGTGGGTACTTGCGCGGTTTCAGGTCGGTTGGCAGATGCCGGAGAACGAGACCATGACCGAGGCGGCGAGAACTTTAGTAAGCACGGGGTGCGGTTCGGTGGCCAACCCAATGTAAATTCGGTGCGACAACCAGAAGTTCTTGAAGAAGAGAAATTAACCCGAAAGAGCTCGCATCTACATAGTAGCGTAAAAGGGGAAGGGGGGAGACTTCTCGAGCGGGAACAGTGTTGTGTGGAGTTTCATTTGGAGAGTCACTTAGAGCGTGTTGCAGGCTCACCTTGTCGGGGCCTTGATGGTGAGGAGATCGCTGTAGTCAAGATGTCGAGTGTGCCAATCGTAGGGACGAAGCTGATAGAATTTCAGGCATCGTGTGAATACTACCTAAGCAACGGGCTAAATTACGTGGAGGTAGCTCAGCCGTTTTCTGAGCTAACGGGAGAATGGGTCGCGGGCGAAATTGCGTGGGCAGATAGGGCGAACCACTCTCTGTGAGGCAGCGCCATTGATGAGAGTAGATCGCGAAAAGCCGTATTGGTTTGTAGTGAACTCGTTCATGGCGACCTCTGAGGTCTCGGCGGGGAATGGCGATGCTCAAGCGTTAATCGCGTTTGCACGGCACGGGTTTTCTCCAACTCAATGCCGCGATTCCTTGTTAGTCAGCTGGAGTTCAGGAGCATTCGATTTGTGGCCCTTCAGCGCACTGATGACCAGGGCCTGGGGCCGCTACCCAGTGTTGTTGCCAACGCATGCGCACTGTCGAAGACACCTAATGGTCGTTCGGGAAATGGCAGCGGTGCCTCAGGGGCCGTTGAGACACTAGAAGACTAGGCGCGTTGTGGACAC
Source organism: Rhipicephalus microplus (assembly GCF_043290135.1). Classification (NCBI taxonomy): domain Eukaryota; kingdom Metazoa; phylum Arthropoda; class Arachnida; order Ixodida; family Ixodidae; genus Rhipicephalus; species Rhipicephalus microplus. The sequence continues at coordinate 407,622,032 of NC_134710.1, read as the reverse complement.
TCCTTTAGTTAAAAGTGACGTGCGTGAACCTAAAGACACTTGAACAGCGCTTGCGTTGAAATGTGTGTGTGTCTCAGTGAAGTGTGTTTTTTTTTCTTGTGTGTAAACACGCAAGAGTGATGGGTTTTTTGTTTGACTTGAACCGCACTATGTGTGAAAGGGTGTGTGTGTTTCAGTGAAGTGTTTTTTGTGTATATGTACGACTGTAAGCATGCAGAAGTTTTGTTGTTGTTTGATTTGCCTGCTTTGTCGATTGTACTTGTGTACACAGTGACCTCGTGTCGGTTTTCTTTTTTTTGTCGCTTTGTGGTGGCGTTCGTTTAGTTGAGCCCCAAGGTTTAAGCAGAGGGAATATTGCACATGTTGCAGAAACACCTCTGGCGTTCAAGGAACTGCGAAGTGCGGCTGCAAGGTTAGGGACGTTCGACGCCATTCCTTCATGTTGTTGTTATTCGCGTAGCTGCATTTGAGCGCTTGCGCGAATATTGGAAAGGGCGTGTAAGGTCTGGCGTCGCAGGCCAGGGGAGCGAGTCTTCTTGGTCACAGAAGGGCGCGCTTCTCAAAGAGCCCATTTTCGAGAGACGATAATCTCGGCGTAAGCGCGCCCCTTCTGGCAAGAGAGCCACGGTCAGTCACCACGTTTAACAACCAGCTAAGGGGTCCCCGGCCAGCGGATTGCCGGCGGGTGACATGGCGACAGCGTATAGACACCCATCCATCAGGATTAGAGTCCACGGGATGGCTGTCATGCTGGACAGTGTAGTCATCTCACGGTAATGGCAGGAGTCCCACAGCCGAACGGCGCCACCATTTTGTGCTTTCGCAGAGTTCGTGGAACGTAGTGTGCAGGCCAGTCCTTTCTTCTCTCTCTCTCCGACCGAGTAATCGAGTGCTTGAATAGGAGAGCGAGAAGAGAGGACGCCAGCAAATGTTTAGTCTGTCTAATAAACAGACTAATTTGCTTTGGTTGGCCGTGAGGAGACTCGGGAGGGGCAACTGAGGGATTAAAACCTGGATCCCGAGTCCTCATGGTCGTTCTGGTCGCCACAAAGAGTGCTCTGCACTATCGGCTCTGCTGAAGCAACACGCGATGGTTTCATTGGTGAAAGTGTCTTGTAAATATGTACATAGTTTTCTGTAGATAAGGTCGAGTTGTTGCAATGTATCTAAAGGCTCTGGTCTCAATCCTTGACAAGCAGCAGCCACGACGAGACAAGACGGGCACCAAGCAGCCAACCTTCCACTCCCTTCTGTAGCAACAGCCGCTACGCAGCTGAGAGAGCTCTGCTCAAGGGAACAGAGGGAGTGGGTAGGAGGTTGAGTTTTACTGGAAGGTTGGTCGAACGTATGCGGATGCTCACGACGCTCGAGGCGTGCATGGATTTCGGTAGTGGTGGACTCAGTGTGATTTTTAGAGCGTTCAGTGAAATATTGGTGGCCTCCGTATAACTCTTTAGGGCATTCAGTCAGGTGTTTGTGTCCGCAATGGCCGGTGGCAGGGTGTTGAAATGGACTTCGATTTCGCGTCTATATAGGGTCGTGAGATTTGCAGATGCTGCTTTAGAGACCGCTGCAGCGATATCGGTTTCGGCATGAAGCAACACGGTGGAGGTGTTCGCTTTGCGCTTACCCGCGGGCTATGATTGCAGCTTGGATGGGGAAGAAACGGCCTGGATGACTGGATGATGACTGAAATGACTGGGTGTGATGTGTGAGGTTTCCTATTCTGGACATTAGTTTAGAAAGGAGAGCAGAGACTGCCGCGAGTATAGTTGTGCCTTGAGTGAGGTGTTCTCCCTGACCAACTCCCTCACCTGTGGATCCTGCGACGATGTTGGTGACACTTTGAGCGACGCTGGCGGTCTTTGTACCCAGGCAAGCTTCTTGGTACACTCTAAGGCAAAACTACCCGAAAAAGAAGTAATGAAGCCCAATAGGCACGCGCGATGAACGGCTGGACCATTGAGGAGTAACCGCAGAGGGATGCGTGCCGCGTGCAAACCACTTAGTCTTTCTCTTCAATGCAAAGGGATGAACCGCGCGAAAGATGCGGGCCGTGCAAAAAACGCTGTCGAGAAAACTAGCCGTCCTCCTCTCTCCTAGCTCAGTCTTCCCCCCGATTTCGCTGGTGATGGTACGTGTTGGGTCGCGCTCGGACAGCTCGACGATCTAGAATTAACGACGTGGTTTTTGTGTGTACCCTTCAATGAGCATGCACTGCTGCTTTTACATTTCACCCAACCCATGAAATCTGGACCCGTTCTCGACACGTCGCCACGACGCGCTTTATAATTCTCGCTTGGTCGAGATGGTGAAGACCAACTCACGACACCACCAGTTGAGAATCACGACCAACATTGCGGCCGAGAACACAGGCCTGTCGGATACATTATTTCAGTCTGAGACTCGGGGCAAAAATAAGCGCTGGATTCTTTCACAAGTAGGTGATCATTCTCTATTCGGCCGTACTGTCGGGTGTGCTATACGTATCGCATTTCCGGCAACGGGCTCGGTGGTTTTGTATATAGCACGCACATTTGCACGGTGAATGTCGATTTCGGCGTCTGTAGTTAGCCTGTGCTTTTCGCCCACTCGGAAATTGGCCGCCATTGTCCTCGGCTTCCCGGACGCTCGCTCATCGAGTGCTCGCCTGTCTTCGCCGCCGTGATGAGCTCCGGACTGACGATATTGGGCGGAGACCTCGTCGCTGTTTTGCAAGTCGTCCAAAACACGTTGGGGTTGCTCGTAGCAAGCTTGGTTGTAGTGTGTCGCGCTCTGTAAGTGCACCGGCACAGGCTGGTGAGGCTTTCGCTGGCGTCGGAACTGCGTCTGTAAAAATTGGTCGCCATTACAGTTGGCTTCCCCGTAAATCAGTCGCCAGCAGCTCGGCGCCGACCGTTGGCGGCTGCCACGGCTGCGGATTCGCGTTTGCTTGCTGCCTTCGCTTCGGTTTTTGAAGAAAGAGCCGAATTACCGTTGGTTTTTTAGGCACTCGCTCGAAACCAACTCAGGGCTGTTCGTGGCGGCGGCCCAGCGTACGGTCGCTTTCCTCTTCGAGGTTAATTGGCGACAGAAACTCGGCGTGAAACGCCGTGTTTGATATCGCGTTCGCTTGCCCGAGCTGAACGGCGGCGCTTGCTTAGAACTCGCTGGTTCGCTGACGGCACGGTGGTTCGCAGCGCTTCGGAGTTATGGCTGCTGCTACCGCACTTAAGCTGTTGCACTGCGGAGTTTGAAACGCATCTTTGACGATGGGTTTCATCGCGTTAAAATATTTACATGTCCTATTATAGACGTATGTTTTTATCTCACCTTGCACGTTTATGTCATACCCATGCATATCCATCCTATGTCACGCGTGATTAACTATTTTTACAATTTTATTATTCAGCCTTGTGCACACATCGTGCATTAGGATGTGTCTGTGAGCGCTGGCGTCTGCAAGGCCTGTCATTTCTCGCTTTCGTCCAACCAGCTTCAGAAGGACTGTAAGAGATGTGATTGTAAAGTTGTTTGCGTGTCATATTTTAAACGTATGTTTTTATATCAACTTGCACGTACTTGTCATGTGCGTGCATTCTCATCTTCTGTCACGTGTGACTAACTATTTTTTACTATTTTATTGTACAGCCGTGGGAACACGACATGCAGAAGGCTATGTGCGCTGGCGTCAGCAATGCCTGTCATGTATCGCTTCCATCGAAGGAGCTTCACAAAGACATTACAAGATGTGACAACGAGGCGGCATTAGTACGTTTCACCACGAATTCTCTTAAATAATAGAAACATTCTTGTGAACAGAAAAAAATAAAAGGTTTGAATGTCTTACTTTTGTCTTTCGTTGTTGCAGTGACTGCAAAAGCAGTGACACACTGGTGGCTTAATAATTTTTTGCGTGTACTTTTCAGCGCCATGTTTTCTCACTGCCCAGAAAAACCGGCGAAAATAGTACAAGCCTGGCGGAGAATAAATAGAAATCAATATTTGAACTTAGGATAAAAAATTGATCCGATTGGAGTATTTGAGTGGACCAACCATTCATCCGGCAAGGTGCAACTGTGAGGACTAACAGTCGTCCGGTAAGGTGTAATTGTGGGGACTAACGGTTACCCGATAAGGTGTAAAGGTGAGGACTAAATGTTAGTTCTTTGAGGTGATTTGTGGAAATAACGGTTACCTGCTAAGGTGTATATGTGAGGACTAATTGTTATTCCCTCAAATAGTAGGGGTAACTTTAAGAGACAAGAAGAGAGCAGAGTGGATTAGGGAACAGACGGGTGTTAAGGATATCATAGTTGAAATCAAGAAGAGGAAATGGACATGGGCCTGGCATGTAGTGCGTAAACAGGAGAACCACTGGTCATTAAGGGTAACTAACTGGATTCCCAGTGAAGCCAAGCGGGTTAGGGGGAGACAGAAGGTTAGGTGGGCAGATGAGTATAAGAAGTTCGCGGGTATAAAGTGGCAGCAGCAAGCACAGGACCGGGTTAACTGGCGGAACATGGGAGAGGCCTTTGTTCTGCAGTGGACGTAGTCAGGCTGATAATGATGATGATGATGTTAGTCTCTTGATCTGATCTGTGGGGACTAACTGTTAGACCCGGTGCCGTTACTTCCTAAAAGGATTAATGGTTGTGGCAGCCCCATTAGTCCCCAAAAAGACGAACCACACACCCTTTTAGCACCCTTTTGCCTTAGAGTGTACCAGGCGCGGACGATGACTGCAATGATCCCTGGGACAAATTAAGGGAGGAGGAGAGAGGCGACGAGGACGAGTTGAGGTGGCTAGCAGAACGGGATTGCTACTGGGACTTGGACCAGCACTTGGACCGCGATTTGGAACTGGACTGAGACCGAAGCCTGAACCAGGACCTCGATGGGGACTGGCCACGGGTGCGGGGTCCGGAATGACCAGTCTGTTGCTGTGGCTGCGGCTGGCAGATAGGCGGGTACGACTGCTCTTCACGGCCATGAGTGATTGGTGCGAAATATCGATGACTGCTGTGGTTGTGGCTCTTCGCCGGGTGCTTGCGCCGGTGCGTTGCTGCATGGGGTAGGCTTCCTAACGAAACGGTATTTTCAGGTCGAACTGTTCGTTGCGTGACCGCCCTTACAAACGATGCAGCGGGCATGGCATGTTGGTTTTGTGACCAGTGGGATCGGCGGGTGTTCCTCGCCACAACACACACACTAAGGGTGAAAGTGGTGTTTGTGGAGTGAACCCGCACTTTGTCGCGGGACGCTCGTGGCTGGTCCGGTAGCGATGCTGCCTTCAACAGAGCTTGTACAGTTGCCATGGCGGCAGCATCGTAAGGTTGACGGGAGGTTTTAGCCATCCTACGATGTGTATGGCGTCAGGTGGCATCCAGCGTAGTGGACCACGTCTTCGCAGGAGCGTCGGGTGTGATTTCCGGTCGTTACGTGAGGGCGTCGCTTGCTGGGCGCCGTTCAGGTGCGCGTCGCCTGGTGGAGCTCGAGGCGTCGCTTCTAGTAGGCGTGAAAACCGGGTGACGGCTGCCGAGAGCCATCCGACCATTCTCCTGCCAAAATCTTGGTTCCTTCAACCATGTACTCTATGTCAGGGGCGTCCGGGCGCGGCAGAAGCGCGGGGTGAAACGCTAAAGCACTGGTAATACGCCTACGCGAAAGAAATTGGGAGCGTTGCAAGAGGCTCACGGACGCGAGAGCTAAAAACGCATGTCCGCTCTCTTCGAAAGCTTGAGAAGGTATTCCGGTTGAAGAAATTCTTAAAGTGCGATCTATATGTAATTACGGTGAGCGACAATGATTGCGTTTGCAGGCGAGATTATTGCGCCACAAGGCAGCCACGAGAAGACGCAAGCGCACAGCTACTAGCTCAACTATTAACTCTTTACGAGTTAGAAGATGTAGGTTTTCTCTTTTTGACTGGTAAAGCACACCAGCCTACACACACTATCAAAGCGGAAGTCATGCTTGCTTTGATCAAAGTTACATTCTTTTACAGCTTGTACCGCTATGCCAAACATGTATCCTCTATACTTTCAATGCCAGACAGATGCTCCCGATCTAGCTGTTCGCCACTCTCGCCTCTAGCTCTCTTCTGCTCTCGCCCATCCCTTACCTTCGCAACTGCTTTGTGCTCATGAGTGAGACAACCCATTATGTAGTGCTTCATGACGGAAATTGTATGAAGTATTTTTTTCTTCAGTTGTCTACAGATCCATGGGGCGGCATCTTGCATTCCTCTTGTTCACAATGCTGGCTAGAAAACACCAGTTTTGGAGCCTGACTTAAATACTTGAATAGCACACCCAATTTTTCACATGTGATGTGTGGGAGTATTCACACAGTTATTAAATATTGTAGTCCGTACTGGGTAAATGTGCTACCATAAGTCTTTAGTAATGCAGAAGGGATGCCATCTAAGTCAACCGATAAGGATAATTTTAAGTGCCTAATCTTTGAGCAGATCATCTTTTCTTCCATTGACAGACCACTTGTTATTATTATTATTATTATTATTATTATTATTATTATTATTATTATTATTATTATTATTATTATTATTATTATTATTATTATTATTATTATTATTACAAACGTTAACATTGATTGATTGAAATGTGGGGTTTAACGTCCCAAAACCACCATATGATTATGAGAGACGCCGTAGTGGAGGGCTCCGGAAATTTTGACCACCTGGGGTTATTTAACGTGCACCCAAATCCGAGCACACGGGCCTACAACATTTCCGCCTCCATCGGAAATGCAGCCGCCGCAGCCGGGATGCGAACCCACGACCTGTGGGTCAGCAGCCGAGTACCTTATCCACTAGACCACCGCGGCGGGGCACAAACGTTAACATTAAAAAGAAGAGGTATGTTATCAGCGTCAATAAAAAGGCATATGATAAATGCCGCCCAATTCACCTTCGTTTAAGTGTTTGTACTTCACTATCTAGTAATTACAGTTGAACTGAATTGGCACGCGCTTAAGCCAACAAGTGATAATGCCATCAGTTGATGCGCCATCACACAACGTGCTAGCCATATCAGCACAACTACGGTAAACTCCAAGAAGATGAAGCTTGTTTAAAGAAAAATGACAGACTAATATGATGATGGCATATTAAATTTTGTTAGTCTCGATAGTCACTTCCATGTACAACGTCAACAGACAAGTTTGAATGCTATGGTTCTTTCCATAAGGTCTGGCTATACGAAACTTTATTCGTAGAGTTTTGACCAGAACTACTACTACTCCAATGGTGTATAAAACAGGAAAATTGTTAGAGGAATAAAAAAATGACAATTGTGTAAAGAGCGTAACAAATTATCAGGTAGTTGCAAAACGGTTAACGGAAGAGGTTCCAACAGCACTTCCGTGAGAACTTCGTTGAGCAAGTAGTGATCCCAGAAAGGCCGGTAACATGAAGGCGTCTGAAACGTTTTTCTAATGACTGATATGTGGGGTTTAACGTCTCAAAACCACCATATGATTATGAGAGACGCCATAGGGGAGGGCTCCGGAAATTTCGACCACCTGGGGTTTTTTATTGTGCACCGAATTTCGCGCACATGAGCCTACAACATTTCCGCCTCAATCGGAAATGCAACCGCAGCAGCCGAGATTCGATACCGCGACCTGCGGGTCAGCAGCTGAGCACCTTAGCCACTAGACCACCACGGCGGGGCGCAACATTTTCCTAAGCTCTCATCGAATGACAAGGCTATGGGATATTGTTGCCTGCCCAACGGACTTCCAGAAAAGTATTTTCAATCCGTCAAATATGAGCAGAGTTACAGGTACTTTTTCGCCGCTATAATTGCTATCAGTCTGCTTTTATCCGATCTAGAGTGCTAAAAGATGAGCACCCTTTTGAAGCTTGCTAATTATGTGCTTTACGATGCAGCACCAACTAGCCCAAAGCTTCACTTTACTCCCCACTGAATCCTAGCAGGTCAATATTTCAAGAATCTTTCACAAGAGCTCAATTTATAACCACACCACTATTTCTAGACTTGTATTAAAAGCCTAACAATTATGTTTGCATTAAGCTTGACTAGGTGATATCACTGCACTTTGTGCTTTTTGGATTGCGCAAGCGGAGATGAGAGTGTATAGCCGAAAATCAGTAACACCTGATTGGCCCACTTGGTAGTTTGTCTTTTTTTTCCGTCCCTGTTTTCGTCGCACTAATACTTCTTTAAGATGACTCCACGCCATATTGCTAACATTTTCTACGTGTTTCGTGAAGAGATATGATGCTATAAGGAGAGAGTGCCTGAATAGGAGGGGCACTAAAGGTGACTACGAACATCTGCAGTACTTGAACTCAGACAACTTTATGAGCCCTTTAAAGCGCGTGGCAAAACCCTGCCACCTGTTTGGATCTTCATAGATTAGAGGCATTTTCGCGGCAATAAATTAGTAAGTCAATGCACTATGAAACACAGGTTACTCGATAATTACGTTGAGAAGTGGTTGAGCACACTTTTAATGAGTACAGAATAAGCAAGCTCACCGGGTCTTTACCTAATTATTCGTGCACGCACAAACACAAGCTCATCAACTCACACTGCTCGGATTCCTCGAGAGTAGCGCGGCTATGCAAAGCGTGAGCATCGAGGCGCTGAGTGGCAGGAGGCGGCGCACTTGACCATAAGTGACGCGCTGCGGGTGGCCCAAGCACATCGCCGTCGTGGTATACCACACGGAATCCGCAATGCATGATGCGTGGATGCACATTTCTTTTTTGAGATAGGCACGATGCGGACTAGCCGTGGTGGCGATGAGTGAAAGAAGGGATGCCCGCGCGTAACGAAGTGTCACCACGCACAAGTATCCGTGGGAATGACAGCATAATGGTTGCTGCAAAAAATCTCTAAACAGGGTCTATTTCTTCTTCATTTCAGCAGGGCAATGGGGGATGAGGACTAAAAACAAAAAAATGTGCACAACACGGGTGCTGATTCGCAATCGAGTTTTATTTTTTTAACTTACTGATATAAAGGTGAAAAAAACTGCGCAGAAAACTGATAATCTTTGTGATCAACAAGTTCAGACATGTGCGGACAACAGGTATTGGAATGTGACATCACTTAGCGTAATAGAAGGTACAGTGATACATTTATCTCTTTTCCTTCGGATGTGGAACGCTTCGAGGACCTTTCTTGCTATCTGTTGTTTATGACGTGGCAGTATTGTGGTGTCAACGCCATAGCGTTGAGCCGCATGATGAGTGTACGGAATGACCGTGTACCATTTGGCGCTCGTAGCCCGTTCTGCGTTATCTCCCGCCTGTGAATGGTTTGGCTTCAAAGGTTTGCGCATCTTTTCACAGCCTTGCGCAATCGTGTGTTCCTGAAAACCTGCTTCCTTGTCTTGCCACCTGTTCGCTGAAGCTAACCCGCAGCCCATTCAGACAGGAGTTCTGCAAGGCTGAGCAAACGCATGACACGACTATGCCCTGTTTGATTATTTTTTTATGGTTTGATGTGAAGTCTAGTAGTGGCTTAAGTAGAAGATAATAGCGCCAACACACATGGGTAGGCAGAAAATCTAACTTGGAGACTGGGAACTGGAGCACCCCTACTGTCACTAACTCAACCATGAAATTTAGGCCGCTGCCATTCTTTCGGAAGACTTCCAACACTTATTCAGAGTTAGTATCTTCCTACTTAAAAACCACTTATGTTCAACCTAATGAAAGGCTTTCCATACAGGAAAGGGGAAGCTGCATTGGCTCTCGGTTAGTGCCAGTCCTTCTGAAAAATATTTCTGAGTTTTCTGGACAATAAGTTGGTGCAAGATATGATGGATTGGTCAAGCATGTCTTTCGCTACGTCGATGGCGACTTGGTGCTTTTTGATGTTCGTTATGTTCGTGTCGACACTCCATAAATATCTTGAAAGTGTTCCAAGTTAATAGCGGCCTAAATTTCATGGTTGAGTTAATGACAGAAGGCGTGCTCCGGTGCCTAGATGTCTAGACTTCAAGTTATATTTTCAGCCTACAGATGCCTGTTGGTGCTATAATTCTCCTTCACTTAAGCCATTACTAAATTTCACATCAAATCATCAAAAATAATTACACTGGGCATAGTCGTGTCATGTGTACACTCAACCTAACAGAAATTCTGTCAGGACAAGCTACAGATTAGCTTTAGCGAACAGGCGGCAATACTCAAGTAAGCACGTTTTCCGGAAGACACGATTGCGCAATCCTGTGAAAAGTTGCGCAATATTTTGAAGCGAAATCGTTGACAAACGGGAGGCAACAAAAAGAAAAACTGGCTACGAGAGCCAAAGGCACACGGTCATTCCGTATATTCATCGTGTGGCTCACGGTTTGAAAAACGTGGCTCAATGTTCCGGCGTTGACGTAGTTTTTTCCTCCCCACATAAGCTAGAGTCCATGTGCTCAAAAGTGCAGAAAAGCAGAGACACACAAATCAGACAAAATGGGTGTTTGCCGCAATGGCGACATCAAACACACTTTTCGTTATAGTGATTGACAAAAGGACATTGTCTACCAACTCCTATTATCATTTGGGAAAACATACAATGGAAAGAGCGGAAGATGCTTCAATATCCGTCTTAGGAAGCATGAATGATCACTATCAGGCAGCAAACTGTTTTTCACTCGCCGCCCATGTAAACAATGCAGTGGCCCTCCATTCTTCTCTGACACTAAGATATTGTCACGTCATAAACAACAGATAGCAAGAGAGCTCATCAAAGCGTCCCACATCTGAAGGAAAAAGATAATTAGATAATTATATCGGTGTACTTTCTATCACGCTGAGGGATGCAGAATTCCAATACCCAAGCGCCACCTGCACGTGTTGATTATAAAACTTATCCGTTTTCTGTTAGGTTTTTGTCACTTTTAGATTACATGTTATTCTTAAAAAACTTCAGCTACGAGACAGCACCCACGTTGTGCATATTCTTTTCTTCTTAGTCCTTGTCCCACAGTGTGCTGCTAAAATCAACATGAATGCGTACCAACTTGCTCAAGTTTCAATGCTCGTGCAGAGGTTATTTCCTCGATCCACAACCCCTGAGTACACAATTCACAGCGAACGCTGCTAGGACATAAAAAAGGCTCGATTCGGGCCCCATAGCTCTTCGCCGGTGGTGACCGCAACTACTATCAGACGAAGTAATAAAAAAACTAAAATAAAAAGTGCCAAGGACAGGATATGAATACAACCAGGTTCCTCTTCATGGCAGCCTTGTATTCTACCACAAAGCTACACCACTTATATTTTTAATCGTATTTATTCTACATATTTGAAAATATCACAAATGCTGTAACGTCTTGATGCATTCACTCAGCGACAATAATCGCACAAGCACCGCACAGGCATTCAAAGCCTGACACACATATGTACTGCGCAAACCCAGAAAAACAGGCGAAGTTCTGTCACACCGGGAGGCTCGTGAGGATGAGCATCTCATCAAAATGGAGTTCCAGCCTGGTCTGATGTCGAGTTCTTCAACTGAGTTCCTTGGATAGAGAGTCGTAAGCATGAACTGAATGCTTTTAGCAGTGGTTGTTTCCGCTATACGCTCTTGCGTGCGCATTTTCGACAAACTATGCAGTCCCACAAAGAAAAAACAAATAAAAAAGTTGATTGATAGGAGAGGTTTAACGTCCTAAAACCACCATATGAATATGAGGGACGCCGTAGTGGAGGGCTCCGGAAATTTCGTCCACCTGGGGCTCTTTAACTTGCACCCAAATCTGAGTACACTGGCCCACAACATTTCCGCCTCCATCGGAAATGCCGCCGCCGTAGACCGGAAAACATACCAAAAGCACTTCATCAAGAAATGTTGGTGGAAGGTAAGGTATCGTAAGTGCAATAATTGTAAAGGTTTTTTTAGAATCAGTAAGAATATCCCAAAGAGAATATCCCAAAATAATGGCATTTTTACACCTATTAAAACTGATTTCTTTTCTCTGGTACATCACGGAGATGACAGTTAACTTAAGAAACTAAAATGTCTTCCCTTTGCAATAAAGATTTTACTGGCAGTGTATCGGTGCGAAGTTTGTATAAGAAGATTTTTGTATCATGAAAAAGATACATTTTCCGTGGAGGTAGAAAAAGCACCGATAGCAAATCTCTATAGAGTCTCCTGCCTGATACTAGGTCCGTGTTTGTGGGAAAGCAGAAATTTCTTCATCAGTGTCCAGTTCCACAAAGTCCAGTTTTCCAGAGCTACACTGGTTATCAAAACTCAGTTACAAACTGACTCTGCGCAGGCTTCATCTCCAGGAATCACGTTAACATATGTAATAAAGCGCGTAGAGTCGTGAAGTAATAGTGAATCGCACCACAATGTGAATTGCGCCAACAGTGCCTCGATGAATGTTCCAACTGATTGCAGAAGCCTCGGAAAATTCTTCATCGTCGTCATTCACAGCATCCACAAAAGCCATATAATGCCTTACAAGTGTATAGTGGGTGCCACGCTTTTTCAAACAATGGCGAATAATGCAATTGTGGACGCTTCGCCTCTATACGCACAGATCTGAATCATATATGGCATAGTAGGTATCATTATGTATGCTTCGAGTAGTTGCTCGAAAATTGTTCAAAAAAGGATGTAGAAAGGCCGTACTTCCAGCTTCCGCTGTGACTGTTCTATGCGTTTCGCGCAAACCTCACTTTTTTTAAAGCGAAGCATTTCTTAGCGAACTTTGACGACTTTGAGCGCATCTATCCATCTATAAATCTATCTATCTATCTAGCCCCATACGACTTTTAGCTCTCCAGGCTGTTTTGATAATGGTATTAATACCGGAATCGGAATGGATCAACGTGACTGTAGGACAAGCATAAATGACAAGTCGTACCATAAAAATTATGACATCTGTGTCATGAATGTCATATTTCACATTTCATGGTCTTGCTGCTCTTACGGTGGTTTCGTTCACATGACACATTGCAAAACTGGTATGCTATGACATGAGAGCCTGGCAAACATAAGTACCAGACCGTAACGTCAAAATCGTGACCTGCATGTCATGCAAGTCATGACTACATGCCACACTCATGGCGTGCGTGCGGTCGTTTTGCTAGCTTCACTTATACAAAATTTGATATTACGCGATACACTCTAAGGCACAATGGTGTTAAAAGGGTGCGTGGTTCGTCCTTTTGGAGACTAATGCGGCCGCCACTACCATTAATCCCTTTAAAGACTAACGGCACTGGGTCTAACAGTTAGTCCCCACGAGCTCAAGAGACTAACATTTAGTCCTCGCATTTACACCTTAGTGAGTCCCACAATTCACCTGAAAAGACTAACATTTAGTCCTCACAATCGCACCTTATATAGAAACTGTTAATCCCCACATTTACACATTACCGCGAAACCGTTAGCCCTCATGGTTGCACCTTGCTGGACGAACGGTTGATCCACTCAAATACACCAATCGGAGGAACTTTTTGTTCCCAGTTCAAACATTGTTTTGTGTATTTTCCGCAAGGCCTAATACTTTTCGCCTAATTTTCTGGGCAATGAGCAACAAATTGCGCAGAAAAGAACACACGAAAAAGTAGTTAGCCACCTATGTGTAACCGCTTTCGCAGTCACGGCCACAACGAAAGGTAAAAGTGAGACACCGAAATCTTTCATTTTTCTACATACACTTGAAGTTTCTCCATTCTCTTAAGTGAATTCATGGTGAATTGTTCGATTGCAGTCTCGTTGTCAAATCTTGTTCACTCCTTGGGGAGCTCCTCCGACGGAATTGATAGATGACAGGTATTGCAGATGCCAGCGCACGCAGCCTTATGCCTGTTGTGTTCCCACGGCTTCACGTACAATAATATAGTTAAAGTAGTTAGCCACGCGTGACAGAAGATGACGATGCACGCATGTAACAAGTACGTGCATGTTAACATAAAAACAAGCGTTAAAATATGACACACAAATAACTTTACCTTCACATCTCGCACAGTCCTTCTGAAGCTGCTCTGACAAAAGAGAGGGATGATAGGCATCGCAAACGCCAGTGCACACAGTCTTCAGCATGGTGTGTGCCCACGGCTGCACAATAAGTTTGTAAAATAATGAGTCACACGTGACAGAGGATGAATACAAATGCATATGAGAAATAAGTGCAAGGTGAAATGAAAACACACGTGAGATATGACATTCTAATAATTTCACCATGATGTCACACATCGTCAAAGACTCATTTTGATCCCCGTAGCGCAACGGCTTAGAAACGGCGGCTGCAGTCACAACTCCGCGAACCACCGTGCCGCTAACAAGTCGGTGAGTCCTAAACGAGTGACGTCGTTCAGCTCGAGCAAGCGAACGCGAGACCAAACATGGCGCCGCGATGCACGTGGAGTGTCTGCCGCCAGCGAACTTCAAACAGGAGAGCCAGCGTACACTTGGCCGCCGCCACGAACAGCGCCGAGCTGGTTTAGAGTTAGTGCCGAAGAAATCGACGGTAATGCGACCCTTTTCCACAAACTCGAGCGAGTGCAGCGCGCAAACGCGAGTCCGTCACCGCGGCCAACGGACGGCGCCGAGCTGCTTGCGACCAACTCACGGGAAAGCCAACTGTAATGGCGACCAATTTTCAGTGAGTTCCCACGCTAGCGAAAGCCCCGCCAGCCCATGCTGGTGCATTTACAGCGCGCGACATACTACAACCAAGCTTTTTACGAGAACCCGCAACGTGTTTTCGACAACTTCCAACACAGCGACGAGGTCTCAGCCCAATATCATCAGCCCGGACCTCATCGCGGCGGCGAAGACAGGTGAGCACTCGATGAGCGAGCGTACGGGAGGCCGACTACAATGGCGGGAAATTTCCAGGCGGTCGCAAAGCACAGGCGAACTGCAGACGCCGAAGCTGACCTTCGCGATGCATTTCGTGCGTGCGATATACAACATGACCAAGCCCATTGCTGGCAAGCGTGATCCGTATCGCACACGCAACGAGTAGAATAAAGAATGATAACCTACTTGCCTTAGAATTCAGCGCTGTTTTCTGCCCTGAGTCGGAGCGAAGTATATACCTTATAGGTCTGTTGTCTTTTCGGCTGTCATATTGGCCTTCCAATTTGTTTCTGTCATGTGTTGGTTGTTACTATCTTGAAGCTAGAGATATACAGCGCGGCGTGGTAACATGTCGACACTTGCCCCAGACTTCATGGGTGCAGCGAAACGTTAAAGCAGCCGCCCACGCTCACCCAAGCGTTAACACAAGCACCACGTCGTAATTTTTGGACTGCCGAATCCAGGCGGCCGTGGTCGAGCACTCCGAGCGCGACGCACCGCGAACCATCGCCGGCAAAATACGGGGACAGACTGAGCCAGCAGAAGAGGAGAAGGAGGGCTAAGCTACTCACGTTGGCAACGCTTTTCGCGCTGCCTGCAATCCCCGGGCGGTTCATCCCTTCGGAGCGTGTTTGGAGACTAAGAGGTTTCGTGCGGCAAGATTCCCTCTGTGGTTGCTCCTCAACGGTCAACGGTTCATCGCGTGTGCCCAATGGGCTCCGTTACTCCTTTTTCGGGTAATTTTGCCTTAGAATGTAGAATGTAAATGAAGGACGAAAATAGATGACTGGCGCAAACATGATAATCATGAAATCCGTTTCATGTAAACGCATGACTACATGCCATGCTCATAATGTGCTCGCGGCCGTTCCGCTTATTGATTGCTATGTAAGGTTTAAAGTCCCAAAACCACCATATGATTATGAGAGGCGCTGTAGTGGAGGGCACCGGAAATTTTGA
This sequence comes from Rhipicephalus microplus, assembly GCF_043290135.1. NCBI lineage: Eukaryota > Metazoa > Arthropoda > Arachnida > Ixodida > Ixodidae > Rhipicephalus > Rhipicephalus microplus. Next base: position 407,606,274 of record NC_134710.1, on the reverse strand, counting down.
CCACCTGGGGTTCTTTAACGTCTACGCGAATCTGAGCACATGGGCCTACAGCATTTTCGCCTCCATTGAAAATGCTGCCACCACAGCTGGGATTCAGTCCCACGACCTGCGGGTCAGCAGCCGAGTACTTTAACCACTAGATCATTGCAGCAGGGCTCGCATGGCCGTTTCGCTAGTTCAACAAATACCGAATTTTTTAGCACGTGAAGTGAATGGATGACGAAGGTAAATGACACGTCAAAACATGATAATCATCACATGGAAGTCACGTACGGTATAATATACGTACGCCTCAAAATGTTGTGCTGATATAAATTGACATCTCAGCCTTCCTTTTTCGTGCTTCACATATCATCGATTCCCGTTGTACGTGGTATCTGCCTTTTTTTTCATCGCAAGCTTCTATGATCCATATTCCCTTCCATGAACCACTACAAGATTATTGGAGGCGCCGCAGTGAAGTGCTCCGAAACTTTTTGACCATCCTGTGTTCTTTCACGTGCGCCTAAGCCCATGTAAGCATGGGATTCTCGGATTCCACCTTCATGTAAATCCTTCCATCATGGCCAGAATATCATCTCGTGAGGCTCGGGTCAGCAGTTCAGCACCATAACCAGTGGACCACCATGGTGGCCATGCCTAGTGGTAACGCGCACCAATAAAGCGTCTCGCAGCATTTCCGGTAGCACGTCACCTATTCTGGTATCTTAGTAACCTTTCCGTTGCTGGAATGGTTTCAAAATTGTGAAGGGTGACGAACTTACGTTAGCTTTTATTGAGTAACGGCAATGGTCACTATAGCACTGTGTTGTTCGTGAAATCAACATTTCAAATTAAAGCTTTGCTTTTTTAGGGGCGAAACTCCTGAAGTAGTGGGTCTGTCTATTTTTTGTATGTATGTACGTGACTGTCTATAGTTCCACCTTTAAAAACTGCCCATTCCTTCGTCCTTGCAAATATCCCACTACGCCCCATCACCGGTGCACCACTTTACGGACCACAAAGAAAATACTTTTGACAAGTAGCCTACATGAAATGCAATATGGTCGTACACTTGTATCCAGGTGCTTGTTAAAGAACCGTAGATTGCCCCACTGTGTCCATCCCTTATTTTTACGTGACCACCTATACTTCCACCTTTGAAAACTGCCCACTACTTCGTCTTCGCAAATATCCCACTATGCCTCATCACCAGCGCACTACTTCACCGACCATGAAGCGAATACCATTGAGAAGTAGCCAGTTAATATGAGATGAAAGATGGTCATGTACTTGTATCCGGGTGCTCCTTAAAAACAATAGATTGTCTCACTGTGTCCATTCTTTGTTCTTACGTTACTGACTGTAGTTCCGCTTTTGCCGACTGCCCACTACTTCGTGCTTGCAAATATCCCACTACGCCCCATCACCGGTGCACCATTTCACGAACCATAAAGCAAATACTGTTTACAAGTAGTCTACACGAAATGCAAGATGACCGTACACTTGTATTCAGGTACTTGTTAAAGAACCGTAGATTGTCCCACTGTGTCCATTCTTATTTTTACGTGACCGCTATAGTTCCACCTTTGAAAACTGCCCACTACTTTGTTTTTGCAAACATCCAACTACGCCCCATCACCGGTGCACCACTTCACCGACTATGAGACAAAACTGTTGAGAAGTAGCCAACGTGAAGTGCAAGATGATCATGCAATTTTATCCATGTGCTCGTTAAATAACAATAGATTGTCCCACTGTGTCCATTCTTTGTTTGTATGTGACTGACTAGAGTTCCACCTTTGCCGACTGCCCACTACTTCGTCCTTGCAAACATCACACTACGCCCCAGCACGGGTACACCACTTCACCGAACATGAAGCAAATACTGTTGAGAGGTAGCTAACATGAAATGCAAGATGGTCATGTACTTGTATTCAGTTTGGCCCGGCAGTTCATAACAGCAGGTGTCATTGTGGGTAAGCCGGTCTGCTAGAATGCTTTGAACCCCATTGCTGCCCTAGAAACGAAAAGCCTAGCCCACCTGTCTTGCAGGTGGGCCAGGCAGTTTGTTGTTGGTGGGTTACAAGGAACTCAATGGAAGCTTTGCGATGAACCCTTTTGTTGAACCTGGTCAAAGAGCGTGAGACGGCGCCACTGTTGCAGTTCTCATACAGTCAACCTCTCGACTCGGCTATTGTCGCCTACATGAGGTCATGACAAAGAATCGGAAGTGCGGGAAGGCGTCGCAATCACACTTCTCAGGCATCGAGCACCTCGCCTTACGAGTCCGAGAAACTCCTGAAAATACTGTAAGAGAACGCAGCCATGGACCGCTGCTGATGTTCGTGTCAGCGGCCATCTTCTCCCCAGAGGAGCTTGACTTTCCCTCTCCGCCGGACTCTTCCTCCTCACCAAGCAATGTCTTGAAGGCGTGAGCCCGGTGCGTCATTGTGTGGTGCGTTCGTTCTAACCATTGGACTTTTCACGCACGTCGTTCTTCTCACGAGTGGCCCAATTTCTGCACCATTTCTGGTGGGTGGTTCCCTGAGACTGGCTCGCCACTTGATTCGCGGCAACATTGGTCACCACCTTCTTCGGACTGACGTGTAGAGGAAACGACGGGCTGTAAAAGCCGAAGCCATTTTTTCAATATGAGCTGAATCTGTACATTTCTATCTTTCCATCATGTAAACGAACCTTCCTTCTATCTCTAACAACGAGTTTCCTCACTGGCGAAGATTGGCTATGCGGAAGACGGCGGAACTCAGCTACCGTAGAGAAACTCGTCATGCCTGCCATCGATCTCGTACCCTTAACAACTGGTCGCAGCGGTGGGATGCCATCAACCTCATACCTCTTACACCAGGTGCTCGTTAAACAACCATAGATTGTCCCACTGTGTCCATCCTTTGTTTTTACATGACCGCCTATAGTTACACCATAGAGAAAGTTAAACCTTTGAAAACTGCCCACTACTTCATGCTTGCAAACATCCCACTACGCCCCATCACCGGTGCACGACTTCACCAACCATGAAGCAAATACTGTTGAGAAGTAGCCAACATGAAGTGCAAGATGGTCGTGTACATCCAGGTGCTCGTTAAACAACAATAGATTGTCGCACTGTATCCATTCTTTCTCTGTACGTGACCGCCTATAGTTCCACTTTTGCCGACTGCCACTACTTCGTCCTTGCGAACATCTTACTATGCCCGATCACCAATCCACCACTTCACCGGCCATAAAGCCGTAATAATGAAGGGGGAATGGAAGCGACGTATAGCTACCACTTACGAATAATGAAAGTTTTTGTATAATCATGTGCAGTGTTTCTCACGTCTTTGATGATGTAGTGGGTGATATTCGTGGATGGTTTACGGTTAGTGGTGAGACCCTACAGCTCTTCATCTCACTCACCATTATTCACTTCGTGGATATGCTGTGATTTTTTAGAACGGTTAGTGATGAGGGGCTCTGATTACGATTCTTAGCCGCGCAACAACCAAATAAGACGGAAGAGAGTGAGACGTGGCGTTTCTTCCAGCTGTTGGAAGCTAGCCCTCTGTGTATTTTCTTCTGTTCTCTTTCAGTTGTTGCGCTGCTAAGAAGCGTAATCATTGTAGGTATACCAAGATCATCAAGCCTAGTGTTTCTAGAAGGGAGGGGGAGAGGACTGCCACAGAAGCAGCCTTGTTAAATTTGACCTTTATATAACAAACCCTAACATTCCTACATTCAAGACAAACTTCAGGTATATAAATGTTCGATCTATTCTTAGTACATCTCAAGGTATGCAAGCTTGTTCAGCTAACATCTGTGGCATCCCCTTCTGGTCCATTTGCGCCTAAGCTTGCAAGAGAGACTAGCAAGCTTTTGCTTCTCAGGTTTCGTTTACTTTCAGCTTAAATCTGATTCTTCCATATAATATACTTGTTAAACCACTTGAATTAAACTGGTGTAATTAACTAGAAATACAGTATTTTAGTTAATTTTACAAAACTGCGCCCATGAAGCAAATGTGACAGCTACTGCAATGTAGCCTTTCATTATCAAAGCGGCGAGTTGGGCTTGTTGGTACATTATTCTGGTGCACTATAGTGCAAAAAACACACAATAGGCAGAACGCAAATGACGACCACTGATTGGGAGAGAAATTCTAGCAGGTAACACAATATCTAGGTAGGAAACCTTCGAAATCTTTTCTGTCATGCGCATTCTTCACATTGTTTGCATGCTCTTTTAGCCTATCGTTTTTGCAACACCCAGTTAAGCCATTGTACACTTTACCTCACTTTAAAATAATTTCGCCTTCCATCCCTTCTGCACAATTAGCAAAGGGCATCCAGTGCTTTGTGCCACACACCTGATTCATCTTTGCCTCCAGGTCGGTCGATCTGTAGAACTTAGCATGTTTGGTACTGAAAATACGAGTTTCACGTCTTACCACTAGGCCACCTTTTTTCAAGTTGGACGACAGCTTTTGTCTATTAGGTATCAATGTTACCTTCTGCCAGCGCTATGCGATGGCTCCACAATTTTGTGGGTGGTGGCGTACCTTGTCGAGCAGGCTGTCTACAACTGAAATGTGGAGTGGCTCGAGATGCCCAGCACCTGACTGCCTTGTAGCTTGACGCTCAAATGTTTCAGAAGTAAAGTGTTGGCAAAATTTTCTCAGACCACTCTTGAGGCAGAACGTGACAATTGCTCGTTTAACGAGCTTAGCGTGGGTGGACTTGAAAAGTGGTAGTCGTTTTTTAGTGCATGGTTCATAGCACCGGCAGATGCTAACACATGTCAAATGAAACCGGATATCTAAAAATCTAATTTAGCCATTTACTGGGATTTCATGGGTTAGGCCGAATGGGCTCATCACACCGAAAAACACATCAAGTAGCACTATGCTTTGTATTTCTAAATCGTACGAATCACAACTTAAAACAATTAGGTAGTTATCAAGAAATCAGAATATGCTAAGAACATTTTCTTGGTGAGCAAGCCATTCATCTGAATATTGAAGTAAGCAAGAACTAGGTCTCTAATAACCAAGCGATATAGGAACGAGTGCATACGCCTTGCTTTTGTAGGTGTGGGATCCCTTCAAACAGTACGTAGGTAGACGGCTAATAAAAGCTTAAACATTCTAAGAAACGACCAGCAGAAATCTTCGCAGAGTTGGAAAGCAACGTAGCTGGGTTTAAAGATAGAATGCTCAACAAACTCAAAGATTAGGTTATGATGCAAGGAATAAAAAAGATCTTTGATATCAATTGATAAATCCTGACAGCACATGTCGGTGAAAGAATCAAAGACGTCTAAAGCCTGGTTAGAATTAGTTTTAAAAAAGGGTCATCTATCACTGAAAGCTTCAGATTACGCTGATTCAGATTCGTAGACAATAATCCAAAAAGGTGCATCGGCCTTGTGATTTTTTGCACTAAAAAGACTTTTGAAAAATTGTTCTTGCTCTTATTGATCGCATTAACCAGCTCAGAAATGTTAAGATTCTCACACTTTTTTGCATTAAACTTCTGTTCACTTAAGAAACATCGGAGTGAAATCTACTGCAGCAATTGTTTCTTTCGATATTGCTTTAAGAATATTTTTGCTCAGTGGAATCGTAAAACCACCCCTCTTATTGACCACGAAATTGTGGAAGGAGTGGTCATATAGAAGAGAAGCCGCTCGTCTAATGGGTGGGCCGGGTTTTTAGTTCTGGCAGCTGTAAGGAGGTTCGCACTTCCTGAAATACAACATGCGCTCTAATCGACAGGGGCTTCATGTGAAACCCTACATACAAAAAAGCTGTGCTGGCCTCGACTCCCTGAATGCCACAGGGAACGTTGTTCCAAGGGAAAGAACACAGGTTAGACCAGCTGGCAAAGTTGATTCACTGATGATGTGCACATTGCATTGTGACTTACGTGCGTGGGGTACGCTAAGTCTTCAGTTTTCTCAGGGCGGTATGAATATACGGGCTATTTCCGAATAAACATTGTTGAAAGTTCAGCGCTTGTTCTCGTCATTTGTGTTCGGTCCATTGTGTCTTTCTGCACTGTAGTGCACCAAAACTTTTATTATTGTTTCACAAGTACGTTCACAGACCAGGACCATCGCCAAAGTGTTTGAGTCTCACCATCCATTTATGTTATGAAGTGTACATTATCGTGTCTTCGAGTTTGTAAAGAGCGTATTAGAATTAAACATGACATCGGCATCTGCAAAGAGCTTCCAATGCCATGTCAGCTGAACGTAACAAAGAAAAAGTTTACACCACCTTTTACTTTTAAATATAGGTCTGCATTTATTATACAGTTTTTTTTTGGATATAGTGTCTGTGCTCATTATCACTTCTGTTCTTATTGATGTAGTAGACAACTAAAGCACATTCATAGTAAACCGTGAAAGAACTTATGCGATAAGGTTTGTGTGCCCCTCTTTTGTGAGATTGTTTTTATACAAGGTAAGGAGGAAGGAGTAGAAACAACTCTGGGGGAAATTTCATAGCTTAAGGAAGCTGCATGTTCGCTATTATGCCTGCATTACCTTAAAATAAAGATTTCTTTTATGAGCTTTTTGCTCAGTTTTATTTGTGCGTCTTGCAGTTTCGGTGAATGTTACAGTAGTACCTTGTTCTGAATTTATTTTTTTTTTGCAAGTGCATCACAGCAGCTCCGTTGGAAAATAACGGAGGACCTTGGCCCTTTTTTAGGTGTTTCTGCAGTGCAAACAAGATTCATTCGTATGAACGAGGCAATAAAGAAGCATAGCAAAATTCTACAATTCATAAGTCTCTCACCTCATTTACTGCAAATGCAGCATTCTACCATGTGGTCTAAAGGCACCTGTAACCAACACTACGCCAATTTTTACAATATTTTCATTTGTTTTTGTTTGAAATATTATATCAAGCCCATATATATGATTTCAAGCAGGTGCACGGTTTTAGTGCCATTTAGTTGAAGGCATCCGTGAAGACCTGTCTGACACAAGAGATATGGAGACATTTGGACTGCCAAAAGGTGCCAGAAGAAAAAAATTAATTCACAACGATTGCACTTTACATATAGTTCAGAGTAAGAGTGCTCGGGCATCAGAGTAACTCTAAAAGTTTATATAGTAACTTCTCATGGTCACTAGCTTCAACCTGGAACTATATTGAAGTACCATGTCAAGTGATAAGTTGACCTAGAGATGAGAAGTGCCTTAGACAGTTATGCGTAAGGAAACTGTATAGAGCAGATGATGGTTCACAAGAGGGAAACTTATTGGAATGAAGCCTTTTATTTGTTTTTGCAGTGACAAGTTGAATAATGAAAATGAAAAAAAAAGGTTCAAGAGCAAACCTTTGAACTTCGCGCCGAATCCTCACTGCCCGTCCGCCTGCAAGGCGTCACATAACCAAACAATCTTTTCATTTATTTACTTATTTACTTATTCATTTACTGCCGGTTTCTTCGGATCAAAATGTTATAACACCTCAGCAGAGATGAAAAGTTTCGAGACTGAATTTTTTTTCTTCCACACCTTCAGCTCAGCCAAAAGGCCATGGAGTATGTACACAGTAATTTTTTTTTCACGCAGAAAAAGTTTGTTTCGTTAATTTATGGCTGGGGTGCGCGAATGACAGGTCAATCGAAGATGCTTATAAGATTGCGATATCGGTTTCAGTTCTTAACTGCGCAAAGCGCTGCCTGCTTCCTGTAGCAGGTGTCAAGGCGACGTCCTGTTTACCTTTTTGGCTGCAAGACATGCGTTCAACGACCAAGCTTCAGCGCTGTTCTACGTCACATTGTGAAATCTAAGTAGATAAATACGTGGCGATCACATTTAGCACCATCCGGAACATCGAGAGGTAATATTTGATGTGCGACACTTCGCCTACTGGTCGTCAGAAGGTGAGCAAAACGCCTCTGCAGCATGCATGAACTTGCGCGGTCAACGTGTTAAGGCGAATATCTATTGCTTTCAGGGCTACCGCAGTCCTTGAATTTTAAGAATGGCACTTGGCTGCTTTCACGTTGCATTAGCGACCAAGGCCTGAGTCTTCAATGCGGAAGATTGTGAGCTGCACAAACATGGCGTTCGGAGAGCCAGACGTTGTACCTTTTTTGTTCTTTGACGGATTTCTCCACATCTTCATCGGTTCCTGTGAACTACCGCAAATTTCTAAGTGCATTTTTAAAACGGTAACGCATGCGTTCGCGTGTAGGATCATTCAGTGCCCTTGCTTTTTTTGTTTTTGTTTTTGTTTTGCACAGAAAGAAGAGCGGCCTGTGGTTGCATAAACTGCAGCAAAAGCGAGAGTTGGTTGTTGCTTTTGGTTCATTTTGAAGCAGCGCAAAGCCTAAAGACAAAAAAGACAGCGCTCGTGTTGGCCAGCTTTTTCCGTCTTTTCGCTGTCTTCTGATGATGTTTCACGCACGAACCGCCTTGTTTACTTGTTTTCTGCACTGCACGAAGCCATAAGACTTTCGCCACTGCGGCCTCCCTCTGGCTGCTGTCGTTACTGTACTGTCCACTCTTAGCAAAGTTGTACTGTTGAGACTCTGTGGACAGCAGACGCAGCATCTTGAGCATACGTGAACGCAGTGGTTCAAATCACAGACGCACGTTATATTTTCTTTATCTTGCAGGTTCATAAATAAGCGCACACGCATGTGCAAATAAACAGGTGATACGGTGGCATGCTTGTTTATTCACAAAAACAATACAAGAAAACAAATGAGTTCCTTTGTCCGAAAAATTGTGGGCAATTATTTTTGTGCAATATTCAACCTCTTACAGTATTATTGCAAAAATTTTTGTGCTGTTTTTTGAAGCGGTTTAATGTTGCCATAGTGGGTATAACTTAAGTTGATTTTTAAAAAAAGCCATCAATACAATAGCGCTCGCATTATTGAAAACACGCTAATGCCAAACAACATCCAAGGAAATGTTATTTGTTCCAATTATCGTACAAGTGTGAAGTGGGCAAAAAGACAACTTTATGCAACCGATAATTGCTACAGATAACATCTCCTACACTTTCCTTGCCATTACTTCCTGTGCTCATAATTATTGTATGTAACAAAGAAAAACAAGTTCTTAAAGTACGCTTCTTTCTTTAATACTGTATGGATTGTTCTGATCTACTGCTGGTTTCTAGAAAAGGAATGGTGCTTTTTATCCACTTCACTGGCGTGCACCTTTCTGTTACAATATGCATTTAGGTGAAAGCAAAACAGCAAGTATGCACCCATTCTGACAATTTTTTTTAGTTCTACAAGATATACAATAGCTTCACACGCCAGGATAGTTGCTAGTAATTGTGTCAAAGAAGCATGGAGGTCGATGATCAAGTAGTTTTGAAGAATAAGGAGCATAAACGTTAAAAAACCGTGTAAGTCGGGGTGTCACAATACTTGCTACACCTGATTGCGAATACACGGCAACATTTAAGTCAAAGTGCCAAGTTGCTACACGAACCTTTTTTTTTTTCAATTCATTCGTGCCGAAGAGAGCATCTGAATAAGTAAGGCGTAAACCCGCAAAGGCTCATGGAAGGCGCCGTCTGCATCGGCTTTCTCTTCAATATATCCGTGGCGCTCTGTTTCGCTGACCGCGTTTTTGGAGCTGTATACACGTCGTTTCTTTTGATTGGGTTGCAAGCTAATTGCTCACGCAATCATTGTTGATTGTGCAACTGTCAGTTGCTCGAGTTTGAGCACCAAAGAGAAAAAGATGTCGGATTCTCTTGGAATGAAGATAAAATATGGAAGTGGGTTTTATAGGACAGCCACGGTGACAGCCACGGAAGGAGAGCCACGGCGAGTCGTATAGCCTTAGGATGCCTAACGTCATGTGGATGATATTTGTCCCAAATCCTGCATGAATGATTTCGTTTGTCTTACACATACATACAGATGCTCCCAGCGAAAATTCACGGTAGGTTGACTACGTGCTGTCGACATTTTGGCATGACAAAAGAGGAACTGAGGTATCAAGAAGGAAGCACGAAAGGCATTTGAATGTGCAGTTTTTCATCATCAAAAGCACAATCACTATATACGCATCTACTACAAGCATATGGCGTTTACGCTAAAACGCACGGCCGCTACGTCCTCTCTGACCTTCATACATAAATACGCGTGACACAGCCGCTACGCGACATCAGGCCAGCGGTGACGCTGCAGAATCCATGGACACAGCATTTGTCAATGACTGCAGCGATGTATATGTAGTCAGTCAGTGGTTCTGACGGCGACGACCTCGCATCAGTAGGACAAAATGATGTCAGTAACGTTGTGTAGACAAGAAAATACTATTCTACATATAGAACAGCTATGCAATATGTTCCTGGTGATTTCAAGTGTTTTTCCAAGCATTTCTTTTAGTAGTCAGTTTATTCTTACTTCACCCAGTGCACATCGAGCAGAACAGGTAACTACGCATAACAGCCACGGCGCCTGACTATGAAGTGAGCGTCGTCTCGACCAGCTTGTTTACGGACACGATGCAATGCGTAAACGCCAAACAAGCTCGACTTAGCTGAAAAAAGTTGCTGTCAATATATTTCACTTTTTAAAGTTTTGTCAGTGCTGCATTAAAGTCGAGGTCATCACGAACGAACTATTGAACAGTTTTACAGGTCGTTGTCATTGAACGCATAGTTTCAGTAATAAAGGATACCCCTTTCACACGATGAACACTGATACAAGGTGTGGTGCAACTACGAATGCAAAAGCAGCTGAGCACCCCCAAAGATGAAAACACGTAAGAAATAAGCACGTTAGTGGACACCCTGCATTATTATACAAGTGTAAAGTAGTTGAAAGACGTGACAGCTAAGTCCACGCCACTTATTATTCTGAAGAAACGCTGAATCGTGATAGCATGTACAGTCTGTTGTTCGCCACTTGAAAATATTTCACGACAGCACATGCTTTCTTTTCGTGGTCAGTCGTGGGTGCGGCTATGCTAACTTGCTCCAGAAATTCACAGCATACACGTTGGGTTGCTATGAAAAAAGAGAGCACACCGACACCCAAAGAGTGACGCAGCAGATGGATGAAGAGCCCTTAATCCGTAAGCCAGTGCAGACCGCGTGTATCCCATAAGTTTTTGCGAGTTGACACCTTGCCTATAGAACCACCTTCCCCACTCAGTTGCCAACAAGTCAGACCATTATTCTTTCCAAGTGGTCTTGCATAACATTCTATAACCTAAATGTATTAACCACTCTCCTTTGTACAATGTTTGCCGTTGAGAGTATTTTTTAAATAAACTATTTATGTTTAGGCACTTCGGTGATACAGTCAAATTAAAATTTCATGTTTTCACTTTTTTAGAGGGGCATACAAAAAAATTTATTGAGCAACGTTCAATTAGAGTGACTTGTTTTAAGCAAGAAAAATTTTATGTTGAACATCTGCTACGTCCTCAGTTGTCAGTTCCTAAGTACGCTTAGCTGTACCACGTGCTTTCTGGGGGCAAAGGAAAGAAGCAGCGATCATGCGTGTGGTAAGTTCATATGCTTCTTTTTATACTTCCACAGTTTGACAAGCATTCATCAGTTTTCTGCAGTGCCACTGATTCACCAAATCTTAAATGGTTGTAATGAAAGTACATAAACACGGGTGATACACCTTTTATTCGTTTTTTTTTTGTTTGCAGCTCCTCTAAATGTGACTTGCACAGATCATGTATTGGAGCTGTCTGCTGCTTCAGTTTCTCACACTTGGATCTTCAAAAAAAGGTGAACTTTGCTCTGAAGAACACACCACCGATCAAGTGCACAGTTTCCGCAGGTCGTCCTTTGGCCACATCCCTTGAAGGTCTTGCATAACATAAGCATTGTGAATGCTGACCACATCGCTTTCTCGTCATACTTTACATAGAGAGCCTGCAAAAAAAAAAGACAGAGCGATAAATACCCAAAAGAGTGGTGCCACCTTACAAATAAAAAGGCATCACTCTCACTTCCCAAGACATTAAATTTAGAATTCAAGACGACAGAAATGAAGCGATTGGGGTTACATTCATTTCTAGAAGTTATAAAAATCCAGTTAAAAAGCAACTTTCCACTCGTAAAAAAAGGGAAAAGAAAGTGTTTAACCCTTTCGTTGTGAAAAACGTGTAGCGCATGACAAAGACGTGGACTAAAAAGACAACATGACGATGTGAAGGACAGCGCATCATCCAGTCATCTTTCTTATTGTATTTTTGTACGCCACATGTTTTCATAATGTATCACCACCAAGTCTTTTTTTACATCCTATCAATTTAACCCTACATAGGTTTTTTTAACCTATGTAGGGTTAATTTAACCCCTCCACCCAGCCTCGTGTTTTCCTGCCAGAAGCAGCTAAAGCGCGTTTTAAATGTGGAGAATTTCTTAATCGCATGATGTCTCTCTTCGGCGACAGCTGTGGCTCGCGTCACGTGCTGGCCTAAGAAGACACTTGCAAAACTGTCGCTCCCCTCACCCTGTCTCGCTTTGCAAGGCCGATGCAGGCAGCGTCTGCAAGTAAAAAAAACGACTGCTCACGCTCTGGATCGCGCGATCAGATTTCAGTCAAGTGCATCTTGGCTTTCGCATGACGTTGAAGGCAGCAATTCTCCTTTATTCTATAAAGAAAAATAATAAAGGCGAAATAAGAAGGACAAATGGACGTGGGCCCGGCATGTAGCCCGTACGCCGGATAGTCGCTGGTAATTAAGGGTAAGTGACTAGATTCCCAGAGAAGGCAAATGCACGAAGGAGCGACAGAAAGTTAGTAAAAAGTTCGCAGGTATTACGTGGCAGCAGAAAACACAAGACTGGGTTTATTAGCGAATCATGGTAGAGACCGTAGCCCAGCAGTAGGAGTAGTCACGATGTTGACGATGATGAACAATTAAGCATTCCCAAACCATACCTAATTATGCAACATTCGCGTGATACCCCCCCCCCCCCTGCTGCTCTTCGATGCATTTACTGGAGTTCTCCCTTTGCGAAGATGCGGGTGGCACTTTTTTTTGCATTCTGTTTCACTCAACGGAATTTGCAGAAGACTTGCTACATGAACTCAATAGGCACAGCTCATATGCACTTTACATAGAGTCGGAGTACAAATGTATGGCACTTTTTCCACTTTATGAGGGTAATATACTTTGCAGTCTTTTTTTGAAACACAAGAATAACGATAATTATAGCGCGAGAACAGAACGACAACAAAGAGACAAGAAGGACACGAGCGCTGTCTCTATGACATCGTTCTGTTCTCGCGCTATAACTATCGTCATGTCATACCAACTAGCCCAAACTGCCACACTTCTAAGTCGCAAAAATAACGTAGCGCGGTTAGCACTGCGTAAATGAAAAAGCCAGCTATGACTCCAATTTCATTTGTCATTGTTCTAAAATTATTTCCCTGAAGTGGTACAGGTGTAATTATAAAGGGAAATATACACAGAAACGGGTGAAGTTGTGGCCCTGAAAGAAATTCTCAAATGACTTTTTAGAAGGTATCTTCTATGCTGCAGGCATTTACTCAATAACAGAAGATTGGACAGTGCTTCGTTTATGCTGAAGGCATATTTGGCAAAAACGGGCCTGGCCCAATTTTTTCAGGCTTGGGCCGGGTACGGGCCATATTTAAAAACCCCAGGCACGTACCCGGGCCGGATACGGGACGCATTTCAAACCCTGCGCCAGGCTCGGGTGGGCCTGCGCATGTATTTTTCGGGCTAGGCCGGGCCCGGACCGGAAACATCGGCCCGTGCAGTGCTCTAGTGCCGATTGAATATGCGGTTGCAAGAATGAATCTGTCAAGGTGCAACAGCTTCCTTGATTCCACAGAAGAATCACGAATGTCGGAACGTTAGCTTGATTTAAGTACTCTGCTGGAGACGTGACGATGAAAAATAATTGCAGATATATTTACACAATCTTAGAAAATCAAAATGAAAAACTTAGCTGAAGTTACCCAAGTGTTGTCCTTGAAACACGAGCAGTAAGTGTGTAGCTGACAAAGTTTCCTGTTGTATCAAAAATAATAATAACAATAACAACGATAATAAAATATTATTATTGATAATAATAAATAACATAGGTAGCCCGGCAAGCTTCTGCTGATTGCAGTTCTAGCCTAGACAATCCAGGCGACCTTCATGCCGAGCAAAAATTGTGGCGTAGACAGACATCAGTAAAGTTGTGGTTCAAAAGTCAGATATGCTGCGTGATATGTAGAAGCAACAGACATCAAAAGAGTAAATGTACTAACATGGAAGCTGAAGGTTAGCCAATGTGAAGGCCAGTTGCCGAGCAGAAACTTTCTTAGTCTCGTTTATGCACTAGGCTGCCACAATTGTGACAGCCAGTACATCGGTGAAACTGGTGACTTCAAGGAAAACGTTAAAAAACACACATAAGACGCCACGAAACAATGTGTGGCCTCGACTGCCCTCTCTGAACACGTGGAATCTACAGACCACCAAATTGATTTGTAAAACTTGTGTGTTTTGGACAAAGAAAAAACTTGCATCTTCCCACGAAATGGGGGGGGGGGGACTTGAGTAAATGCGTCACAGCATAGGGGGGGGGGGGGGGTACTGCGTGATTTTTGCATAATTAGGTAAAGTTTGGGATTGCCTAATTGCCATTTCGTCTTCATTATGCCTATTTATTGTATCAAACAGAAGCGTTACCTTCGACGAGCGCTGGGACACTGTTGGGTTGTGCCCCACTACAGGTTGAAGGTACTGTTGCTTCTATCGCATCTACTCGAGTCAAGCAAAGCGCCAAGGCAAGTGAAAGCCACGCAAAGACGGCCTATACTGAATACCGAACACCCGATCCAGTGCCTACATATAGTGACGGTTGCGCTGCGCGAGCAGCCCCTTTTTACTAGCAGACGCTGTCTGCGACGGCCTTGCGAAGCGAGAGAGTGGGAAGGGCTACAGTTGGCACGAAATGTGAGCATGTGCAGTAAGGGTGTAAACACCACCACCAGATTTACGAGTAGGTTCGACTATAATATGCTCCGCCTTTAAAAGAAGCTAACACATGCCTGCACCTCGAATCCAGATACAGACGACTGTACATAAACTGGTCAGGAGTGATAAGATTCTTCTGACAATGTACTCTCGCTACTTACGTCACGTATCCAGGCGTATTTAGGTACGCTGTGCATTTCTTATGGCTTTTATTGTGAACAAGGTTCTCTCCCATATCGGGTACTCACACGTTAGTAAACTTTATGTTCTATGGGTCAGTGTATCCTTTCACGTGTATACCCTCAGAAGCAAAAGATATTCACTGACTTTTTTTAACGCGCAGCATTTCTCAGTCGCACTCATCGTCGGTGTTCACACCCCCCCCTTCACATGCTCGGCTCGTTTCCCCTCCACCTCCCCATCTCCCTTTTCATCCCCCTCTTTCGCTTGACTTGATGCTTTGCTTGACTCGAGTAGATGTGATGGAAGCAACAGATGGCAACTCTACCTTCAACCAGTACTGGGGCACAACCCAACATTATCGTCCCACTACTCGTTCAAGGCAACGTTACCCACCCTCACCATCTTCAGGATCAACAATGGAAATTAATGCAGAAGACAAGGCTGTGAAGAAACGAGCATACGACGCTAACGCAAGCGTTCGAAGTGAACTGCAGATCATTCATTCGGGGCACAAGAAGCAGTTGCAAAACGGCAATGCCGAGTGGCGAATTCCGAACATCATGCACGAGAAGCAGCTGCGAAATGGCAACACCGAGCTGCTGATGCCGAACTTTGTGCACGAGAAGCAGCGGCAAAACGTGAGCAGCGAGCTTTAAGACCAGAGGTACGTGAGTGAGAAGCAGCGTGCGCACGCCCTCAACGAGAAGCGACTCCGGAAGCTGCTCGTGAACGCGAGCGTGCTGCGAAAGGGGCGCGGTGAGCGAAGCAGTTTGCGCAGCCGGCCGCTCGTTTCAAACTCGACTTTGAAGACCACAACTTCGGACACAGCTGTAAGGCGTTGATTTTTGACAATGGCCTTGCGCTGGTCGGGAGCATCACGAACAAAGCAAAGCAGACCAACACGCTTTGGGTTCTTTGGAGCACGTTTGGCAACGTCGACTTGAAGGGCGTCTTCGTCAAAGACAACTTTAACAGCGACAAAGATGACGACGAGAGACTGCTGGAGCTGTTCAAGTCGTGCTTGGTGTGCGCATCGTGTATGGACTCGTTCGTATGTGGGCACGTATCGTTCAAGAGCGTGACCTACGGTTACCATTACCTGCCTCGGCCCGCACACCTACCCGAGATAAATGCTACCCGGTGAATCCCAAACCATACCGAATTACGCAACATTCACGAGATACCCTCACCGCTCTGCGACGCATTTACTCGAGTTCCCCCCGTGGAAAGATAGGGGCGGCTTTTTTTTTCACACACCTTCTAGCAGTTCACTGTAGTTGCAGCTAAAGGAAAGACTTTTTAAGGATTGATCAATGATAATGCTTTTTTTTGTGACGCTCGCACAGAACTGTTGCCAATTTCCATGACCTGGCCTGATTTTTCGGGAATTCTCTGACTTTTTCCTGACTTTTTCAGAGCAGTCCAACTTCTCTAACTTTTCCAGGATGGTAGACACCCTGTATGTTGTCCCTTTGAGTGCATCTTCGTTCTGTAGCCTTGTGTGCGCCGCCATAGGCTTTGACGATGCGAGCTAACAAAAACCCAAATCATCCGAAAACTTAGAAGTACTTGTTGGTATACTAGTTGGCACATATTTCAAGGGAAAATTCTTGATGCCTAAAACACCACAAGAATGAATGAGTAAGTATACCCCCCTGCAGTAATGCTGCTAGGGCGTTGCGAAAATTCTGTAAATAAATAAATAAAACACAAGTGTGCAGAAGCCCCGCCTCATAGCCTGTGCTCCAACATCAAGATAAGTTGTCGCTGACTATATAACAGCTAAATTGCAATATTATCTCTCAATACTAGTGTCGTCGCAGTGTATATACTTTTTAACTGAAATAGTGAGCGTGAAACCTACCACTGGAAAAGATGGTGCCACCATTGGTGTGTTGGTGTGATAAAGCAGCAGGCATTTCACGAGCTTCGTCAGCGCATGCAAACACCGCCCGTGCTCACCCACTTCGATGAAGATGCGCCAACAATACTACATACAGACGCTAGTAAGGTGGGTCTTGGAGCAGTGCTCGTACAGTTGAAGGACAACATTGAAAAGGTGATTGCCTACGCCAGCAGAACGCTGTCCCAATCAGAAGCTAACTATACTACGAATGAGAAAGAATGTCTTGCAATGGTGTGGGCAGTCCTGAAGTTTCGCCCTTATTTGTATGGCCACCCATTCACCGTTATCAGTGATCACCACTCGCTCGGTTGGTTAATCAACTTAGAAGATCCGTCTGGCCGTCTTGCACGCTGGAGTCTTCGGCTCCAAAAATTTGACTTCACTGTTGCCTACAAGTCGGGAAAACGAAACGTCGATGCCGACTATCTTTCTCGATCTCCTGTTGAGACGGCATCGCCGCATGATGACGACGACGACATAGCCTTTTTGGGAATTGTGGACACTGCCGCTTTTTTTTAAACAGCAGTGCGATGATCCTGAACTACTACCACTCATAAATTAGCTACAAATGCGAACGCATAGCGTGCTGAAGTTATTTTCGAGAGGGCTGCCGTCGTACTGCTTGTGGAATGACGTTCTTTATAACAAGAACTTTTCACCCGCCGGCAGCAGCTACTTGCTCGACGTTCTTTCTTCGCTTCGCCATGAGGTACTGCAAGCATGCCACGATGAAGCTACCACTGGTCACTTGGTTTACGCAAGAATATTGGCCAGGGTAAGGCAAAACTATTACTGGCCAAGACTTGCCGGAGTTGTCCAAACTTACGTGCAGGCATGTCTAGATTTCCGACGTGGCAAGCCACTATCCATCAAACCAGCCGGCCTGCTGCAGCCTGTCCGAGTGCCGGTGACACCGTTCGTACAAATTGGCATGGATTTTCTTGGTCCCTTGCCAAAGTCTGCCACTGGGAACAGGTGGATAATTGTCGCCTCAGATTACCTGACCCGATAAGCGGAGACAGCCACTCTGCTACGCGCAACGGCAGCTGAAGCGGCGCAATTTTTCATCGAAGTCATCGTTTTAAGGCATGGTGCTCCCGCAATAGTCATCACTGACAGAGGTACTGCGTTCGTGGCCGAGCTTTTGGACACCGTTTTCCGACTAAGTGCTGCAGCTCACAGAAAGACAACGGCGTATCATCGCCAGACCAACGGGCTCACCGAACGTCTCAATAAGACCCTGGCTGACATGATAAGTATCTACGTAGATGTAGAGCACAAGAACTGGGACGACATATTGCCCTACGTCACGTTCGCGTACAACACGGCTCGTCAGGAAACCACTCGGAAGACACCCTTCAGTCTCTTCTACGGACGCGAAGTTATGGCAACGCTAGACGCGATGCTCCGTCATAAAAATCATGGTAATAAAACGGACACCAAAGAGTTTACCCAGCGAGCAGCGGAAGCCAGACAACTTGCTAGGTTGCCAATCACCAAACAACAAAACGATTACGCCAAACATTACGACCTTCAGCACAGAACCGTCATATACAACGTGGGCGACAAAGTGTGGGTCTGGACACCTATTCGTCTGCGTGGGTTCTCCAAAAAGCTGTTGTGAAGGTACTTCGGACCCTACAAGGTTCTGCGACGCATCAGTGACGTTAACTATGAGGTTGTTCAGGACGGCGTTCAGTGTTCAAAGCGCCGCAGACATTCATCAGACATTGTCTACGTGCTTCAGATGAAGCCTTACTTTTAGTGACTAACTGTGCAGTTTTGGTTTTGCCTTGCTTTTCGAACGTTCAACATCGGGGCGATGTTTATTTTTAAAGGGGGAATAATGATGCGCGTATGTGCCAGTGGCGGCGACAACGAAGCAGCGAGTGTCCTTGGCCGAGGGCAGAGAAGAAGAAAACGTTGCTGTTTTCGGCCTGTGATCGATAAAGCGTGTTTGTTTGAGGTGCTTTGGTGCTCATCGATCCTGCGACGTCACGTTACTTGAGCGCACAAAACTATCTTACACAAGCAATCTTTTACAGAGTTTAAAGAAAAACTTTTTTTAATGAGGAGGCGTTGTTTCATAGGCACACGGCACCAAGAACGTCTATTTAGTGTTACTTTTTCCAAACATGCTACCAAAACCATGGTAATATATTTAACAAAGAGAACCAGACTAGACAAAATTACTAATCGTTGCCTATAAAATTTGTTCCCTCTACAAAAATTGCAGTTGGGGCTTTTTACATGCATCCAGATCTCTTTAGTTACTGGCGCAGTGCCACGTTTCTTGAGATCGTGCATGTGATGTGCTCTGCATCTTCATGTAATATACCCAATGCATTCAACCTGCTTAGATAGTTCACAAGAAAAGCATTTAAAGGGTTCTTTACGTCATCTACGAGATATAAAATTTTGATAAGCCTAGGTAACAAAATATATGTTTACTAATTTATCTATATGTTAAGGTCCTAACGAGTGGTACCCACTGGTTTTGCAGCTGCACTTTTATGGTCGTGAAAGAGAGCGACGCACCTTGTTTCCAGAAAACAGATCGCTCTGAGTCTTGTGTCTGAAGGTAAATCTCTTTTTTGGAGGAAGGTTGTGTTTCGGAGGATGACATCTGTATGAGTGAAGGTTGGATTGTGAAACTTGACACTGGCTAGAACCATAAGTTGACAAACTGACTCAAGAGTCAACTAATCCAATCAGACTGTCAGAGTAATATTTAGTCGAGTGAGTCTTTTGAGGGCTGAGGATCACTGGCACCGTCACAGTGGAAGGGAAGTTACGTTAAACACCACCAGAGTTTCACGCCCCGCAACGGGTCAGACGAACGTGTGAGCCACAAGACTCGATGCCACGGCAGCAGCGCCGTCTGCGAGAGACGCTATTCAGCAGACAACAATTTCCAGCATCCTGTTTGTACTAAGAATAAAAGATCAAGCGACGGAAAACCATACATTGAGAGACACTTGCGAGACGCTGCATGTCTGGTGGGTGCGCGTCTGTTGTCCAGGCGGTTGTGCTGCATCAGTTCTGTACCAACTCGACCAGGGTTACGGTGGTTTTCTCGTCGCCTTGAAATTCGGACAGCAAAAGTAGCCTTGTGCGAGTAAGATTGGACGATGTACGCTCACGCATGTTTTTTTCTGTCCCGTCCAGGCGTGTTCTTTAGAGTTCACAGTTTAATTTACAGTTAGATGCCCCAACTGTAAATTACGCCTGAAATGGAATGTCACCACGTCGTCTACCAGCGCACACGGTCTGATGCACTACACTCCACAATCGACCTCTGCAGTGGCGTGCACTATAGTGTCATGGCCGGCCCAGCCGGACATGCGGCACCGCACGCGTGGTGCTCAGACAACCGCACGGCAACGCATGAGTACACAGAAAATGCCACCGGTGCTGCCAGCAGAAAATGCCACGAGTAAGCTCCACCTTTTATCACCGGCCTGTAGTTCTATCAAATGAACTTCAGCATTATGTCTGTTTAGAACTTCAAGTATATTCACACACATTATGCACTAGCATTCATGCACCACCTCAATATTTATTGATCAGAGACATGAGTTAGAGGAAAGGTGCCATGACCCCCCACCGCAAACTGTTTTACTAGGAGCTCTTGGTAAAAATATATCTCGCCAGTCGCATATTTGAATCGCTGGTAATTCTTATGTAAACGGTCAAGACCACAAGGCATATCGCAAAGCCTGGATTATAAGAGATATTGGCAGTAAAGAGCATTGACACCATAATCAAAAAGCTCGTTTAGCACTAACGGACTCATGAGTTGGCTCACTCAGGCTCAGGTCAAGCCGTGAGTCTGAGTGAGCTCGAAGTTTCTTGTCAACCTGTGGCTACAACACGTAGTTGCAGTCAATGCTTCCGTAAGGACGTTTTTTGCATCTGCATGGAGCTGCGATGTTCTATGCGTAGCAGAAAGCGCTCAATGAGACGCTTGACAGAGCCTGCTGGCTGACTACTGATGCCTTTCTAGCATAAGATGGCCTATATGTAGCATACTTCCATAACTTCCCCAAAATTATAGATTGATATTCACTCCCAAATTTAAGTTGCTTTTCCCATCTCAACCTTATTTGCTTTCGATGGAGCCGTATGTATTCCCATCTAAAAGAGAATCTTGCCGAAAGCGGGTGCAAGAAGTTGCCATTTTTTTCTTATTTTTCAGGGAAATAATGTTAAAAAGTATATTGCAGTAGTATTGAAAGTTTGGCTAGTTGGTAGGGATGCATTTTTAAATACAGCGCGAAAACAACAAAGAAGAAAAACAGAAATTGTACAAACAAGTGATGGGGGACACCTCGAAGAAGGGACACCTACAGCACTCGTTTGTGTCCATTCTATCTTTCGTCTTCGCCGCTTTTGCACTGTAACCAAAAATGCATTTTCAAAAAGCTTCTATAATATCTATGCGAAATGCGTTATGCGTTTACACAGTTATAGATGCCTATTTATGCTGCGCCACGTCATTCGTTAACTGAGGCAAACCAGTGTAGTAGTGTACTTTTCAGGGATTGCCGGCATTTTCTGAAATAAGCTTGTTTGGGCATAGTATTTTCTAGCAGCAATTAATTATGCGCAATATGCACTCTCTGTACAGTTTCTGTAAACAGATTATGCCTGTGAACAACTTTGCTTTTTTAAATGCAAGATTATTATTTTTACAGTAAAAGATCCATTGCTTAGAAAGTATTCACAGAAATGGCCATCAGGGCTTCTGCGTGATATTTTTAAAGTACTGATAGCCAAATCGACCATTTGCGCGAATCTCCAAGCTCGGTTTCCTGCAAAGTTTTTTCCAACCAAAAGGTCTCGTTCTCACACTGCTTTTTTCACTCACTGTGTTGCCTTACCGCACTCTCTTCTTTACAAACGACAGTTGCCTCGCCCACCACGCAATCTGAGGGTTCATTCGAGGTGCGACAACCACTCAGTAATTGTTGGGGGAAAATGTCATTTTATTGCCTGTGTAAACAAGGAAAGCAATCTGGCACGCGAGTTTTTTTTTTCCTTTTGGCTAGAAAACAACCTTGTAGGAAAGCCGCCTTGCAGATTTCTGCAAATGGTCAATTTTGCAAAAGTGTGCGGACACTGTCCCACCTAGTAAACAAGTGAGATGTATCCGTTAGGGGGGCGAGTCTAAAACTGCTCACCCCTGTGCTGCTGTAAACTATGCTATGCTTCAAGCTCTCAACTCCTCCTAAGATCGTCCTCACCTTTGCTTCCCATTTCCATCTTTACACTATGCGAAGCTATGCTGAGAGCTGCTTGGCAAATATCCACTTTGCAGAACTTTCCGCTGAAAGAGCTCCGCTCAGCTATAACAAAATTCGCGAGGCCTCCGCAGAACACGCAGCAGACTATCACAGTGAAGGGTGGCCTTTTTAAAGGTTATTGTAGAGTGTTTTGGGGCTACTAATACAAGTACACATGCAAGGCACCAACCAGGCCATTTATCGTATTTTGGGTAGAGAGCCGCGAACGAGCTAGAGCCCTGCCTTCACTAGTTACTCGCCTGGTTCTTTTTTTATAGTGCTAGAAAGCCAAAGTAGTACAATCTGTTTAGATTATGATTACCTGACAGGTAAATGCTCACAAAAATAGAGCAAAGGAATAAGCAATTATGATCTAGTAAAACAGACTGAATGCTGATATGCAGCCTCTTAAAAATTTGCTTAAACTGGTGGAGCTGATCTTTGGCCTTCATTTCTGTTGTTGGTGCATGTGAACCAAAATGTTTTGGTCCTTTTTATAACAGCCGAACAAACTTGTATCAGTGCTTGCACAAGGCTTTGTTTACATGACATTGTGTCCACCTTTGCTCCTTGCAGATGTTGGACAGCTGATGGTTCAAGGAGAATGCCAATATCTGCCTTTTACATTTCGCAACCTATTCTTGAACAGTCAATTTCCATCTACAAGTGGCACGTACTCTAGTCATCTGGCAATGTTGTTCCTGAAATGCCAATAAAATGACAATGTGAAAATTTGCTTTGGTTTTTCTGTTTATTGATATTCAGACTGTATGTTAAGCTTCTTATACAAACCACTTTTTTACTGGTTATTGTCATCTGAAACACATTTAAATATGGTTTCAAAGTAAGCACAAGTGCCTCTATCGGGTCATGAGACAGCGTGAACTTATTACCAGTACAATAAATTTAGTGGCTGTTCAGGCCGCAAGTTACAATTCGCCTGCTCTGCGAGTATAGCAGACATCTATGACAAACGAATTGGCAGGGTCCATGACGAAGGCTATCGTCATTCACCTCTCTTGCTGCGTTCTTGGGCTGCTTTCTATTTGGTGCTGGCTGCTTACGCCAGGGTATTTTAAACATTGCAAGAAATAAACCAACATTCAATTAGTTTTATTTTATGAGAGATATTGTGAAACAGGTGCCCATCTGGCACCTCCAAACACAGTTTGGCGGGGGACTGCGCCTGATGCCGCTTCACCCACATCATTTTCGTTCTCCGAGCATGCTCTCTATGTCACTGAAGTATGGCCTGACACATAATACAGTAAAATCTCGTTCATTTGAACGTTAAAGGGTCCCTGAAACACTTTTTCTACTCACCGTAGAGTGGATTCCCTAAAATATATTATTGCGACAAAATTAAACACCGCAAAAATTTTAAGAATCCGTCGAGTACGAGCGGAGCTGCAAAGATTTGTCGCACGCTGCAATCGCATACTCTTTTCTCTTATGTCAACGAAAGCCCTGGAAGCCGAGCAGAGAGGGATGGCAGGGGCAAAGAAAATACGCCATGTGTGCATTGTGACCTTGTGCACTTTTTTTCTTTTTTATTCGAATACACAACTTTTTTATGATCATGCTTGCATGCGTAGAAAAGTCGCAGCCTCAAACGTTGATCGCGGTAACGACTGAATGCGCCATGTTCACATCGGCTAAAGAATGACAGATGTTCTTCTACGAGCAATTTTTGAGCTTCGTCCATCACTTTACGAGAGAAAATAAAGCACTTTTTACTTATTTTGGCTATGTATTTTGAATTGCAGGCCATGAGCTGTGCTATGATATTTAGCTCACTGGTTCTCGGGAGCCTTCACTACCAAGATGAGCCATCAACATGATTAAAACACGTTTCCGTTTCTAGGTGCACATGTTCATCGGTTTCTTCGTATGGGACAACATTACCGACACTGCGCAAGGGCTGGTAATCCCGGCAGCTAATGACGGAGGCATCTACCCACTCAGCCGAATGACGGGGCCCCTGTTTCGCCGTGAAGCTACTGAGACATTCTGTGCGAGCTGTCCGCGTATTACTGCTGTGCTGTTATTCCCGGCTACCAATTCGACCAACGCATCGTCATCGGCAAGCTGTAAAGGCTGCTGGAAAAGCTTGCACAGTGTTAGTGGGAATAGAGGCACTGCAGCCATCAACATGATTGAAACACCTTTCCGTTTCTGGGTGCACCTGTTCATCAGCTTTTTCGTGCGGGACAACCTCACTGATACTGCGCAAGGGCTGGTAATCCCGGCAGCTAATGACGGAGGCATCTACCCGCTCAGCCGAGTGACGGGGCCCCTGTTCCACCATGAAGCTACTGAGAAATTCAGTGCGAGCTGGTCGCGTACTACTGCTGTGGTGTTATTCCCGGTTACCAAGTCGACCGACGCATCGTCAACTGCAAGCTCTAAAAGCTGCTGGAAAATCTTGCACAGTATTAGTGGGAATGGAGGAACTGCAGCCGTTAACATGAATGAAACACCTTTCCGTTTCTGGGTGCACCTGTTTATCAGTTTCTTCGTGTGGTACAACCTCACCGACACAGCGCGAGTGCTGGTAATCCCGGCAGCTAAAGACGGAGGCATCAACTCGCTCAGCCGAATGACGGGGCCCCTGTTCTGCCGTGAAGCTACTGAGACATTTTGTGTGAGCTGGCCGTGTATTACCGTTGTGCTGTTATTCCCGGCTACCAAGTCGACCTACACATCGTCATCGGCAAGTCTTAAAGGCTGCTGGAAAATCTTACGCAGTACTGGTGGGATTGGAGGCACTGCAGCCGTCAACATGATTGAAACACCTTTCCGTTTCTGGGTGCGGGTGAGTACAGCACCGCAACTTCACTGTAAAAAGTCGAAGAATGTTTGGCTGCTAGTGCTTCCAGTCCCCCAAATAATGTGTCAATTAACATGAGAGTGCGTGTTTATTACCAAGTTGTTATTCATGTCCGGTGATGTAGAGCTAAACCTTGCCCCCCCCCCCCCCCCCCAGAGACGATCCTAGCAAGGAATTACTACAGCTTGTTAAATCAGCTCTCGATAAGTTTGATGCGAAACATGAAGAAGTCATGTTTGCCCTAGGTGAAGTAAAAGAAGCTCAATTTTCGACGGAGTAGCAAATCGCTGATATCGATAATAGGCTCTCTGCCGTTTAAGAAAGCCTTCGATCGTCTGAAGGGCAACAAGGGGAAAGCATAGCTCCTCAAATGGCTGCACTGAACCAACGGCTAAATTAATTTGAAGACCGTTCGCCTCGAGAAAATTTAATATTTTACGGCATAGCTGACACCACCTCAGAAATTTGACCACAATGGGAAGAAATAGCTTGCTCAACAATAAATTCAGCATTATGTCTGAACCTAAACAACAGCGATGACCTGATTTCCCGGGCCCACAGACTTGGCCGTTTTGTCACTAAAAATCCCAGACCTATCATTGTTCGGTTTTCATCTTGTAAACTAAGAGAAGCGATTCTGTCTTCTAAAGGTAAGTTAAAAGCGATTGGTGTTTCCGTAAGCGAAGATTTTCGTAAGGCAACTAGAACTGTCAGGACAAAGCTGTACGATTTTGGCAAGAAAAGCGGTGAATATTTTTCTGTGAGGTGCAACAAGTTATACATCAACAAAAAGTGTTACGTCTACTCCCCGACACCGACAGTGTCTGCGAATTGCATTTCGGCAATGCTCTAAGTAACACGGAACTATCATCTGCTGCTGCAAACTGCCGTTCTGGCGGTTCTTTTTCCTCACAAAGTTAGACATCAGCCACGCAGGCAGTATTCTGAAGGCTTATTTTTTTGTTGTCAAATGTACGCAGTTTAATCAATAAACGTGACGTTCTAACCCCTATTCTTGATTCATGTGCCACTGACGTGATTGCATTGACGGAGACCTGGTTGACCGATAAAATTTTGAGCGAGGAGTTGTTTCGGTGCGAGAAGAATTATGTTGTGTACCGTCAAGACCATGATATAAAACCGGGTGGTGGCGTGCTGATTGCCGTCGCCGATAATATAGTGTATGCTAGGATTGTATTTGCCACATCCTTACAATTAGTATGCGTACGTGCTGTCTTAAATGAACAGAACATATTGCTTTGTGCTTTTTATTGTCTGCTAAATTCACCAACTGCTTTCTGCGATGAACTTCACGACGTTCTCAAGTTTCTTGTCTCAGAATTTTCCCACTCTCCTATGCTTCTCCTGGGTGATTTAAATTTTCCTAAAATAACTTGGGCTTCGCAATATCACTTTGTTGTTGGTTCGTCTACTAAAAGCAACTTTTTATTAACTTCTGCTTAAATTTTATTTTTAGGCAACTTGTTTTTGTACCTACTAGAACTAGCGCTACTTCGTCAAATACTCTCGGCCTCGTACTCGTAAATAACCCTAACTTAGTACACTCAATATCTTGTTTACCCGGAAAAAACGATCACTGTCTTTTACATTTTCTGTAAAGGGCCACGTCACACGCCAGAAAAGCACTCCAAAACTGATCAGAAATTATGCGAGAGGTGATTACACAGCAATTAATGATAAGCTTGCAGTGTTCGTTGAAGAGTACATGCCAGAATTTTTCAGCCGTACCGTAAACGATAATTGGAATTTGTTTAACAATAAAGCCACATCACTTGTTGCTAAATATATCCCACTGCGCAGGCTTTCCGAAAAGAAACGTTTTCCGTGGTTTTCGACGACACTAAAACGATTATAAAATAAGAAAAAACGCCTCTTTCACCTTGTTTGAATGCGAAACGCATTCAAACATTTATCCGTCGGAATGCCTGTGTTCACGCACTGCGTGCATATCGCATCGCGGTAAAAGAGGCAAAAGCCGTACTTTTTATACTTATCTGCCATCACTTTTTTCTACTAATCCATCAAAATTTTGGAGCACTATTCAAATAAAAAAAAAACTAGGATATTTTTTACAGATTCTGATGGGTGCGCTATGAGCAATGAAGAATGTCGCATGGTACTAAATGACACCATTGCAAAGTCGTTTTCTGATAGCTATATCGACATAGAGCCGCACTTGTACAAAAACAATTTTTCCCCATGAATTCAATGTAGTTGATTTTGCGGGTATTTTGAAATTAATTTATGCTTTGAAACTATCATCTTCCTGTGGCGCTGATGAAATTTATTCCAAGCTCTTGAAAAATACTGCTTTGTACTCCTCTGTATTTATTAAATACCTTTTCACCCAGTCTGTTGAGTGCTCGTCTGTGCCTGCAGATTGGAAGGGGGGAAGGTGCTGCCTCTGTTTAAATCAGGTGACCTGCATTCTCCTCTCAATTACAGACTCATCTCGCTCACTAGCATTCGTTGCGCAATCCTCGAACATGTAATATTTACTAACCTCCATTCATTTCTTGAATCCAGCGCATATATCACTTCATTACAGCATGGGTTTCGCAAGAACTATTACTGCGAAATACAACTTGTATCGTTTATGCATAACATTTCACCTTTCTTAGATAAAGGACAGGTTATTGACTGTATCTTTTTAGATTTTGCTAAGGCTTTTGACAAGCTGTCTCACCGTTTACTACTTCTTGAACTCAGTTCTCCTAATATAGACCCTAACATCTTGGAGCGGACAGAATGTTTTCTAACTAACCGTACTCAATTTGTAACCGCTAATGATGCCGTATCGTCCCACTGTGACGTAAAGTCAGGCGTTCCTCAAGGTTCTGTTTTAGGTCCTTCGCTTTTTCTAATATATATTAATGACTTACCTTCCATTAATATTAGTTCCATCAAACTTTTTGCTGATGACTGTGTTGTATACCATGAAATAACTAGCCTGCATGATAACCTCAATCTTCAGTCCGATCTAGATCACATATCAATGTGGTGCTCACAATAGCTAATGTTAATAAATCCGACTAAATGCAAGATTATGACTGTTTCACGTCGCTCTGATGCATCCATTCCTCTCCGCTATGCTATCAATAACATCACCCTTGAATACGTAACCTCGTGTAAGTATCTCGGCATTCACAAAACGAATAACCTTTCTTGGCATACACACATTCATTACATCACTAACAATGCCAATAAATCACTCGGGTACATACGCAGAAGTTTTTCTAATGCCCCACGCCATTTAAAATTGCTACTTTACAAAACACTCATTCGACCAAAACTCGAGTATGCGTCTTCTGTTTGGGACACCGGTCTAAACTCATTAAAATCATTATTCAGTCCGTTCAAAATCGACCAGCACGTTTGATTACGTCAAACTATTCCCGCTCAGCAAGCGTTTCATTATTAAAATCTGATCTCGGACCACTTGATTTGCAGCTTAAAAGAAAAACTTCTCGTCTATGCCTTTTCCGAAAAATTCTTCAATCGAACAATTCAATTAGACAGGAGCTCATATCACAACCGTCATACATATCGTCACGTCTTGATCATGAACATTAAGTTTTCACTCCACTCTGTCGCACTAATGTTTTTTCCGACTTCTTTCTGACAAAAACCAGTGCCGAGTGGTACCGCCTTCCCTCATCCATTGCCTGCATTGAAGACGCATCATCATTCAAAACTGCACTGACAGATTATGTCATGCGCCCTAAATAACTTTTTGCTGTTAAACATGTATTCTCACTAACTTGTATTTTTTGTTCTACTTTTGCTGCATTTTTGTTGTATTACCAACCCCTCTGTAACGCCTCTATGTGCTCTGAGGGTAATCAAAATAAATAAATAAACAAATAAATACATTCTCAGTGTTTTATGACCATGCTCAAAACGTGTTGAAGGGCCGCTTTAACTAAAACTGACACCCTAATCTTGGCACAACTTTGTATTTCAATGGGGGAAAACTACAAATAATTGGAACACGTCGATATCAACAATGGTTATTTCAAACTGGGAGCCTTTTGCTTTCGTACACATTTGCATGAATAGGCCGAGGATGATCATCCGAATTACTCAGTACTTTCATCTGTGTCAAACAAGTGCAGTATTTGATCTCCATGTATGATTTTGTGGTTGTAAATGCAGTTTGCTGCTACTGCTGTATAGGTGGAACAGCCCAGTGCGGCAATATTTGCCTTTAGGCACGTTTTTTTTTTTTGACAAATTTCACTATTGTTCTAAATGAACTAAGAAAGAAATACTCTAAATTTTGATGAAATGAACTCTGTCATGTAAATAAATGTATTTTGGAACCCAAATAGCTTCATATATTTTGGCACTAAGGGCCACTGTTCACGAGAATGCGTCTCTGCTTGTTTGTGCAGTGTCCCAAACTGATGAATTAATTCTGTTCACTGTTAGAGCATGAACTTAATTTATGAAGGACCTGCCATAAATGTGCACTGCCATCTAATAAGCAAGAGTGAGTACCGAGGTGCGCTCTCTCGATTCTCGGCGCACAGTGTTCCATTTGCTTATTGGTTGCAGTTTTGCTAAATTGGCTAGGATGCTATATTCTTAATTTAGTACAGCAGTTTGCTTCAAGCTGTATACCGAGTAGATTATATTGAAGAATCAGGTTCAAGCTGAAAGTAAACAAAGCTTGATATGTAAAAGCTTGCTAGTGTCTCTTGCAGGCTTCGGCATTAAAGGACCAGGAGGGGATGCTACAGATGTTAGCGAAGGGAGTGTTCCAAACAAGTTTGCATAAGTTTGGCTGTAGCGAGAATAGAGGGAACATTTATATAGCTGAAGCGTTCTTCAGAGCTTTGTAGCCGAGTGATCGCAGCTGTTTAGTGCAGGCGTGAAAGTCCTGCCGTACAGTCGATCACTATTGTTAGAAAGGTAAGCTGACTTTCCGTTCATTTCTAATCACGTTTCATTTGTCGTGCAAGCCCCTGTGAATCTGGTAAACATGGTCAGGGGAAGACAGGATGTCTCAGCGGTTCATGCGGTGAAACCACTAAATTTTTCGTCAAGCTGTTACTTCTGCGGCCTTCTGGCATGATTCAGCCCCCCTTTGGTTAAAAAAAAATACTGAGGCAGCATTCTTACCCCTTGGCTTCTTTTTCGCGTGGCTGTTACAACCAACTACGGCAGAGTTCACAACTGTTGCTGCTGACTGGCGTGCATCAACGGCACGTACGGTCCCTCCACAAACGCAAAACTTTCCACGTAATAAATACGCACCACGCACAAAACACTGCTGTATGTGACCTAAAGAGGACAGCTTGCACAGTAGAGACCTTTGACACTTATCTTATGACGCTCGGACATAGGGAAGACAGAGCGCACACAGAACGTAGCCTAGCCCAGTACTGCGCTTATGAATGGCCGCCAAAATGGCCTCGCTGCCCAGCGATGCTTTCACCACCTCGCGGATCAAGGGGCAGTGCATACCCCGTTTTGCGTTCACCTCACAGGGACATGAAGAATACTCGTACATATGTGTCAGCGTTCGCACCGCTAAGCTCCACGGGCGCTCGTCTCAGTATACTGCGGAATGTAGCTTTGAGTATGTTGGTAAATTTGGGTATGTGTTAGTTTGCTAGCCTGCAGTGGCGCAAAAGCATGATCCGTCTCTTGGCTTTGGGGATGTCAGCTCGACTGAATAGTTGCTTAAAAATTCATCCCATGGCCTTTCTGTCATCCAGTATGTATTAGCATGAGAAACAGCTGACATTTTCATTCTATGGTACAGCAGTGGGTAGAAAGCACCAAATGATGACATGTTCTTTCATAATACGAAGCTAAGCATTTGGGTGGCAAGTTAATGACAAATACGTTCTTAAAATTAAGTCGTTGAATAAATGTAAAGGAATCTACGTGCTGATTTGAACTTCGAACACTCATATCCGTGCCTGCAAATAAAGCAAACAATGCAATGCAGAAATAGGTTAAGCTTCACTACCATGCAAGCGTGCTGCGGAGAAGCACTCGGTAAAGACAAGCACTAATTGACCGAACTGGCATTTACATGATGTGCTTCACCGCCATGCACGCGCGCTGCGGAGGAGCACACACAAAAAACATTGGCATTTACACGTTTGGCTTCACCGTCGTATACGGCATTGCGAAGAAGCACGCGGTAAAAACAAATACGAATTTATCAAACTGACGTTCACAAATCCAGCCTCACCGCCTTGTCCGTGTGCTACGGAGACCAAAGGTGTTTGTGCAATACCTCTTAACGCGCTTGAAGCAATTATTTTTTTGAAAAGAACTAATTGCAGTTCAGTTCCACAAAAGCGGGCATATGCATGTTTCAACCTAAACATTTGGGGTCATTACCATTACACCTGTGTTACTCTCTCAATCCCTAATGGCCAACCCGAAACACAATTTAATTTCGCCATGCCAGCATATTAGCGTAATGAGAGGATGACTCGGAGCAAGTTACCCAACTTTTTCAGGATGATAACAGGTACCAAAGAATTCACCACTTTTGGGCTTATCTACAAGCCTCTGCGAAATTCCTCTCGAATCCCACCAGCATAGCTCCATATTATCACGCCGTCTAATATATACAGGTATTTCTGGCTATTACATATGGGATAGTGACCGACAGGGCAGAGTACAACTACAAATAATCGAGACGACTGCTTATAACGCAGCGCATTGCAGCCTGCGACGTCTGTCGATCGAGCAGTCAACACGACGTTGACGAAATCGCAACGGGGCACCGGTTTACTACATTGTCTGTCGATCGAGTAAGCGCAATCACCACGACGTTGACGAAATCGTTACGAGGCACCGGTTCGCGTACTGCGTTGTCTACACGAAGCGGCACGACTTGCGGAGACAAAGCAAAATAAATGGTACTTTCCGAACGTTCAATTGAGGTGCTAGCTTGAGAACGGTGGTGGTGGTTAGATGAAGGAAGAGACGCCTAATTTCTGCAGCCCTTGACAATGAGAATCAGCCAGTTATCAGGCCCCACCCGGTCCTCTGGACCGATGAAGCGGCGTTCTAAACATGTTCCAAATAGCTCCGCTGCGACGTCATGGCGCCACCATCAAAAATCACTAGATAGAAAAATCCCCAGAAAAACCTCTTCCTAGGTTACATTCTGTACGACAAATGGACGCTCGCCATCATGGAGGCCATATTCACTGGGCACAATGGCGCCGTGGCTATGGTTACGTGTTGCACAGTGAGGCTAGTCTAGCAGTGAGCGGTCGCAGCTGGCGGTGGCAGGTGTGCCTCCGCAGGTCTCGTGCTGAGCCGTAGCGGACAATATCCGTGCTCTGCTCCACGTTATTGGTTACACAATGTTCTCCTGGCAGTTACTGTATTCTTAGCAACGTTTACAAAATCTTTCGTCCACCCCAGGAACTGAACAGCGCATAGAACGAGCGTGTATTCATGTGTCGTGCGGCGGATGACGCGAATGAAACATTTCAATTGATCAGCGAAATTTTGTTGGGCACCATGACGAAGCGGAACGACGATGAACGCCTTGAAAGTCAGTGACAGTTTGGCAGTGCTCCTGTTTGTGGCAACAGACGACACTGTTGTGCCCAGCAAGGCACAATGAGGACCATGTGCACATACGTAGTTTCGTGCTCGGTATGTGTACAGTAACAACTTGCATGTGCGTAATAAAACAGCTTTTCTCTTCCACTTGTTATACTCGCCCCCGGCATTATATTCTCAACGTTAGAGCAACTGCGTTCAAGTGTCACCTGCACTGTGCTGAAAGTCACCACGGTCGCAGAATGCTGACACCGGTGGGTTTCACGCGGAACACGGGCACAGTGGCTGGGCGCTGCATTGGCCTCGTGTCAGAATGCAACCATAAAAGAAGGCGCACGACCAATTGTGATGTCTGTAAAGTGTGTGAATTATTGACGTGAAAACACTCGACAAGCTCAGTGAATCTAGCGCACGTTTTCTTGTAGTTACTTCGTTGTGAGCGAGCTGTTACTTTCTGTTAATCGTCGGACGAAATGATTTTGCCGAAGGTGTCACGCTGGTCCAAAGTGTTGAGTGCCGTTCCATTATATTCGGATCGTCAAGACACGTTCGCTGCGCAGCCTACGTGCTTTCCGAGCCGGAGGAAGAGTCGTGCCTTCTGCTTTACATTTGGATGTAAACAAGAGAGGAGAATCTGCCCAGTCAATATGGCTGACTTCCCGCTTCACCACGGCTTCATATCGAGTGACGTGAGGGCTTCTCCAAAGTTTTTTCCTTCCTCCATGGGACAAACCACACATTGAGAACCTGCAGGACGTACGCGCACATAGAAACACGACGCTGATAGCAGACGACGCACAGAGCAATCCACACTTCACCTCTTCGGCCAGCTGCCACCAGGCGGCGACTCTGCAGGATCGCGCACCCAATACAGCGGATAAACGCGAGCACTGTGTCTGGCGGTGCTCATATAAACAAGCGAACAAAAAGAAGAATGTTTTCGGTGAATTGCAGTGCGACTGACTTCAGTAAATTATTGAACTGTGCTCCTGAATCCAGCGTGGTCCAGCAAAGTTGCGCTTGTCCTCCCGCATAAAGTGCACATCAGAATTCACCGAGGTTCTACATTGAACATTTTGTCATGATGTTCCCCTTCACCAAGGCGTCCATGCTGGCTCTCAGATCTCACACGCAACAGAGAACACCTAAAAATAACTGAAAGACAGCAGGGGTCATGTGTTCTTTTGTGAAGCACGTCTCACGTTTCTTTTTGTAGCATGTTTGGCATGATTGTAACCATTAACGTTCATTTCACAACCTAGTAACATTGTTTCACAACACCGGCGAGGCTGTATTGCAGAAACAGGCCAACGTTTCCGCTCGAATGGGTTGGTTTTAAGGCTGACTAAACAAAGCTGGATAAACTGGGCTAATAATACTGTATTTCGCAATCTGCGTGCTTAGGACGACCACTACGGTGTTTGTTTTACTGTAAAACAGAACTCGATGGGACCTAAAAAATGGCACATGGTTTCAGTTATAGACTTTTACCGAGGCTACGATTGCCATCGCCCCCACCAAGCAGTGTGGGGGACATAGATCACACCATTGCAAAATCGCACGCCGATCGAAAAAATTTGTTTTAAAAACTTCTACTAACTTTCCAAAGAAGCTGCTGCAAGGTTGGACATTTCAGACGCTACGCTTTCTATTGCGATGCAAAACAGAAAAGCGATGGCGGTTAGTAGAGAGTCTCTTTAACAAAAATTTAACCAAAGTGCCTAATGTCTACGTTGAAGTCCTCGACTGGCATAAAGGACAAGTAGATGGATGGACTAACGGACGCACAGACGGATGAACGGAAGAAAGCACTCACTGACGGACAGATGGACGGACGCACTAACGAACGAACGAATAGATGGATGCACAGATGCACGGAATGATGAACGAACGCACAGTTGGACGGACGCATGGACGGACGGACGGGCGCACGCATGCATGGACGAACGGAAGGATCGATGGAAGTATGGACGCACGGACGGACAGGCGGATTGCGTAGGTGGTCTTTTCACCACTTTCTAGCCGGCGCTGTGATACGCGTGTGCATGCCGGTACATTTCCGGACAAGGCTAGCCCCTAAGGGGCTACGCCCCTGAAAAACCACCGTTCTGTTTAGGGGAGCTTTACCTGCTATAGTTGGTGACACTGTTGTGTAATTACAACCATTATTTCGTTGTCATTCCAAAGTCGTGATTTAAAGTATGCGTAGCGTAAATGATTTAAAGTAGCGTAGTGTATACAGTCATTACAAAGCAACAATTCATCAGGTATTTTTAATTAGCCAACATTTTGATTCTTGTTTTAGTCAGTCGCCGCAACTCTAGCTGACGTTGAAACATTGAAACATTGAGATGTAGGCCACCTGACGTAACCTCGGAATGGAGCGTTTGTTTCCTTACGGAATTTGGCTTTAATTATTTTTCCAAAAAAAGAGGGAAAAAAACAAAAGCTCGCGAAACACACGATACATGATAAATATTGAGCGAGCTTCCCTCAAGTCACACGTAAGGGGGTTACAACACAGCTTGAGGGCACCTATAATGGTCCGGTCTTAGCTGGGTGTCTACGCACTCTATCACCTTGCTTTCCCGCTCCTCAAGATACAATAATTCAATTCTTTGGGTTTAATGTCCCAAAACCACCACATGGACACGAGAGACGCTGTAAGGGAGGACTCCGGCTATTTCGACCAGCTGGGGTTCTTCATCATGCACCTAAATCAAAGCACAGGAGCCTCCAGCATTTTCACATCCATCAAAAATGCGGCCGCCGCGGCAGCGATTCGTTCTCCTGACTTGCGGGTCGGACGCCGAGTGCTTTAGCCACTAGACCACCGTTGCGGGTCATTCTCATTGCTTGCTGTGTACTATATTCCACATCATCCCATCAATCAAAGGATCAAGCAGGATTTTGTACAGGCTATACTCAACACTCTATATCACATCTATACTATCAATCATGAGATATAAAAATGCTCAGAATACACCCAACCACTATACATAGCCTTCATATATTAGGAGAAGGCATTTGATTCAGTAGACATATCAGTTGTCATGCAGACACTGCGGAATCTGGGCGTCGTCAAAGCATATATAAATATCCTAGAAAAAACCTAGAGTGGATCAACTGTCACAATAGTGCTCGATAAATAAAGTGACAAAATACCAATGAAGAATGGTGTAAGACAAGGGGTTACGATTTTCCTAGTGCTATTACAGCGTGCCTACAGAAGGTTTTCAGAGACCTAAAATGGGAAGAATACGTGTTATTGGAGAGTACATTAGTAGCACGCGCTTCGCCGATGATACTGTATTGCAGAAAAAATTATTCTGATGGAGAGCTGGAGATGCTTCTTTGGCTTTGCACCTGACATGCTACTCCTGTTACTGAGTAACTCAGGGCATGAATCACAATCCACGATTACTGAATCAGACAAGGAGAGCAGACAGGTAGGTCCTAAATAATTCTGCACAAAATGGAACTAATGTACAACAACCTCAGAAGAGAACAGCGCTTTGAGAGAGGTAGCAGTGCACTCGACGTTGCAGAAGAGTACGTCTACTTTGGATAGGTATTAACCACGGAGCCGAACCACGAGTTTGAAGCAACTAGAAGAATAAGAATAGGGTGAAGAACATTCGGCAAGCAGTCTTCAATCATGAGTAGTATATTGCTAGTATGCATCACGAGGAAGGTACAACAGCTGAATCTTACCTATACTTAAAAAGAGGGTTCAACTTAAATTGAGGATGACGCAGCAGGCAATGACAAGAAAATGATAGGTCCAACCCTCAGGAACAAGAAGAGATAACAGAGTATCAGGGTAAAAACAGGTGTTAAGGACATCATAGTCGATATCAAGAACAAGAAATGGTCTTGAGTCGGGTACATAGCGCGAAGGCAAAATAACTGCTGGTCGTTCAAGACCGCACACTTGATTCCAAGGGAAAGCAGGCGGGTGAAGGGGAGACAGAAAGTTAGGTGGGCTGATGAGTTTAGAAAGTTTGGGGGTATATAGTGACAGCAGCTAGTACAGGACAGAGTTGACCGGCGAAACATGGGAGAAGTTTCTCTCCAGCAGTTGGCATAGCCTGACTGATAACGATGATACTCCACATAACGTGGCAAGATCTCTGCTTTCTTTCAAACTTTTTAGAGCCTTTGCGTCTTTTTCTCCATGTGCCTATTTTTACTCTGTCTTTCTCTTTTTAAATGTGAATGCATTTCTTTGTCGGGCTAGGTCAGGCATTCGGCGTTGTCCGCGGCACTGTCCGCGAGCAGGCAGGTTTCATCTCTCCGCTCTCACTCTCTCTCCCATAGCAACAGCTGCGGGCGCGCGCGCTTGACCTCGTTCCTACCAACCGGAGAATATGGTGCGAGATAGCGTAAGCGAGGGTGATGGGGGGTGGTTAGAAGAGAAAAAAGGCACTTAATGTCTGCAGCCCAGTAGGGCACATGGCGCAGTGCCTGCGGAAATCGGGATTGGGAGAAAACTAGATAGAAGAGGAAAAGGTTAGTTAAGCAGTGGCGCAGACGTTTTCAGCACGAACAGCAGCCCGGCAGCAAGGGTAAGGATGGCAAGGGTCACGTTCTCAGTGGCAGGCCGCAATTCCAGTCTCATCTAGGAACTTCACCAGGCTCCGCAGTGCTTGTAGATGGGGACGAGACGGGAAGAGCAGGTCCTCCAGGGTAGTGGTAGGAAGGCCATGTCTCCGGTACGTCGCGGTGACCCTCGAGCATTCCTGTGCCAAGGCAGGGCAGGCACAGAGGAGGTGCTTTGGGGTGTTGGGGTCACACAACAGTGACTGAAGGCTGGGGAGGCGCAGCATTCCTTGAGGTAGCAGCTGGCCGCGATCCACACGCACCCAGTTCGCAGCCGCAGTAGGTCAGCTTGTTGCCTCTTGGTAAGGCCTGCCTCGAGGAGATGCCTGGGTCCTCACCCGTTGGCCACCCTCTAGTCCGGGTGGACCGAGGTGAGGATCTTTTGATGCCAGCCTGCATCAGCCAGGCACCCCCATCACCCGCCACAGCCTGGGTGATGGGGGTGCCTGGCTGATGTGCTGCCTTGGCCAGCGTGTTCGCCTCCTCATTGCCAGCTATTCCCACGTGAGAGTGCAGCCAGTGGAAGGAGACGGACGTCCCGGTCACCGCAAGGGCCTGGTACTTGGATGCCAGGAGACTCCTCAAGAGCCCGGCACGGTGATGGTTGGTCAGTGTCTGCAGGGCTGCCTTGCTGTCACACAGTACAGCAACCGGCTCAGCAGGGACGTCCTCGGCAAGCAGGTCTGCCACCAGGTGTAGTCCCACCAGCTTCAAAGCCGTTGAGCTCGCCGGGAAGGGTAGTCGGCACTGCCTGCTCACGGTCCGGGATACGATGATGCAGGCAGTTGCCGTTTTATTGTCTGGCATGAAGGATCCGTCCATGAAGACCTGGAG
This sequence comes from Rhipicephalus microplus, assembly GCF_043290135.1. Taxonomy (NCBI): domain Eukaryota; kingdom Metazoa; phylum Arthropoda; class Arachnida; order Ixodida; family Ixodidae; genus Rhipicephalus; species Rhipicephalus microplus. The sequence goes on along the minus strand of NC_134710.1, from coordinate 407,568,131 downwards.
CCGGCCTGAAGTTGTTCACGGAGGTTAGAGACGGCAGCCTGTTGCGCTGCTGCAGCAGACGTTCTGCACTTGGTTGCACCATCGAAGGACAGGTGAACCTTAGGCGCCCGGTGGTAGGGCGGTGGAGGAGCCACCGTGACTGGTGGATCCGGGACCATCTCGTGGTAGAATGCAAAAAGACCGCCCACCCGTGACCTCGGCTGGTGCTGCGTCGGTGGCACGGGGAGGTTGGTCGACGTGCCTCAGCGCATGCTGGAGCATGCGCAAGGACAGGGGCCACTCTCTAGCCTCGGCTAGGGTTGCTGCCCCGGGGAAATATTTGGGGAGCCTCAGGATGACCATGTCTTCTTTCCTGTGAAGTCCCTCAAGGTCCAGTCTCCTGGCAGGTGTCAAGGCCACCAGTAGGAATGTGTACAGCAGGATCGAGAATGATGAAGCCTGGTTGAGTCATAGAGCCAGCTTGGGGGAGCAACGGCGTCCACGCTGCTGCAGCTTGCTGATGGCTTCCTGGACACGTCGAACCTGTGTGGTGGCAACCTTGGCAGCTGTGATCCAGATGAGCTGGTGGTCGATGGTGAGCTCCAAGTACTTCACCAGCAGCTTCCAAGGCAGGCAACAGTTGCCGACCCTCAGCTGCTTCTTGTAGCGTGGTGCCGCCACCAGCGGGTGGATCAGCAGGGCCTTGGTCTTGGTCGCGGAGACCTTGACTTCGATGCCCCTCAGGTAGGCGATCACCGCGTCCGGGGCCGCCTGCAGTGACCTCCTAATGGCTGGAATGGACCGCTTCGGTCCCCGGGCCCAGAGTGCCACGTCATCGGTGAAGACGGCGCAGCGGGCCGGGAACCTGGTGCCTGTAGAAAGAGAAGCTGAGAGCCCTGCCATCGTCAGGTTGAACAGGAAGGAGCTCAGCAAGTAACCCTGAGATATGCCTGCAGTAATGTCCATGGGTTAGCTGGTCGCTTTTCTGACTCGAACCCGGAAGGTCCTGCCAGACAGGAAGGCGGTCATGAAGCTGCGCTGGCACCCGTCGACACCAAGTCGGTCCAGAGCCTCTTGCAGACGGCGTCAACCTTCCGGAACACTGTCCAGAGCTCCAGTTGAGTCTTCTTTGGAGCCTGGCCTTTTGCCTGCCTCTGCTCTGCCCTAAAGGCTAGGTGCTGCATGTCTGGAAGAGGCTGCCCTTGCTGTGCCTTGACGATGATGGTTGCAGCTCGGGCACTGCCAGCCACCAGTTGCATGAGGTCCTTGTCACCCGTGTCCTGTCTGAAGAGCTGCCGGTATACCCGCCAGTCTACCACATGGTACTTTCGGTCCCTGGGGGCCTTGCCTCGGAAAGGGGTCAGAAGAATGGGCAGGTGGTACGAACCCCGGTTGTCTGGAAATGGCGACTAGGCATACCGGCGACCTTCCGTGGCCACGCTTAGGTCTATGGCGGTGCTCATGGTGTTGGCTCCGCGACGAAGCTAGGTGATGGCCCCTGTGTTCAGAATTGTCAGCCCCAGCTTCACCAGGATGTCGCGCATGTCTCGGTCTCATAGGTCAGTCTTGCGGCCACCCGAAACTGAATGGTGGGCGTTGACGTCACCGCACAGTCCTTCCCCACTCGTTGCGCAAGCTGCCAAAGACACCTAGGGTCCTACTGTTCCTTGAGACTGATGTACACGCTAACCACCACGGTGTAGACCCCGTCGAGGCGGACGCGGACGGTGCAGCACTGGAAGGGCCCTCCAACCTAGTCAGCCATGGATACCTCAGTCTGCAGCAAGTCCCGCTTCACGTAGATGGCACAGCGGGCAAGTCCTTGTGGATGGTTGTCGTCTAGGCAGAGAGAAGCACGGCAGTCAGTCAGAGTGCAGCTGGTTCGCCTTCTTTAGCCGACATAGCCTGGCAGTAGGAGCTGCTCTGCCTGGGCGTAGACCTCCTGGAGTGCGAGGACGTCGTAGTCGTTGTGCAGCAGCTGTTGTCTGAAGTCGTCTCTCTACGACCCCAGCCAACGGACTTTCTAGTGGATGACGCTCGGACGTCGGGGCGGACGTGGCCTGGTGCGAGGACTAGCCATGCTGGTGGTTGTTCTGCTGCCAAGCTCCCGCCTACAGGCAGATGGCACGAAGCGGGTGCTCTGGAGGAAGCAAAGCAGTGACTGCCTGCAAGGAGAGCAGAAGGGAGCTCAGCAGTTGTTTTAGTAGAGGCGTCGGGGCGGGGGCCTCAGCAAGCTGGTTCCTGGGGGCGGCGGCTGCAGGCGTGGAGACACGTACAGGAGGCTGGACAGCATGATCAGCCGGGGCTGCAAGCACAACTGTGGTATTGGTCGCGGCTGCAGGGGCTGGCTGGCAGAGGTTGTGTGGTGCTGGAGTTGGTCTGGCTGGTGCAGCATGGCCCTTCACTGCACTGGCATAGGACCGAACCTCCCTTGTATCCTCCCTCATAACCACCGTGACTGCTCGTCTGGAAAGGGCTGTCGTCGAGCAGCCGTGTTGGTAGCCAATCGTCTCTGTTCCTGCCAGCATGGACAGTCTGGTGTGTCAGCAGGATGAGGGCCACCGCAGTTCACACGAGATGCTAGGTGCAGTGCTTTGCCACTCCTTCACTAGCCGGTCACTCTCTCTCCTCTCTGCACCTCACTTTCCCATCTGCTCGCGCCTCACTCTCGATCGTTCACTGGCGGGGCACCTCTCAAGAACGTCCGAAAATGTGTGATCGAGGCACCGCTGCGAAACGCCAGCGCCGAGTCGAGAATGCTGTTTGTTTTGTTCACTTCATAGTATTCTTTAACCGCGCATGCTAGTCACTAGAGCTAAAAACACATACCGTTTTTCTCGCGACTGAAAAATTCCACATGCGCAGAAGGTTGCTATTGGTTGTATGGTGCAAAAAAAATACATTATTCTTCTAAAGCTGGGTTCTGAAGTGCGAAATGCCAGTATGGATGCCACGCAATGCATTTACATTTCCTCAACATTCTCTTCGGGGGCGGGGGGCTGAGAGCATTTTTTTCCTTCTCCGCTTTCTTTCTCCATTTTTCGTCTGTACTCTCCCTATCTCTCTGCAGTTGTTTTCTTGCCTGCTATCTTCATCTATACTTCTTCAATTTTTTCTTTATAATTATATCTCTCTGATCTCGTTCTCGCTTCTTCCTTCCATAGTCTTTTCACCCTCAATTCTTTTACCCATTCTCTTGCTGTATTATGCTGTACATGGCTATGGTATTCTCTGCTAACGGTCCTGAATGGCCGATTGGCTGAGACACTTGCCTTCTGATCACGGGGACAGTAGTTGGAATCTAGCCTGGTGAAGAACTCTTTTTCGACAAGGATTTCCTTTTTTCTCCCTGTTTCTTTGTCTCTCTCAGTACTCATCCTCTCGCCCATCAGAGGTATGGCATCACAGGTGTGCCATCAGAGGTATGGTATGGCATCAGAGCACGTTCGACGAATCGGTAGACGTGTTCTGGGCATGAAGCAGAAAAGGAAGAAAAGAGCACGCGTCGGTTGATGATAACAATTTTTTCATCTACGACACAAGCCACACCTTGAACCTAACAGCTCTGCTGTACTATTAATATCGAACCCGAAACTTTCGAGTCAGCAGCCTATCACAGAACACTGCTACACCACCACGACAGGCAACGCCAATTACGAAATAGGTGTGCTTTAGTGCACCACTATTCAAGCGTTTCCGCATGGAGTAACGTAATAAAACTAGAGTGGTCGCTCGGGCCAAAAGTGGCGGAGCTACGCAGCTTCACTCCAACGGTAAGATGGCAACATATCACTCATTGCTTCAAGGAAAACACGCGTACTAGTTATTTACTACAGTACCTTTTCTAGTGCATTATACGTCTAACTTTTTTTTCGACTGTGATAGTGACCTCGATCCGTTTTAATCGTCTGTGATTGTGCGGTGCGATATCGTCGGGCATAGATCAGGCATAAATCGGATGCGAGAGAAGTACACATGTCGACGTGACGACAACGTTTTCACGCTCCGTGTTCATTAGCATTTAAGGCAATGAAGAAACATGGGAAGCTGCAGGGAGGCGCGATAAAAGATGTGCGATAACGTGCCCGGCGTGCGTCGTGGTCTTCGTTTGTTTTGTCTGCCTCTCAGGTTGGCTGCTGCTAGGTACGAACGCCATCAATATTTTGGTAAGTGCGTATGGCATTTGTCATTTAAACGCTAACCTAACATTTCTCGCATTGTGCTGTTAGGCGCAAAGATCTTTTTTGTGCCCTTCACTTCGCCTACTGTTTTTTTATTGCTTCACACGAGAGAAAAGCTGTTACGAATGATTCGCCACACGTTTGCGAAAAAATTGTTTCTTGGCTCAAGAAATTGTGCCGCCGCTCGCATTGTTAGGTTTTCTTTGTGCCACGATGCATGTATTCGAATTCACTGCATGAGTCAGGTTTTGTGAAAAGTACAGCTAGGCTCAGTATTGTTATCTGTGCCGTTCGCGAATTGCTCTAAGCCCTAACGAGCACCATAAAAGAGAAGTGGTGAATCTAGAAAAATGTCTGTTAACAAAAGCTAGGACGTGACCTTTGAGTAAACACATCTGCCTCGTTAACGGCTTGCATGACACCTAAATTGCTTTGTTTTTGTTGCGGCAACTGCTTGTGTCACAAACGAGCGCTCGGGAAAGCGCGCGCCACTGAATTCTGGCGATGGCGACGATAACGGGCACCAGTTAGTCGCGCCAAAGCCAGCGTAAAGAAAAAAACAAGCATCAAAGGACTCCTCGGGCATGCCGTCTTCCCCCCTCGGAAGTGTAGTTTCGCCGACCAACCTCCTCGCACCCGTCGGCGAGAGATCGCTATAAAATTCTCCAATGGCATGGTGATGCCAAGAAGGTTATAATTAAACTGCAGTGGCTAGAATATGAAGGTTAAACATAAACTACTGTGGTGTAAAGATGGAGGACAGATTGTGTTAGAAAAACTAGCCACCCTGTTTACGAGGTGTCTCCTGACGGGAAGAGTACCAGAGTCTTGGAAGAACGCTAACATCATCTTAATACATAAGAAAGGAGATGACAAGGACTTAAAGAATTACAGGCCGATCAGCTTGCTCTCTGTAGTATACAAGCTATTTACAAAGGTAATTGCTAACAGAGTAAAGAAAACATTAGAATTCAATCAACCAAAGGAACAAGCAGGATTTCGAACAGGCTACTCAACAATTGACCACATTCATACTATCAATCAGGTAATAGAGAAATGCTCAGAGTATAACCAACCACTATACATAGCATTCATAGATTACGAGAAGGCGTTTGATTCAGTAGAAATATCAGCCGTCATGCAAACACTGCGGAATCAGGGCGTAGATGAAGTATATATAAACATTCTGGAAGAAATCTACAGGGGATCAACTGCTACCATAGTGCTTCATAAAGAAAGCAACAGAATACCAATCAAGAAGGGTGTAAGGCAGGGGGACACAATTTCCCCAATGCTGTTTACCGCGTGCTTACAGGAGGTTTTCAGAAGCCTAGAATGGGAACAATTAGGGATAAGAGTCAATGGAGAATACCTTAGTAACCTGCGCTTCGCCGATGACATTGCATTGCTGAGTAACTCGGGGGACGAATTGCAACTCATGATTACGGAGTTAGACAAGGAGAGCAGAAAAGTGGGTCTTAAAATTAATCTGCAGAAAACGAAAGTAATGTACAACAACCTCGGCAAAGAGCAGCGCTTCGAGATAGGTAATAGTGCACTTGAAGTTGTAAAAGACTATGTCTACTTAGGGCAGGTAATAACCGCAGAGCCGAACCACGAGATTGAAGTAACTAGAAGAATAAGAATGGGGTGGAGCACATTCGGCAAGCACTCTCAAATTATGACAGGTAGATTGCCACTATCCCTCAAGAGGAAGGTATATAACAGCTGTATCTTGCCGGTACTTAGCTACGGAGCAGAAACCTGGAGACTTACAAAGAGGGTTCAGCTTAAATTGAGGACGACGCAGCGAGCAATGGAAAGAAAAATGGTAGGTGTAACCTTAAGAGACAAGAAGAGAGCAGAGTGGATTAGGGAACAAACGGGGGTTAAGGATATCATAGCTGAAATCAAGAAGAAGAAATGGACATGGGCAGGGCATGTAGCGCGTAGACAGGATAACCGCTGGTCATTAAGGGTAACTGACTGGATTCCCAGAGAAGGGAAGCGGGTTAGGGGGAGACAAAAGGTTAGGTGGGCAGATGAGATTAAGAAGTTTGCGGGTATAAATTGGAAGCAGCAAGCACAGGACCGGGTTAACTGGCGGAACATGGGAGAGGCCTTTGTCCTGCAGTGGACGTAGTCAGGCTGATGATGATGATGATGATGACTGTGGTAGAATAGAGAATAGTTTAAGTACAGTGGCTACTCTAGCCACTGTACTTGACTTTCTGCAGTGCCCGTCCCGCATACCCACCCATTTATCGAAGTCAAGCCATATTCTCAGGGCAGAAGGAGGCGGAGTCTGTAGCGCCGTAATGATCTTAGTGCTTGCGGCCGTGCGTTTCGTCATAGCTAATAAAGCATCTGTTTATTATTCTTAGGAGGTGAGGGAACGTAAGAGAGATGGTAATCTCCATCTGATTTAATTTTTCTTTGACACTTGGCGTTTTAAGTCTGATAAAAAACGCCAGACCTGCGCGGAATGCGCAGCACAGTCACAACGACAGCTAGAAAACAAGCCTTTCAGAGCCTTTTCTAAACACTCTTTGAGATGCTACAAGCACACTGCTGAGTACCCACAGCGCCATAAAAAATAATAAATTTTGTGTGGTAGGCAAGTATTCCTTGGCCTACTACACAGAAGCGTACACACTCTAAGCCGAAAACGGCCGAAATTGGAGCAACGGCTGTTTTTAGTCCTTCAGACCAACTGTTACTCCCCGAAAGAACCAAGCGGAACAAGATGGCCGACATGTTCGAACACGGGGGAGCAATCGTAATAGTCTTAAATTTTTAAGGGAGCAACGGAAGGAGGAACCACTGTAAGTGCTCTCGTCACGCAACGGTTACTCCCCTGAAGGACACCGCACACAAATATGCATGGCACCCACATTCATATTCATGGGCCAGATTATTATTTGTTCTGTGTGCTAAACTTCACCAAACCAAAACAGTGATTTATTTTAGCATCCGCAGATAATAAAATAGCGGCGCTGGCCGAACACAGAAGGCCTGAGAATGCAGCTACCTCAAGTGCCTAACACACACAGCAGCAGCATGGAGAGTTGGCCCGTCAAAGCGGACCAAACGCCGAAACACGTGCAAAACAAGGATATTAAAAAACGTCTAGACACAGAGCAGTAACCTGTTCGGCTGTGAAACAACAATACGTTGAACTAATAAAAGCTTCACATATTGTTGCGCTCAGATATATGTGTATCGGCAAGCTAACTGTGACACTGTCAAACAAAGAATTGGAATATCTGTGCATGCCTTAAGATATATTGCTTCGTTCACAGCTCTCGTGGCTGTGACTTGTAAACAGAGTGAACAAGTGCACCCTTGTTTCCTAAATTTAAAGCATTGTTCGAAGGTAGCATGTTCTATTTTTATTTGTGTCGATAGTTTTGTCCAGCCGTTTACCTCAGGTACAAGAGAATATACTGAAGATTATCATGTAGTCTCTGCAAATGGTTACTTTCCACCAGGCTTTGCATGCTGGCCTTGTGCCTACAGGTATTGCACAATTCGTGACGCAGCAGCGTATGAAACCGCAGTATAATCTAGAGCAACTATCTGCACGAGCTAAATATTTATTTAACTAAATATGTATTTTAACGTGAGCGGACAGTACGTGTTATTTACCACACACATGATGTCGCTTAGAATGCCCATTGGTGAATGGGCTCATAGAAATGTCACTCAGCTGTGTATGGGAAACAAGTTGACTTAACCGAAGGGTAGCTTTAACTGCTACAAATATAATGCCTTCTTGAGGCGCTGCACATTTTCTTCCAGAATATTATGGGCATTTAGTATACCAATCCTCTTCATCTGTACATTATTATCATTATCATGTGTTGATCATGCATCCTCATCGTTGTCACGTATCATCATCATCTTGGTTCGTTCATCTCAGCTGTCGGCTGTTGGTTCCACGGGCCTAATATAGGTGTTCCAAACCAAGACTTCATACGTGGTCGAGCGTGCTGTTACATCCCTCGTCATCCTCTCGACCACTCTACCCCCTGGAGCTACGTTCAGGTCGCCGCTTGGGCCAGGTGTCCGGAAATATGTCGCACCAAGAAGAGGTCGGTGCTGCCACCGTTCCCACTCCGCCACCGCGTGCCGCGCCTTTTCACGTCATTAACAGCCTCCAGCGTGAGCCCCATTCCTGCGCTGGTATGCGCGGGGAAGATGTGGAGGAATGGCTGGACGATTTCGAACGTGTCGGCGCTGCTAACCGGAGGGATAACACCTACAAACTCGCTTACGTGTCATTCTACTTCACGGGTGTCGCGAAGACGTGGTTCCTCAACCATTTCATCGACATCCCCGACTGGTGAGCCTTCAAAGATCAGCTTCGCCATGTCTTTGGCACACCGACTGTTCGTTCGGCTCTCGCAAAGAAAGCTCTCGCGGCTCGGAAACAGATCATCGGGGAGTCGTATACATCCTACATCGAGGATGTCCTTTCACTTTGCCGCCGGGTTGAAACCCCAATGACAGAGTCAGACAAGGTACGCCAGCTTCTTAAGGGGATTGCACCCATCGCATTCAATCACCTTGAAATCCAGAATCCGGCTACTGTTGCTGACGTTGTGACAACCTGTAAGCGCCTCGAAACACTCGAGTCTATGCGTCTACAACCGGACAGTGACGCGGCCCATATTACGGCAGATCCAAACCTACGAGACACAATCAGGGTGATTATACGCGAAAAATTAGAATCAATGGGATTCACACTACCTTTAGTGTGTCCCATTTAGTCTTCAACGTCATTGCGGGATGTCATCAGGGAAGAGCTCACGTCCATGACCCACATCGCCCACCTGCAGCCCACTGTCGCTCGTACTCTCCCATCGTTCTCGCATGCCGTCGCCGCACCATCAGGCACCGTCAGCTCGACGTCACCGCCACCAACGTACGCGTCGGTTGCTGCCGCACCTCCCAGAAGCTTTCCCACGAGCTTTCCATCACCACCGCCTGAGCCATCATCTGTCCCTCTCACTGCTCTCTCTCCCGGTGCATCTAACACAAGCTACTACCCTCCTTATCGATCGACTCGCCCTACGTGCTATTATTGCGGCTATCGTGGTCACATTTCACGCTTTTGCCGCAAGCACCGGCAAGATGAGCGCCGAGGTTACGACATACGCGAACGAGACTATACCACAGAAACCTTGTACCAGGGCCGTCGTTATTCGTCACCGCCGCGTCGGTCTCCATCTCCGCCAGCATCCGGTGAACTGTGCAGTAGTTATCGATCAACCAGACGCCGTTCACCATCGCCCTACCGTCGCTCCTCTTCTCCTCCTCAGCCTGCTTCCCTCGCTTTTGATCGGCGTCCGGAAAACTAAGGGATGCAGTTTTTGGAGGACAAACTGCATTCCAACACAGTACTCCAATTCCTCCAGCTCGCCCTTACAATATGATTGCAGTCTCAGTTGAGAGAGTGGACGTTGATGCTTTGGTGGACACTGGGGCTGGGTTTTCTATTATTCGTGCTGATTTGTGTACCCGTCTTCGAAAAGTCACGACGCCTTATGATGGACCAACACTGGTTACAGCCCAGGGAACAATGATTTGCCCTTCCGCTCTCTGTAATGCCCGTGTGCTAATCGACGACATTCTTCATCATATACAATTCACTGTGCTATCCCCGTGCTCCCACGAACTCATTTTAGGCTGGGACTTTCTTTCATCTGCTTCCGCGGCTATTTCTTGTGCACAACGTGTCGTCCATTTTACTGACACAGACTATTTGCTTAGTGACGAAACCTACAGGCCACTTCGACTCGTCGCTGCTGTAGACATCGTGTTACCCCCAAATTAACATCAATTAGTCACTGTTTTGTCCAACGACGTTAACTCTGGTGATATTTTGGTCACTCCGTTGCCCCGTTGCCTTAATAAAGACATAGCTCTCGCATCAGGTGTGGCTCGCTTCAACAATGGATCAGCTGTCCTCGCTGCTACGAACACCACACCGGGTAAAATTTTACTGCCACGGGGCACTACTGTAACCTGCGTTGCCGATCTGGAGCCTGTGTGCGTCGTGCCACTTACCCCTGCCTCCCCTAAAGGCCATCGTGGAGATCATGCTGCTTCCTCGGCCTTTACAGAAGCCATATCAACAAGGACTTGACAGACTCACAGAAGCAGCAGCTGTTTGATTTGTTGCAAAAGCATGGAAACTCTTTTGACGTTCATTCATCCAGCCTGGGTCAGACAACTGCTACAGCGCATCGTATTCAGACCGACGGAACATCCATTGTGCATCGTCGTCCGTACCGCGTCTCCCTAGCCAAACGGAAAATCATTGAGGAAAACGTAGACGATATGCTGCAACGGCAGATAATCCGACCCTCAACAAGTCCTTGGTCGTCTCCAGTGGTTCTGGTGCGTAAAAAAGATGGTTCCGTATGATTTTGTGTAGATTACCGAGTACTAAAGATCACTAGGAAGGACGTATACCCCATGCCACGTATCGACGACGCCCTCGATTCCTTACAAGGTGCTGAATTCTTTTCAAGCCTCGACTTGCGTTCCGGCTATTGGCAAATCCCCATGCACGAAGATGACAAAGAAAAACGGCGTTTGCAACCCCGGACAGCCTATACGAATTCAATGTTATGCCGTTTGGTCTATGCAATGCGCCCGCAACTTTTGAACGCTTGATTTACACCGTGCTCCGTGGCCTGAAATGCAAGACTTGCCTATGTTACCTCGATGACATTGTTGTCTTTTCATCGACGTTTACTCAACATCTGCAACGCTTGGACGAGGTCCTGACTTGCCTTGCGGGTGCTGGTCTTCAAATTAACACCAAGAAGTGCCATTTCGCCAGCAGATCTATCAAGGTCATCCGTCATGTGAGCAAAGACGGAATTTGTCCAGACCCTGAGAAAACTGCTGCGGTGCTTCGCTTCCCTCGCCCTGACAAGCCGAAAGATTTGCGAAGTTTCCTTGGTCTCACCTCTTACTTTCGGCGATTCGTACAAAACTTTGTCTCCATAGCCACACCACTCCATAAGCTACTTGCTTTTGGTACGCCCCTTCAGTGGTCTCAGGAATGTTAATCAGCTTTCGACAGGTTGAAGAGTGCCCTCACGACCGATCCTGTACTTTCTCATTTTCACGATGGTGCACCGACCTTCCTCCATACAGACGCTAGCGGCCACGGTTTAGGAGCCGTCCTCTTCCAGCGTGACAACTCTTCGCGAGAGCGAGTCGTTGCGTACGCCAGCCGCGTCCTCTCCGCAGCCGAGAGGAACTACACGATCACTGAGAAGGAGTGCCTCACCATCGTTTGGCTAGTGCAGAAATTTCGTCCCTATCTTCACGGCCGCCATTTCACCATTGTGACCGACCACCACGCTTTATGTTGGCTTTCGACACTCAAGAATTTGTCGGGACGCCTCGGCCGCTGGATTCTACGCCTACAAGAGTATGATTTTGCCATAGTATACAAGTGTGGCAGAAAGCATAGCGACGCTGATGCTCTTTCTCGCTGCCCACCACCAGCGCCTCCCCTCAACGTTTCCGCAATCACTTTGCACAACACACCCTCGCAGTCCACGTCTACGGTGGTTTCCTCTCTCGCCTCGATGGACCAGCTGCCTTCGGACGACCCGCACGATTTTTCTTCTCGACAGCTGGCTGACCCATACTGTCGACGTATTATAGGCTACCTCACCGGCAGTTCCCGTCCACCTAATGCGAATCTCCGTCGCCAACTCTCGCAGTTTAAGCTGAACAACTCGGTGCTGTACCGCAAAATTTACCATCCTGACGGTCAGCGCTGGGTTCCCGTTCTACCCCGATCGCTTCGGTCCGAAGTCCTCAAAGCACTTCATGACCATCCGACGGCTGGTCTCCTTGGTTACCACAAAACCTACGATCGCCTTCGAAGTCGGTTTTATTGCCCAGGTATTACCAGTAGTGTAGCTCGGTACGTTGGGTCCTGCACTACCTGCCAATGTAGAAAACTACCCACTTCTGCTCCAGCCGGTACACTACAGCCTCTTCCATGCCCATCCACACCATTCTAAGTTGTAGGCATCGATCTTTATGGCCCCCTTCCAGTCAGTGCTGCTGGAAACCGATGGATAGTAACAGCCGTTGACCATTTGACGCGCTACGCCGAGACAGCATCTGTCACTGCCGGTTCAGCTTCTGAAATTGCCGACTTCATTCTCCGAGCCATTATACTCCGTCATGGTGCTCCACGTGTATTGCTCAGCGACCGTAGAAGGGCCTTCCTTTCACAACTAGTGAACGAACTTCTTCGCGCCTCTGGCACAACTCACAAGACTGCCTCTAGTTATCATCCCCAAACTAACGGCCTCACTGAGCGATTCCACCGCACTCTTGCTGACATGATCGCCGCCTACATTCAACCATACCACAAGAACTGGGATGTAGTTCTACCATTCGTCACTTTCGCCTACAATACGGCTATTAAGTGGACAACCGGCTACTCCCCATTTTACGTAGTTTATGGACGCTCCCCTACTTCTTTCCTGGACGTCTCTTTCTTTACCTGCCATGCGGATTCATCTTCATCCTCTTCAGAGGAATACGTTTTGCGGCTCGCAGAGAGCCGCCAACGTGCTCGTATAAACACTGAAGCCCGACAGCAAGACAGAAAGCTGGTTTATGATGAATCGCATCGTGCTGTATTCTTTCAACCTGGAGACGAAGTGCTCCTTTTGACGCCTATTCGCACACCTGGTTTGTGCGACAAGTTCCAGCCACAATTTATCGGGCCGTACATAGTTCTTGAAGAAACTTCACCAGTGAATTATCGCGTGACGCCACTTTTAGCCCCAGCAGATCGCCGTTATCGAACTACTAAGGTCGTCCATGTCTCCCGTATGAAGCCCTTCATGCGACGTTCTTTGTCCCCTTGACTTGCCGCGGCCAGGCTGGCCGCTTTCACGGGGGGGGGGGGGGGGGGGAATCAGTGTGGGCATTTAGTATACCATTCCTCTTCATCTGTACATTATCATCATTATCATGTGTTGCTCATGCATCCTCATCGTTGTCACGTATCATCATCATCTTGGTTCGTTCATCTCAGCTGTCGGCTGCCGGTTCCTCAGGCCTAATAAAGGTCTTCCAAACCAAGACTTCATAATATTGCTATCTGAGACATCATGTGAAGAGCGTCTACCACATAAGCATTTTATATGGCTTTCAAAGTAACGTTTGGCCTAACCTAACCTACCATTTTTTTCACATTTCTTTTTGCAGTAGACATTCTAGAATGTAAACTCTGCTGCAGTGTGTGTGATTTATTCTTATGTATTGATTGTGGCATGTTAAACTTCACACTTTTATTTTTTCTTGCAGCATTGAGATGCTTCACATATGCCTGCGGTGACATTCTGCTGTGCTAGCCTGATGTAAACACCTGTCATGCGAAACTCGAATCCTTCACAATTGGAGAAGTTGCCCTTCTCTCTCCAATGATGACACAGACTGCCCTATGCTAGAAATTCAAGATTGCTTTTCCACGGAAGACGCAGAAAACCTTTGATGCATTATGGCGCTTGGTTGGTGCTGGCTGTGATGTGGCGAAGTCTAATTCTACATGTGCTCACACGTCGCCTCAAAAAAAACAAAAAAAGCATTTCTTTTCCTTTCAATATTGTCCACTTTTTGTGTAAGAAGCACCCAAGCAGTGCTCTTCCAAAGAGCTCTCTCTATTTGTTAAGCGTGTGACAAGCACACTCGAGATAAATATTCATTTCCACAAGGAGTAACTGGAAGCATGTGCAGTTGGTCCTCAGACAGTAACTACGAAAACGCGGAAGGAACGGTGTAGACTAACCGTTGGTCTTAGGGTAGCAACTGGTGGGAGTAATGGTTGGCCCGCAAGGAGCATCTGTCGGGAGTAACTGTTGGTCTGCAGGGAGCAACTGGAGGGAGTAACTGTCTGTCCTCCGAAGGAGGAACTGAAAGGAGAGCAACGGTTCGTCCCTCTCCAGTTACTCCTTTGAGGGGAGTAATGAGAGTGGGGAGTAACGAGAGTAATGAGAGCCTTTTGGCTTAGAGTGCACGGTAACAGTTAGAAATTTGCTGGAAATTTGCGCTGTTTTTTTACCTAATGGCTGATGACTATGAAGAAATATGCGTGAAGTGGGTATGCGCCACAGTTAATAGGGGAACAAGAACAAGCCTTCGTGATGGGTTGGAACATTGGACAACCCAGTCGTTACACGATTCATATTGTGTGAGTCCTGGCTCTTCTTCTATCTTCTCACACGCGTTACTACTCATTTTAACGTGATTTCTTTCCAGACATCAAGCCTGCCTAAGGCTAGTTTAGAAACGAGTTCCGAACGCTGGCATAGCTCAGTGGTAAAATACTGGGTTGGCACGCAGCGAACTCGGGTTTGAATACAATTGTGCCATTGGCGTTTTTTTTTTAATTTACTGAGTTCATAGCACCAGCGTGACTCAGTGGAAGAATACTGGGCAGGCATGCAGCGGACCCAAGTTGTAATCTCATTTGTCATTTTGTGTTTTTTATATGCCGAGTTTTTTTCGTTCGATACCGGTTACGGGTGGCAGCGGACAACTACGGCGCCGCGCATGACCCGTGTTTTGATCTCATAACAGCTTTCGCTGTAAAAAAACGTTCTGAAGGATATCGATTCACTATATATGTTTTTTCACTGCAGTTGCCTCAAAGCAGAAGTAACCAGTGAAGAAATTCAGCGAAAATAAAAGTTTCAGTCGCACACAACCATAAGGCCTTGGCGAATAACGGAGCAGTGTGTTGCAAACTTCTTTCATTATGCGGAGAGAAGGGGGTATTCGCCTTTTCACGTACTCGTTTCAAAAGCTCTGGATATCCGAGAAAAACAATCCTTGGAAAATTTCCAATCTGTTATCTGAGAATGTTCTGCTTCCTTATCTGGTCAATGAAATTCCGAGAAGTCTTAATACATTTTAAAAAGCCCTATTGTTACTACTAAGGTGCCTTACCCTTCTACCTCGTTCGCGATTATTTCAGTTTTTGTTTTGTTTTTTCACCTGCACCACACCTTTGGAAGTGAAGTTTGGGGTTGCCGGGATTTTCACAGCTCCATCAATGAAAGGCGCAGTAGGCAAAAAGTGTACGCCTTTTCCTGACTTTTCAGACGACCTCATTTTCTTTTTCTTCTACATAAAGAGATGCATATCGCAACACCAGACATTTCGGCATTGGGCGCGTAGTGCTCATGCAGATATAAAAACTCAAGATTCCCTAAATGCACAGCCGGTGCTACATTACCTACTTTTTAAAAAACAAAGCGCTCACTTGTATTAAGCACACTCACGTGCTGGCTTTTGTATGTGCGCGTGAGAACGATTCAAACATGGCAGTATTGTTACGAGCCCGTCGTTTCGTTATTTTCTGTCTTATCGAAGCAGCCGGCTTCAATATGTGTACTAGACATAAGTAGTCATTCTTTATTGGTGCTGAAAATTCTCGCCACAGAGCGCACTCACATGTGCCGTGCATATTTGCAACCCTGAAACGTACAAAATTTATTCTAATCGTCTGTGAGCACCCGTACATGAAAAATAAATCTATGTATTCGCGAATGCAGTCATAGTCACGAAAAAAAGCCACAGCTTTGCCACAACAACGAAGCAATGAACGCGATAGCAACAAATTGGAAGGTCACGCGCAGAATGGCAAGCAGATCGAAACGTGCCCCGCGTTCCTCACGCACAAATGGCGCACGAAACATACTCACAGGTACAGATGAACGCGAATGAGCGTCTCAGTTGTTAATTTGCTGTGTCTGAAAAGGGCGTCCTTTTCGCAAACGGGGGCTGTGGAATGATTACACTGGCCTTTGTGCGCTCCGTAACTACAACAGAATCGTTCCGAGCCTAACGCCAGCCAAGATGTACAATCCTCCCCACCCGAAAACAAGTTTGCGCGAGATATCGTCCACTCACCTTCTCTCCGGGGGCCAAAGTGCACGTGAGAGACCAGAGCCCCCGTGCGCTCATTGCGGCATCTTGCTGATAATGCTGAAAACACGATGGTCCCCCCGAGATACCCTCCAACAGTGGTAAATGGTAGGTATAAATAGCTTGTCATTTGAACGTTGAAAGAGGTATTCCTTGGTGGCCCAGTGCTTGACACCTTGCATCCACGATGACGCGGAGGTCCTGCGTTCGATTCCACGCGTCGGATTATTTTTTCTGGATTTTTTTGCGTTTACATATATATATATATATATATATATATATATATATATATATATATATATATATATACGGTGCATGACATCGATGCTGACGGCAAAATCCAGCCGAGAGTGTCTGAATAATTGCTATCGCAAAAGAAAAAAAACACCAGGACTGCGCGGAAGGCGCAGCACAGCCACAGCCATAGCTAAAAGAGCAGCCTTTCCGGGTCATTTCAAAACACTCATTGGGAAACTACTGCAAGCACACTTGTTTGATACCCACTTGGGCAATATTAATACTATTTTGGGTAGTAGGCTATCATTCACTGAGCTATTTTTCGTCATTCTTTTGAGAAGCATGGTATCCGCTAAACACTTCCAAGGAATTCTGCACCAACTGTTCATGCAGTGGTGATGACGATGAGGAATTATACCTGAAGTGAATATGTGCCACAGTTAATAGGTGAACAAGAACAAGCTTTTGTAATGGGTTGGATCATTGGATGGCCCACTCGTTACGCTATTCGCATCGTGCGACAACCGGTTGTTCTTTCGCTGTTTTAAAACACTTTACACATCGTTTTAACGCGATTGCCTTCCCGACATCAAGCGTGCCAAGGCAAGTTTGCCAACAAGTCGCTAGCACCAGCGCAACTCAGTGGTAGAATAATGGGCTGGCACCCAGTAAACCCGGGTTCGAGCCCCATTGTGTCAATGGTGCTATACTTTTTTTTCTGATTTCGTGCGGTGTTTTTTACGTACACCGGCGGTGGCGGCGCAATGCTGCTCGTGACTCGAGTTGTGATCTCAGAACAGCTTTCGCTGTAAATTATGTGAGGAAAAGCGAGCGCGCGAAGCATTCCTAATTGCACATCGAGAGTTGTGCGCGGTGTCCACTTCACGAAATTCGCGCAGCGAAATGCTACCTAAGAGCCTACCATAGTCGCCTGAAAAAGTGATCACAGCCGTGTTAACAACCATCTGGTTCAAATAGAGGCACCACAAGCAACATTACTAGCACAAAAACAACGCGAAAGCCATGTACGCCACAATGCGCCCATCTGCTTCCTGCCCTTAGCAATATGGCAGCGCTCTGGCTTCAGCCACGGAGCCCCTCCACCTTTCCAGAAATTTCATGGCGAATTACACTCGTTGAGCGGGAGCAAGTTTTCTTGCTCGAAAGCTGACAATCCGCGTTTCGCTGGTAGATTCGAAACAAGTTCCCATTTCTGCTGGCAAATTCGGAGCAATCCACTCCGCGACGGGGCGTTCCGCGTGCTCTGTGTTGCGGAGGCAGATTTTGCCGGAACTCTGAGAATTCGTGCCGTAATTTCCGGTACAGTCGGGCAGCTGGGTTGCCCTCAGCGTTTTTCGAAGCGGTCTAGTAACCCTGTGCTGTTGTTTACATTTCTAAAATTTGAAAGCGGTAGCCCTGCTTTCCGCGTGACTGCGTGGTCGAAATGCGTACTTTGCAGTAGCGACACAGTTGTCATTGAAACGTCGAGAGCAGAAAAAAAATCGTTTCCGGTACCGGTTTAGTGACGTATGCGTAAAAAAATGGCCTCGTATCTGCTGGTTATTCTGCAAATGTCGTCGAAAGGCGATGGTCTTGCGTGTGCAGAGAGTGAACAAAACATTTATTTGATCTTCCACGCAAGAAAACTGGTGAATGGTATTCTGGAGGCGCTGCGTTAAAGTGCCTCGAGCGAGCAGCGGAGGCGGACGAGCGCATAAAGTCACGTCACACGTGAGACATGAGCGCCATCTGTCAGTTTTCTTAGAAAACAAGACGCGCGGCTCTGAGATGGGCGCCCACGCCCGTCTCATAGGTGATAAGGTGTAGAACGCAAGGCGACGGGTAGAGGCCACCACCGTCTCGTCTTAGCCAAGTGTTGGAAACACTCGCCTTTTCGTGCAAGCATTGCGTGGTCAGCGCAGCGTGATAAGCACTACGGTCCTTAACATTATTTATGTATGCCTTTTCTGTTAAAAGACGCACGCACATGCAGAATACATACTTGTAGTTATGGTGCCCCAGACATGCACAATAATTTATTTTTAATTGACGATTGCATAAGTATGAACACTGAACCTTGAGCAACATTGGTGGGCGCTGCGGATGAGGTCAGCCATTTCAAGTACCCGGTGCCATTAAGAGTGGACTAACAGACAAGTGTACAGACAGACAGACAGACAGACAGACAGACAGACAGACAGACAGACAGACCAAAATTTTTGCGTGGAAGGTCCGCAAGAAAGAATATCGTCTTTAAAAACTTCCGGGGAGACCTCACGCGGAACATACGTGTTCCGCTCGCAGATCTCGTTTGGCACACTCCGAGTGCTGGCTCCAAGATTTCGGCGGCCACTCCGGATCTACCATTGGAATTCGCCATTAGTATAACCCCTTTGGGTGATATAGAGTTGCGTGACATGTCGCGGGCTGTTCTCGAAACATCTCGCCCTTTGCCCTGCCTTGGCTGTGCAGCGCCCAGACGAAACGATTAGAAAAGTCTATACTCTGTTCCAGAAGTTCCGTGCAGCAGAGCGAAGGCTACACGACCCTCGAGCGCAAGTTGTTGCGGAGCGACACGTAGTGCCCCATATACGTATCCCGTTGTTTGTCCTCATGACTTTTACAAGTGGTCTCATTGGAGGATTTTTACTTGAAGGCTTCTCTGCGTGTTGCAGCTGTGACTTGTACGACGATTTTGTCGCATTTTCTGTATAAAACAATTTTTGTGCCTCCATGATATTGAAGCAAGGGTTCTTGCTTGTACAAGTTATAACATGCAAATGACGAAATAAATAACGCTGTTGTGGCTCGTATGTGTTATGTTTTTACTTATAAAGTACGAAGGAATGGTACCACACTGCCTCACTTTTTATGGGTAGTCCGCACAGCCCGAGCGTCCACAGTGCTGCGGAGGACCCAGTCTTGGGTTGTGATTAGTCCGCGGCGGCAGATTTGGTCACTCCTGCCGAAATTGCGGCGCCTGGTTCACCTGTGTGATATCGTTCCCGGATCAGCTTTTACGACAAAAGAGGAAAGCAGTTGGCTCTAAATGTGTTCGGGACAGTGCGTAAGGAGGGTAGCAGAATTGCAAGCATGAGCTCTCTCATTAAGAGAACGGCTCCGTACGCCCACGTCAGCAAGCGAGCGCTGTAGAAATGGGTAGCGGAGCACGATAAGCACGGCAAGGTACTTTCACCCAAGACGCTGTCTCGTGGTGGCAGGAGCTGTGATCGAGAGCAGATGCTAGACGAGACCAGCATATTAGGACGCGATGTGTGCATAAGTACGGCATGCATACTGCTACACTGCGCAGGGAAAGACAAGTAAACCACTGGGAATAGAGCCATCATTTCGTATTGAACGCGAGTGGCGCTTTGCATGCCCATAGGCATGCGTATACGAAATCTCATGAAGCGTGGTGCTTTCATATTCATTTGGCTAGCGCGACACTTTCCACCAGAACATGAGCGACAGAACTTTATCCCTCAAATATTTACGTGCAAGTATCTCGAAGACGCGTTCTTTTACAGTGTCTGGAGGAATAATTATCCGCTTTCACAATTACAGCTCATCTCACTGCGCAGTCCCAAGACGCTCTTGCCGCTTTCGCTGCAGCGCTCGCCGCTAGCAGACGACAGGGCGCGGAAGAATACACTTAGATGTGCTCGCCCTCCTGATTGGTTTAAAAGGCCTGTAGCTTCCACACTGCTGCATGAAACTTCTGGAACAGGGTATAAAACATGGCGCGATGGTATTTAAGCGAGCAGTGGAGAGTGGTGATCAAGAAAAGAAAAAGTTTGCGCGCGCATGCATAGAGTTGTTCCGCCGTGGGGCCAAATATGTGCATATTTGGCTTTTGTCCTCAGTGACAAAGCAGGCGTTAAATAGGATTTCCACCTGAACGTTTAAGGCTCGTGCTACAAGCAGAAATGTGTGTCTACCGCCAGTGAGCGAAGACGCGTTCTGCAGCCACAGCGCGTAGGAGAACGACGTATTACTGTCGAAGAAGTTTGATGCTCGGAGTGCGGACATTTGAAGACGCGAGGTTTCCTAGAAGAGCAACTTCGGTGGCAGTGGAACGACAATGGAGCTGAACTTTGAATGAGTGATTACTGGAAGAGTGTCTTTCTTCCAAGAACTTTGGACTGAATAAGTTGACGATCTTTTTAGTCTTTAGGTTTCTTGGTTTTTTGATGCGTCTGTCATTGTTTGTATCCAATGTTTTGAATTTAGCCTATTGTATTGTGCAGCCCGTTCTTTGACTGGTGACGTCTTGCATTGAACTATTGCCGTATGTGCATATTTGTGTATCGTTTATCTGCCGTTGTTGTGAATATATTTTTTCTTTGTTATAGACTCTCGGCTCTTACTCGTTCTTTGTACCACAGCCAGCGTCCGCTGGCGCGCCAAATAGGGACACATCTACATTGTCCGTGCTTTCGTGGGGTAGTTCAGGGGGTAGATACTTCAGCCCTTGAAATCAGCCTGCCGATTGCCTGCCTAATTAACTAGACTAGTGACAGCTTGTGACTGTTCTTCGCGAAAGAGCGATGTAAAGTGCGTAGGAGAAAATTAGTGCGAAGGTGGGAAAGAAAACTTAGTCAACATTTTTATTCTCTTTTTTTTTTTGTTCATGCAGGAGTCAAGTGCTGATGCAACTACTGCCGTGCTCCGCCGCGGTGGTCTAGTGGCTAAGGTACTCGGCTGCTGACCCGCAGGTCGCGGGATGGAATTCCGGCTGTGGCGGCTGCATTTTCGATGGAGGCGAAAATGAGGTAGGCCGGTGTGCTCAGATTTGGGTGCACGTTAAAGAACCCCACGTGGTCGAATTTGCCGGAGCCCTCCACTACGGCGTCGCTCATGATCGTGTGGTGGTTTTGGGACGCTAAACTCCACATATCAATAAATTACTGCCGTATCACGCTGTGCACTATGTGAGTAGTTGTGCGTGGTTATTGCAGTTTTACTCTTCTGCGGGTCTACTTATATCCTTGGGTAGATGTTTACTTCTTGTGTTTAACTTATAATCATAATATTTCAGTTCTCTTTTAGGGTCTCGCAGTGCAAAGAACCTCTCTTTGTGCCTGTGTTTATCTAACAATAACAAAGTGGGCATGTGCCTACCAAGAAAATCACTTGAAAATAAAAGTTTTCGCTCCACCAGTGATTCTCATGTTTTAATTAAAATATGTGCATAGGCACACACTGACATCATGTGCTTACCGCTCTAGCGTTGCAACTTACATGAAGCTCATTGATTGTTGCAAAGGACACGTAAAAAAAAATATGGCCTCAGAGACAAGCACGCACGTAGAAGTGATGTCCGAGGCTGAATAATATTCCTAGTCACTACAAAAAGCCTTCGAGACATTCTCTTCTGTGATCTTCACTCTCTGAGGCTGCGAACGTTTCCAACAACCGTTTGGAGCGCTGCGAACCTAAATCAGCCGTAGGGGCCTACGGGAGTGTTCTTTCTTAACTTTATATGTTACCCTATGGTTTCAGAGCGTGTCGAATGACAAACGGCTGCGTTCGTTAATCAGCGCATTGTAAAGGCTTGACCACAGGTACTATACGTCTTCCAGTGTGTCAGTGAGTGGCCTTTTGACCCAGCGCCGCGCCCTCTCCCTATGGAAAGAGGGCGTGCAGGTTTGCGCAACGGTGCGTCTTCTCTCGCCATAGGGAAAGGGCAGGGGGCCACGTCAAAAAGCCACGCGTTGACGCGCTGCAACGCATGCATGCAGTGCGGCTTTAAAGGGTGTCATGGTTCTTCATGGATTCGTCCACGGCGTTCTTATGCCGCGTTCATCAAAGAGCGTGAAGCCCTGCCCAATGCGGCTACAAACGAATGCAGTTCTGAAGCAACTGGAGAACTCTAGGAAGCTTTTCAGAAGCGCCACGTGAGCGCGTATAATTATAGCATGCACCAATTTCCTAGAGCGTGATTAAAAAAGCTGCGCTACGGTTACAGGGACGAAAAAGTTGAGGAGGGCATGCTTAACGGAGCGTACACGACCAGGGTAGTGTGCAAGCGCTCAGCTTTCCCTGAGGGTGTCATTTCTTTTGCTAAAATTTGATTTCAGTTGGCTAGCACATTCGGTATCGCAAGCTCGCAGACACACAGACACACACACACACACACACGCCCACACGCACAGCCACAGTCAAACACAATTATATCGAATGCATGTAAGTTATTTATCCTTAATATTGGACTATTTTGGAACACGGCAATGTGTCAATGCATACCAAAATATATGGCGACATCAGTGAACGAAAAGGGGTGACACTACTTCAGGCCACGTTCTGTCCCCCAGATTCTTCGTCGTTGCGCCGCGAGTCCGTCATACGGGATCACTGTTCTTCTTTCCGCTAGTTTCATTCACGCGATGAATGTCGTACTACTGATCAAACTGCTGTTCTCCACAAAGCAGACAATGGCCAGTACCATAGACCATAGAGACCATAGGTGTGACTTTCTATTCCGTCCAGTATATCAAGAAGCACATTAAGCATATTAAAAAGAAGGCGGGCCAGACGAGTATGCTCAGGTGTGTGCGAAGAATGTTAGACGCCATATACATATATATTATTGAGAACTAACAAAAATTGACTATTAACAGTTGTCATCAATGTGATGCCTAACAAAAAAAAATGAGCCCTTAAATTTAAATCTTTTTCCTCATTGAGATATGTACCTTGTTTTTCCCGCATAAGCCACCCCTGGTATTATCCCGCATCATTAACTGGAAACATAGGAGCATTTCAAAACTAAAAAAAAAACGTCCGAGTAAGGAAGTGCTATGAGGTGAAGCACCGCACCAGCATTCGCTGAAAAATGCAATTATTTATTTAGAGGGTATGACAGGGTAGATTGACCTAACAAGAATTTTCTTTTATTTCAATGCTTAGTATAATAAACCTTATGAAAAGCAGCAATATGCATTAGTGAGAGTGTAGGAGTGCTCTAAGCCATTTAAAAATGACACCAAAGGCTGCACCTTCTCATGGTTCCATGCGGGCTCTTTTTTCGTCATTGTTTCTACGTGTTCGAATTTTAAAGAAAACATTTACTGTGGCTAGATCAGTTTTAAATACAATCAACTCTCATTAATTCAAACTTGAAGCGTTATCTGCATTTTGATTGAATTATCAACAATCTTGAATTATCAGAAGTTTTTAAATAGATGACTCTGGGTGAGATGACACCACACATCATGATTAAGCATTGATTTTATCACATTTAAAGTTTTAGGTGTTTTTATACCAAACTGCACGCAGTGCACAGAAAGCAGAGGAGTAAGGTCCTTAAGTATATTGGTCATTCACTGCTGTTCAGACCTTTTGAAAAATGATTAATTGCCAATTGCTTCTTTGCTATTGGTATGTGCCTCCAAGACAAAGCTCTCTATACCAGTTGAGAAGCATCACGGTTTACTATGCGTGTGCTTTGTTTCAAACATTTGTTTACTAGCAAACTTTTCTTTGAAGGCCTGAGGTGCTTATTTTTCATCTTTAGACTGTTAGGATTACATAACTATGCAAATTTTTAAATAGTAGTGAGACAGCCGCAGATATTTTCTTGTATAGAACAGCAAAAAGTGTGGATTACCCGAATAATAGAGTTTGAATTAGGAGACCTTTAAATACATTGAAATTATAGAGGGCCTGCCACAAAAAATAATTGTGTTTAAATTAACCGAAAGTATGAATTATCAAAATTTGAATTATCACCAGTCTACTGTATTCACTTCGAACCATTTTGATACCTTCCAATCCCCGACTTCTCGACCAAAACGCTTTCTTGCTTTTCATCGTAATTATTACTTTACGTTGTGAGCAGTTCAAGCGCTTTTTTTAAGATAACAAACGCCTTTTCCGGGTGGGTACTTTTTTAAATTTTTTCAAACGTCATGTACCTTTTTTTGAAAACTAACCAACCGAACAATCTCACACTTTCTCAGATCAGAGCTAAATTTCTTGCGAATATACTGAACTTAAAAGTTTCTAATACTTATAATTAAGAAGCAAAATTAATTGGAAGGTCCCCCTTACTGCAAGTGAACAGAGAGAGCAATTATTTTTTTCTTGCGAAATAAATGTAGGAACCCATTTTTTTAGGTAAGCGTTATTACTAATACCGTGTTGAATCATCATGCAAAATATGAAGGTCATTCGCTCTGTTTTTGAGAAAAGGTAATGTCCGATTGATTTTGTGCATCTGTATAAATTCGTTACTCAACCAGAAGCAGTGCCGAAAAGCTGCAAGGCATAAATTGCGCAGACTGAAGACTACAAGACCTCTTACGAAGCACGCGAAAACCGACAACAAAATTTTGAACACTTCCCGAGAATCAAACTGATGCCAAGGCTACTTCTTTATTTATATATACCATACAGGGGCGTAGGCAGAATTGTGTCTCAGGGGAGCGGTGATACACCTTCACTATCTAAAGTGGCAATGATTCTTCAATAATTCTGAATTTGAGGCGTGGTAACGGCACTTGTCTTTTGTCAAGCACGATACAACCATGAAGCTAAAAACGCCAGTCCTGCGCGGAAGGCGCAGTACAGTCACAGCGAAAGCTAGAAGAGCGACCTTTCAGAGCCTTTTGTAAGCCCTTATTGGGTAACTGCTGCAAGCACACTTTCTTGATGCCCACTACGGTATTTTAGGGTAGTAGACCAGTATTCACAATGCTATTTTTGTCATTCTTCTGAGAAGCGTTGTATGCGCTAAACGCGAGCAAGGAATTTCGTGTCAATTGTTCATGCTGTGGCTGATGACCATGAGGAATTATGCCTGAAATGGGTATGCGCCACAGTTAATAGCTGAACAAAAACAAGCTTTTGTAATGGGTTGGAGAATTGGACGACTCATTACACTATTTGGATTGCGTGACACCTGGTTGCTCGTTTGCTGTTCTGAAACGCTCTACACAATGTATTAAAGCGATTCCTTTCCCGATATCAAGCCTGCCTAGGGCAATATTGCCAAGAAGTCACAAGCCCCCGTGTAGCTGAGGGATAGAATGCTGCGATAGTACCCAGCCGACCTGGCTTCAAACCTCGATGTGTCTTTAGTACTGCGTTTTTATTTTATTTTCCTAATTTCGCGCGATGTGGTTACGGACACCGGCGATGACAGCGGCAGCGACAGCGGACAACAACGTTGACGCGTGACCCGAGTTGTGATCTAATAACAGCTTTCGCTGTGAAATTATGTTTCAGAATCAGCATCCAAGTTTGAGCAATTCCGCGGTTGGTATCGTTATATTGCCGCAATTCTGCCACCAAATATTCTTCAGAAATGACCAGTGTATGTAATATGGAAAAGCTTTCTTTCAAGATTGCACAACTCTTCCTCCTCATACCACCTCCACTCCTACTCCCTTCACTGCCCTTGCAGTAGTAAAGAGCATAAGCGTGGCCCGCTGTTTGAGGTCAGTTTGATACCCCTACCTTTGTAACAATCACACGGAAGCCCTTGTTTTTCTGATGAAGTCATGGCAAAGCGTCCTTATACACTAACGTTCTATTCGCTACAAACTCCAGAATACTTGTCGTAAAGGAATCGAGGTCTGCCTCACCTGCACCATGATATTCAGCAATCCGTTGTATGATTTTATTGTCAAATCCTGTTATCTACATTGTTGAGTTCGTTCATCAAGGGTCCACTCATGTGCACCAGGCCCCATAACAAATTTTAGTTAGACCGTGGCAGTTGCGTCTAGTGAAGAGCATTATGCCGCGTTTTTTTCTCAGTTGGTTCATTTCGAGCTGAGAAACTGATAATTCGAAGCGGTGCGAAAGGATGATGCGAGGAGGCGAGCTCGAAACTCTTGTCGCTGGCTTCGCGTAGTCTTCGGAAGACAAGTCTCTTCCCTACCCTTTCCGGCATCCCATCAAACATCACGTACACATGCCGTTCTCGAGCAGGCCCAACCTCCGATCACGTGAGTGACATTGTTTTGTTGACCACCCTTATTTTCTGATCGAGTGCCTGTTTCAGCGAGAGGTATGCCTCGGTGTGCGCTCGTTTGGAGCCGCTAGTTTAGACGCGCTAGAATAGAGGAGTACATTGAGTGCTGGAACGCGCAGGACCATTCATTTCGTTTGCAGGGCTCGCGTCTGCTCGATGTGCCAACCGCGGGAACACGAACGCATGCAAAACGCAGGCACATTAGCCCCGCATCTCGATGCAGTTCATGGGAAAAATGAAAAAAACGCGCACATTCCCTTTTTCTGTCTCCTCGTTTATCTCTAGTTTTATTCATCTATTCGAGGTCCAGTAAGCACAGGACCGGGTTAACTGGTGGAACATGGGAGAGGCCTTTGTCCTGCAGTGGACGTAGTCAGGCTGATGATGATGATGATGATGATGATGATGATGATGATGATGATGATGATGATTCGAGCGAGAAATTGCACAAACTACACATGTCGAGTAAAATAATTTTCACCATGTGACGTGTCACATCGGAAGACAGTCATCTACGTAGAGGCCCAATGTGACAGCACTGCCGTCGACGTAGGGCGATTCCTACGTCTACGTCATGCCCTCATTCTCAGGGCGCACAACCTCGAAAAGAAGGGAAAGCAAAGTACATCTTGAAGTTTGACCCATTTCCGCAGCGCCTCGAGTCGCATATTTTGGCGTACGTGATCGTGAACGCCCCATGTATGCATTGCGTTCATCGGTCAAAATTGTCAAACCTGGTGAGTGGCCCCTTAAGTAAATTGCTCCAAATAAAATTGAATCTACATGTCGTATCACAAGAACAGAATGCACGATTCTGGTTGCTTTTCGTTAAATAGTTTTTTACTCCGTATAGAGCTGCGTTGACTATCAGATTAGTGAATCCCTCAGCTGCTGTGTTTGTGTGCCTAGCGCTTCAGTTGCAGTAACCTTTGATTGGTCTATGCGGGAATTCGTCCACGACGACCACGTTAAGCAAAATAATTTCCTCAAGCCCGGGAAGCCACTGTCGCGACCTGCGTTCATGTACAGAGCTTTCAAGGACCCGCAAGTTTTTTTTTTTTTTTTTTGCCAACTAAACAGTCATCAGCAGCCTTTCACAATGGTAAAAACGTGAGTAATCTTGTGAAATTTTATGGGTACGAAATGCCCCGGAGATCTGCATATTTTCAGCTCACATACTTTGCAGAGCGAAGCTATGAAGTCCCCAGTAATGCATCAACTATAAGCATGCTGATGAAACACTGAAAATGTGAACACTCCATAAAATATGTGTACATGAGCTTACATGAGAAAAAAAGAAAACAATAAGCATCAGGCTTCCATGGAAGCAGCGCCGCATTAACTGCAGCAAGCTGACTTCTACTTTATTCTTTTGTCACGTAGTGTCCTCCCTCTCTCTCAAGGCTTGTCCTTAGGCTCAGCTTCTGGTTTTTCAAATAATAGTTCCACAATGGCGGCAAACGTCAATCCGGATAAACCATCTCGAGAGCGGCGAAGGCGGTCTATCTTGGCGCGTATCTCCTGCTCGGAAAGTTCTGGGTGTCGCTTTTTTGCGTAACGCACTATTTTTGATAGCTGTTTTTTTGTGTTGCTCACCACTGTTCGTCCCTGGTTCGACAGCTGGCGTTCGAAGTCTGTGGATGCAAGAGCAGGATTTTTCCAGTCGGATACTTTGTGAGGCTCTGTCATTGGCTTAGCCATGGTTGAGAACTGTTCATCCGCCTGCTTCCTTGGACAGAGGCCTTGTTCAACTCGAGGATTAAGCAACTTCTTTTCCGGCCTGAGAGGTGGTGCCGCATTCCTCTCGCGCAGCGGTAGGCGTGGCTGCGGTGGACTGGCCTCAGCACGCGCCTTGTTCTTGTCGGCTGGATTCTGCTCTTTCGAGGCTGCACAGCTTTTCAGCTGGACCGGAGTCTGAGTTGTTGCTACTTGAGGACTTCTGAGCACCTGGTCACTCTGCAGCTGCTGTACACCGCCAACCTGGTTCCATCGGAGATTTTCTCGCCCCTCTTTTATTACCGTGACATCTACGTTGTTGCTTTGTGGTGTCGACTTCAACTCCGTGAATCGGAAAACGTCCAACTTCACAGTCTCTCTCTCGGACTCTGATGGCACCCCTTTAACGTCTCCCGAATGGCAACAAGCAGATGACGGTACTTGACAAGCGAGGCTCTTGACTACGTCACCTTTATCTTCGTTCTGCTCTTCGGCGGCCGCTTTACAGCAACTGCTCCTAGGTGAGCTCGAACGCGCACGCCGCAGTTCGAAGTCACCCGACACCGTGTGCTCGCCGGTGTCGGAAGCAGATGAACTCCCTCCGGCGTCAGCTTCGTTCTGGAGATTTGATGATACGCCGAAGTCGGGCTGTTCCTCATCGTGGTCTTCGTTCTGCACAAATGAGCAATAACGCGTGCGCTGCAGTTCGAAGCTTCGCAGCAAGTTTCGAAGCTGATCCTCAATATCTGCAGCTTCACTGTCAGTGGGAGTCTTCAAGTGTAATTTTCGGGCCACAGAATCTTCAATTTCTGAATTGAAAATGGTCACCTCTTCAGCGAATGGCCCACTGTTGTCTTCCTCTTCACTGCTTGCCACTGCCGGGATGTCATGTGATGTCAATTCAACGTCAACCTCGTGGCTTCCCATTTTTTCTTGATTCCACGGAATCTCGTCACTCGATGTTCGTTCGGAAGCAGCAGCTCCCTCGGTCGTAGCCAGAGCATCATGAAATCTTGAATGCCTTTCGGGATAGCGGAACAGTTCGGCAAAATCCACTTCTCTAGTGGGCGGCGAATCACCGACACTGCTGTTTGCCGAGCCGGTGGACGGCTTCGCCCTCACCAGGTACTTCCTTTGGCGGGCTCGAATGTAAGCATGAATGATTGACATCTCTTGGAGCTATCAATGCTCTGGTTGAAAGGCAAAATGGCGTGCTTTCGGCGGCTTGATTCTGATCGATTGGTCAACGTTCGCCGCGAGCAGAACGTGCTACTCGTGCTCTAAAACGCTTACCCGCAGATTATAAAGGGCACAGGTATGATGGGGGTGAGGATGATGACGCATATTTATGGCTTGTGCCCACTGGGAAGAAAACGCAATATAAGCGGTGTTGCAGGAACTAGCCTAAAGCTAGCCTGAACGATGTGGAAAGTTATTCACACGAAAGTGTTTTATGCGAGGGCACACCAAGACTTCACTGACGCACTTGCGTCTTGGATATCACGTTGTTAAAGCTTACACAAAGTGAATACAATGAAATAAACCATAAAATGTTTTTCGCATATCCTGGAGGCCCGCTATCGAACCCACGAACTGTCAGTCCACGACGAACTATACCACGCGCCAAATAATCTACGCCACCGGTGCATATTGGTAGAGTACATCCGACGTGTCTTATATATCTCATACTCCTTTCCTCTGTACCTGTGGTCTTGGTTCCTTGGGGTGGTGCCAGCGCTTTAAAGTGGAGTAGAGATTCACTGCGTTATAACACTAACAAGCACTCATATAGAACGCTTATGTAGTCTCAGCAATATACGGTGCGCGTCTCGATGCCAGCATTCGAACGGACGCTGGCATCAGTGCAGCCTACAAACGGCACCTAGGAGGAATCGGCCTTATTCAGCAAAGCAGAGGAGCATGGCCTTCCCATTGTGATGCCAACTCTAGAGATTTATCCCTAGATGTAAGAATTTTCTACCTCTTCTAGGGATTTGGTGTGTTTTTGTTGAATCTGGAGATTTTTTAAGGTTCTGGAAATGTCACAGTACGTGGTCTGATAAAGGCATAGTTTAGTCATCACACTCTTCCAACTATAAAAAGGCTAGAAAAATAATGTTTTTTGCTACTTCATGTTCATGTTCTTTCTATTTGTGCTAGTCTTGGTGTTCTGCTGGCCCGAGCGAATTGGATAGCAGCGATGTAACGCGAGATTATTATACGCCGAATACTAGGCAAAATGAAACTTTGTTGTAAGGCTTAAGCATGCACGTGCATATCTTGAGTACTTTGAGTAATTCCTGCTTTGGGAAACGAAAATAACTTTTCTTTTGTGGTGCACATAAACAGGTGTTTACGCTGGTTGGGTGCCTTCACCCAGCGATGTCTTCATCTGAAATAACTTAACCAGGAGGCTTCGAGAGGAACCAAGTGAAACTACGCCTGGGTAGGGTGGTACGGGTTCAATATTGCGTAAGCAGCACAATGAAAAGAGACAAGAAGACTTGTTCAGGTATTTTCAGTGTTTTCATTGTGCGCTTCGCTTTAGAGCGCAAAAGTGACTAAAATATTTGGCCAAACTGGGAGCTGACTGAAAATACAGACGAAAGGCGTAGCTTTCAGCCAGTAAAAGAAGGCCCCCATACATGTACTAAAAGTAATGCAACATGGACTGGAAATGTGGAAAATTAAGAATGGACCACCACCGTAGAAGTTCCAGCTACAAAAAAGGTGCTACCGACTTGCAGTTGACTTGAACGGTCTATGCCTTCAATGTGGTTGCACAGTGAATTTGATAGAAAAATCTGTATCTGTGGCAACTGGTGCCATTTACAGTAGTTTATGTACAACTCCACAAAACACGTAGAAGAAAAGACCTTAAAGGTAGTTAATATGGCTCTTTTTAATTTAACAAGATATAAAAGAACTTGGCCACATAGCACGCTATTTTATTGCTTAATTAACAGCACGGCGTTAACAGCTAATGACCCTGAATTATTATCTAGGAATTCTTCATTCTTCAATCTAGAGATAAATTCTAGTCCTAGGTTGGCATCACTGCCTCTGCAGTTAGTTCCAACAACGTTTCAGGAGCTAATTTTGGAGGCCACGAGTGATGTGACGCGTGGACGACGCAGTTGCGTGCTTTGCCTATCGCGTTGCACTAGCGTGGCGCGCAGATTCCATATGCACCAACAGTGTTTAACCACCGTAACCTGATACAATCGCGAGAGAACCGACGACGAGAACGGCTGCGTTGCGTCGATAGATCACGGCGCCGACGGGCGAATGACGTGCAAGTGAACGTGGTGTAGCGAGGGGCATGCCACGGGGGAGCAGGAAGCTTTCTCGCGCTCTCGGCTGAAGCTGAGAACTCTGCCTCTCCCGTTTCCGAAGGGGAGCGCATCCCGACGAAATTCGATGTCTTGCACACACCGAAGCAGGGCTAAAATGATGGCGTACCCTTACCGAAGCAATCTATCAGCATAACCCTGAGCCAAGCACATTTACAGGACGCTCACCCACTTCTATACCATACGCATTTTGCTTTAGCAGAGTTCAGAAAACAGTTTAGTGAAAACACGTTCACTTCTGCTTTTTTTTTTGAGAACGCCAATGGTGCCTGAGTGACTTGCGCGATGCTGTGGTGCGCAACGTTACTAAAACGTTGGCGGTGCGTACAATACATTGTCGCCGGAAAATGTGCCCCGGTCGTAAATCATTGCCCTTCGTGATGGATAAGTGTAACCAGGCGTCAGCACGGGTGCGTCAACGTCCAAGAGTGCTATGACCACCTAACATCATATACATTGTGCATCTATGTTCAATAAACATTCAACAGCTTCTATGAAGACAAACTCCGGTTCAGAGTGTTATACCAATTTTTATATCAAAGATAAACCACTTTTTTTCACTAATAGCCAATAAACACGCTCATGGAGTTCGGAACGCCGCTACGATCATTTATGGTGAATGAGACCCACTATCTGCCGCGATAACGCCGCAGATAAAAAAAAACTATAAGCGGTGCCGTGCTTAGACATTTTTCGTTACTTACAGGAGTGACAGTTAAATGCCTGCACTTTTTAATGGAACAGCTGTCATCAAATCTCAAAATATCTGTCCGCGACAGTAAACTTGAGATTTTACCGAATGCTTTTCACGTCAATTCCATGCAGGTCTCTTTCTTGTACCATGCTGCCGCTTTGACTCACTCTGCAGAATGCTGCTGCTGTTCCGCGGATACTTCATGCAACCTACCCATGGCGATCGGCCATGAATTCGCCGTGACTAATAATAATAATAATAATAATAATAATAATAATAATAATAATAATAATAATAATAATAATAATAATAATAATAATAATAATAATAATAATAATAATAATAATAATAATAATAATAATAATAATAATAATAATAATAAATGTTTATTTATAGTGCCCAGGAACAACCACGAAGTCTTTGTACTGGTGCATGAAAAAAAAGGCAAATATTCGTAAGAAAATATCAGGGATAAAAAACGTTATGGAATTGCACATATACACTTAGCGCAGGCAGCGAAAAAAATGTCAACAGTGTACGAGGCTCTGTAAGTAGAGCGCAAAGCTTGGAGCAGAACGACGACTGGGAGCTGTGCAAGACATCAAGCTCCAAAAAGTAGGCATTGTAAAAACGTTGTATCCTGCCAACGGTCGAATGTTCACATAGGCCGGTGGTTACACGAAAATGTCTATTATCTCTGATGAGCTAACATGGAATTCGGAAATTTAGACAGTTGAGCAGTACAGGGCAGGATATGATACCATGCACAAGCTTGTAAAGAAATAACAGATCAGCGCCATTTTGTCAGCAGGAAAGTGATGGCAATGATAATAGTCCAGCAGCGTTAGACCGAAATCCAGAGCCATTTCTAGCGAAACGATGGTTGTAAATGGTTAGGATTTTTTTTTTTTTTACTGAATCAATGGTGTTGCTATACTCGAATCAGAAATGCCACTCTAGATCACAGATGCATATTCAAGTTGAGGAAGTGAAAGCGTGGGGTATAATTTTCGGAAGGACGCAGGAGAACAGAATTCTCTAGACATTCTGCAAACACAGCCTAGGGTTCGAAGACCCCGCAAAGCAACACGCTTAGCGTGAGCAGGAATGTGTAAGGTGAAAAAGAACACCTAGATCATTGATCTCACATACCTTAAACAACGACACAGAATTGACAGAATATAAAAATGTCACACTAGATGTTTTTCGAGTGAAACTGATTACCTTGGTTTCTGAGATATTTACGGAGAGGTTATTGCACCTGCATCATTCAGAAAAAGAACACAAATCAGATTGCAGCAAGCGACAATTCAAAACTGAATGAGTTTCCTTGAATATCTTTATGTCATCGGCATAAAAAAAGGAAAGAAAACTTCTGAATTGTGGAAAAAACATTATTAACATAAATTGAAAAAGAGGAGTGGGACCAGTACCGACACTTGAGGAGCCCCCCCCCCCCCCTCCTCCCGTAGCTTTATTCAAAGGGGACGTTTGGCCATTAACGGCAACATAACATGACCTATCACGAAGATGGCTATGGAGGAGAATCACAGTTGAATACTTTACATCGAAGTGTGGAGGTTTATCCACAAGCGGCGAATGGCTGACAACATCTTTGCTAAGGTCACAGCAAACAGCCTCACCTGTTCTCTGTACGAAATAGACGTGGACACTTCTATCATCAAAGTGGCAAGTTTAGTGATGATTGAGCGACCAGCGATAAACCCATGCTGATTTACAATCAATGCCTTTTTACACAAAAAGAAAATATTTTGTGTAGAGCAAGCACAGAAATTTTTGATGAGGCACAAAGAAGGGAAATAGGGCGGTAGTTTGAGACGTCACTTTTACAGCCAGACTTAAACACTTTGAAACCACGAGCAGTTTTCCACATGTTAAGAAACGTTGAAGCATCAGACACTTATAAAATATGGTAGTCGATAGTGGTACAAGTATACTGCCACACGCTTTTAGTATGGCAGAGGGGATGCCATCTGGGCCAGCTGGAAAAAATGGTTTCAAGCGCCTAATACATTCTGAAATGAAATCTTCATCTATTGACACAGCATCAGCTGTGCCAACTGCCTTAACCTGTCGACCATTACTAACTGTCTGTTACTAAATACAGAGGCTGCACACTTATAAACAGATGAAAAATGCATGGCAAAACAGTCAGCAACGGCTTGAACTTCTTCATTTGGGTTCAGTATCCTGAGGACTCGCCACTTTTGCTCGACCATTGGCGCACGTACTTCCAGAACTCAGCCGTCCTCTCAGACGGGCTTTTTTCTGCAAATTGAAATCTATAGACTGTGATCCCGTTTATAAAGACATTTACACAGAGTACAAAACCGACAGAATTCTTCCTTCAAATGAGTTGATGGCGAACGTTTACACTTCCTGTGTGCACAATCTTCATGTTTCAGTGCACTTATAAGTTCGGATGAGAACCAGGAGGAATATTTACAATGATTACGTATATACTGGGGAATGAAGTTGCCTATGCTGGTCAAAATAAGTTCAGTAAACTGATCGACTTTATCATCGACATTGGGTTTGTCAGTTACCAGTGACCAATCTGTGATGAACAAGTCATAGTACAAGCTAACGTAGTCACCACGCTTAAAGGCGAATCTGGGTGTTTTGTCAATTTTTCTGGAATAATAATAATAATAAAATTAATAATAATAATAATAATAATAATAATAATAATAATAATAATAATAATAATAATAATAATAATAATAATAATAATAATAATAATAATAATAATGTTAGTGTTGTTATTGTTGTTGTTGTCCACACCCATGAGAAATACAAAGAAGGAACTAAGAGCACATACGACACCATAGCTACGTGATGTTA
This sequence comes from Rhipicephalus microplus, assembly GCF_043290135.1. Taxonomy (NCBI): domain Eukaryota; kingdom Metazoa; phylum Arthropoda; class Arachnida; order Ixodida; family Ixodidae; genus Rhipicephalus; species Rhipicephalus microplus. Next base: position 407,533,142 of record NC_134710.1, on the reverse strand, counting down.
CGGCTCAGAGAGTAACTTTTTCAATTGCTTTTTTGAATTAGCTGAAAAAACTCCTCTGGTAATTTATCAAAAAATTTGGAAATATACACACTTCTACACGCTTCTCTATATCTGGTAGAAAATTGCGATAAAGTAAAAAGTTTTTGTTTTTTTTTCTCAGAGGTCGACGCGCAACATTTCACACTTTAAAGACATTACACTAGTTGTATCTTAGATCAATTGTTTTTGTAAACAAATCCTGGAACCCGCAAAAACCTAAATCATTAAAAATAGTATTGGCATCTATCTTACCACCATAAGCAACACTTCTTAGACTGTTTTGAAGCAAACTGTTTATGCGAGTTTTCCAGTGGTCTGAGCGAAATGCGAAAACTCTTATACCATATCTCACCGCACTATATGCAAGCGAATGAACTATCATTTTTAATAATAATAATAATAATAATAATAATAATAATAATAATAATAATAATAATACTTTATTGTACACATCCATAACAAATACAAAGAAATGGGCCTGTCTTAGTCCCAAATACTTGTGCGATAGGCCCGGCAGATCCGGTTACAGCGATGTGAATACAAGGTAACAAAAACTATTGTTGCTTCTTTGCCAACGAACGGACTAATGATTGACACCATCGCTTTTTTTTACAGGCAGTAAATAAAAAAAAGAACAAAGGAGGGACCCAAAGCATACGTGACATGCAAGTAGACCATGTGATTTTACAGCTCAGCGAGTAATTGCTTTAATAGCTTTTTTGAACTCGCTGAAAAATATTATTCAGGTTGTGCATTGATATTTTTTGGAATATATACACTTCTACATGCTTCTGATTGATTGATTGATATGTGGGGTTTAACGTCCCAAAACCACTATATGATTATGAGAGACGCCGTAGTGGAGGGCTCCGGAAATTTAGACCACCTGGGGTTCTTTAACGTGCACCCAAATCTGAGCACACGGGCCTACAACATTTCCGCCTCCATCGGAAATGCAGCCGCCGCAGCCGGGATTCGAACCCGCGCCCTGCGAGTCAGCAGCCGAGTACCTTAGCCACTAGACCACCGCGGCGGGGCTCTACATGCTTCTTCATATCTGGTAGAAAACGGGGGTATACGTTTTTTTCTCTCAAGGGTCGACGCGTTACATGTGGCACTTTAGTCGTCACATCAATTGTATCTCAGCACAACTGTTTTAATAGACAAATCCTAGTATCCACAAAAGCCCAAATCCCGAAAAATAGTACTGGCATCTGCCTTACCACCGTAAGCTACACTTTTTAAAATATTTCGAAGTATACTGTCAACGCGTGTTTTCCAGCGTTCTGAGCAAAATGTAAAAACTGTAATCCCATATCTCACCACAATATATGCTAGCGAATGAACTATCTTTTTTTTTTTTTCAATGGTAGAGGCACCGAGCTCTTTATATTGAAAAGCAGACATGCCACACTTCTCAGTTTGGAACAAATAAATGCATGTGATGTTGCCAAGACATAGCACTATGAAAAATTACGCCTAGGTATCTGAATGTTTCAGCATTTTGCACTAATATTAATAATAATAATAATAATAATAATAATAATAATAATAATAATATTGTAAATATTATTATTATATTATATTATTATTATTATTATTATTATTATTATTATTATTATTATTATTATTATTATTATTATTATTATTATTATAATTATTATTATTATTATTATTATTATTATTATTATTATTATTATTATTATTATTATTATTATTATTATTATTATTATTATTATTATTATTATTATTATTATTATTATTATTATTATTATATAAGAAAAAAGGCCGTAGTACACAGCTCCAAACATTTCTACCGTTTGGTGTTAAACGTGCTCTGATGTTGCACAGTAAACTGGCCTCTGCAATGCCGCCTCCAGCGAAATAATAAAGTGCGACCACCGGGGCCAAGATCGAGCCCGCAACCTACGGGTCAGCAGCCGATCATCGTAGTCCTGGTGCACGCAACTCATTATATTCATGATACCTAACAGACAATCATGTCAAGGAAAGTATAGGGGATGTCATTAGGAGTACTTGTAATGTAAATGTGAAGAAAGAAAAGTGGACAAAAGGATAACTTGTTGTTGGCGGTACCCAACCTGCGACCTTCGAATAACGCGTTCGATGCTGTACCAGCTGAGCTACCACGGCGGCTATCGCCTCCGTCTACTTCATGGGATATATATGCGCATTAAACGCGCCAGCGTCAGTCAGCGCCACCAGTGGCTATGACGGCGAGTGGAAACATTCATTTTTGTGCCTGTTTGGCGTAATGTAGCATGCAACCTTATTACGAGCTGGAAACTGACCAATAATTCCTCGTATACTACGTCAAGGCACCAAGTCTGCCCGAACGAGACCCTTGATCGCTATATATGAAGGAATCAAGCGTACGTTTAAGGGCTCGGTTTCTGTGTTAGACACATTATTGAGATCTAACAAACACTCCTGCCAAGAAAAGTTTTAGAGATGTTGTTAGAAGTAATTTAAATGTAATTGTGGAGAAGGAAAAGTGGACGAAAAGATGACGCGCCGTGGACAGGGACTGAATGCGCCGAATGACACAATATTTTTTGCCCCTGTTACAAAAGGTGTGATAGCAGTAATGCAAAGGTTTAAAACCAGTCATAGCTATGGCATAGATGGTATTCAAGTAACACCTGTGAAGCATGTTGGAGGCATCATTGGGCCTGTTCTTGCAGACGTATTTAACCTATGTTTAGATACCGGTATGTCTCCTAGAAAAAATTCAAGTTTCTCAAGTCGCGTTTTTTTTTTTAAGAAGATGGTAGTTTTCCGGTAATTACAGACCAGTATCTAGACATCACCTTGTCACGAAAGCTTTTCAGAAAGTGATGTATACTAGGTTGTCAGATTTTATTAATATACATCGCCTTCTCTTACCAAATATGTTTGGTCTTTGTAAAAATAAACCTGCGGAGATAACACTACTCGATGAAAAGCAGTACATTAACACAGTTAGAAGAGACGACCTCAACGTTTAATATCTTCGTGAATTTTGTTTGATCTCATGAACCACACAATACTCTTTAAAAACTTGAAATGTAATGGTTAGAATGTTATGGACGTCATTCTGTGTGCCCACCCGAGCATTTTACACCATTCATAAGTATAGTTGGCCCCCCTACCTGCATGTTTCACTGCAAATGTCATCGAAAGACGATAGTATTCTGTCTGGAGAGTGTGAACAAAGCGTTTATTTGATGTTATGGGCGAGAAAATTGGTGAATCGTATTCTGGAGGCGCTGCGTTAGAGAGCCTCGATCTGTGCAGCGAAGGCGAACGAGTGCATGGAGGCATGTTAGACACGGGTGCTATCTGTCAGTTATCTTCGAAAACGAAGGAAGGCATGCGGGCCTGTCTGGGAAGCGATAAGGTGTAGAACGTAAAGCAACGGGCAGGTGCCACCACCGTGTCACCTTAGCAAAGCGTTGGAAACACTTCCTTTTTTCAGCATCGCGTTGCACTTGCAGCGCAGTGCGATAACCGCTAAAGTGTTTAGAATTACTTGTGTATGTCTTCTCTAGTATAAAGGCATACACACAAAATACGGACGTGTTGTGATAGTGCCTCAGATATGTGCAATAATTGCTTTTCAATCGACAATCGCACAAGAATGAATGCTGAAACTTGAGCAATATTGGTGGGCGCTGCAGATGGGGTTGGCCGTTTCGGGTATTGTCGTATGGCGGACAAACAGACAAATGTACAGACAGACGGACCAAACTGTTCGCGTCGAAGTAGCCCAAAAATCACTATCGTCTTTAAAAATAACAATGAACAATGGTGGACAAACAGACAAATGTACAGACTGACAGACCAAATTTTTCACGTCGAAGTACCCCAAGAAATACTATAGTCTTCAAAAAACAATGAGCATCGACCTCTCAAGGGAGCCGCACCCAATTAACAGCAACTAGCTCCCTTTTTTTTTTCAAGCAGTCTCTGCCATTCCTATCTATCTTTGTCTTCTCGTTGGTTTTCCAAGCAATATATTGACGATGGCACGAAACATCATTCCGGATAGACCACGTCAAGATCGGCGCAGGAGATCTATCTTGACGCGTGCTGACGCTTCTTAGTCATACGCACTATTTCTGATAGCTGTTGCTCCGTATTGCTTTAGGCTGTTTTTCCTTCACTGGACCCCTTGTATTCCGCCTCTTTAGATGAATCAGCAAGCTTTTTACAGTCTGGTAGTGACTACTTTGCCAGGCTGCGGCCACGAAGGTCTGGTAGTGACTACTTTGCCAGGCTGCGGCCACGAAGGTCGCGGATTCAACTCCGGTTCCGTCGGTCGTACCTCTGTAATGTGCAGGAACTGACCTGGTGGCGACCTATCTAGTACTGTTCAACGTCCGAGTATGTTAAACCACACAACATAGTCGAAAATTTTGGAGCCCTCTATCATAACGTGCCCTCATATCACGTTGTGGTTTTCAGACGTAAAATCCCAGATGTTACTGTTAATTAGTTACACCAAATTCATAGCCGATCACCCGGGATGCGTAGCGCCTATAACTTCTTAGGGAACAACAACAGCATGATTCTTTAGGGCCCAAAGAGACAAGGACGAAAAGCAACGCTGACAAAGCGCTGTTTTATCGTCGCTGTGTGCGCTGAAAAGATTGAATGAATTACACACATGCCCGAGCAGACGTTTTGTCAACGGCAACAGCATGCTGCAGAGTGAGGCAAGGCTTCAGCATTCTTGAAAAAGGGGACCCATTATTTCCACTTCATCTCAAACTGTACTGAAGTTAGTTGCTGAGAAACCAGATTTGGGAATGTAAAATTTATACGCGAAACGCTAGAGCGGAAGTTTGTTTAAGTCACCCTTCATTGAGGTGAAAGGCATTTGGTACAGTGTCATGTGAACAGTCCGAGCCGGAAATTTTAGATTTGTTGTGACCTGTTTCGTTAAAAATTGGAGGTGTTTAACTCTCGTTCATGTAATGAATTAGACGTGTGTCAGGGCGGTATTGCTTATAGTTTTTTTAAATCTGGGGCGTTACTGTGACAGATGGTCGGTCTAATTAGCCATAAATAATTGCAGTGGCTTTCTGAGCGCAATAAGCGTATTTATTTATAATAGTGAAAAACAAACAAATAAATAAAAACTCTTCACAAGGTTCCAACTTCCCTTAACCTGGTTCTGGCAGCTCACCTTATATCGCTTAGGTCCCTTAATTTGAGGGCACATGCCATAAATATGCGACATCATCATTGTGCCCATCTTTAGGCAGGATTTCGAGGACACGAGTGGCGCGTTCTGCTCGCGGCGAACGTCGATCCTCGGAATCGAGTCAAAGAATGCTTCTCACTTTTCCATAAAAGCATCACTATAACTCCAGAAGATTCAGACCACTGCTCCTTTGTTGGCACGCAACAGGAAGTTCATGGTCATGTCGAAGCCGTCCCCCAGCTCGACGAGCAGCTGTCCTGGCGACCCGCCGCGTCGTACGGAGGTGAACCTTACTTATCTGTACACCCATCTTGAGATGGATGCAACTTCTGACAATCCTGCTGTTACGATGGAGAAAGCTGCTGCTTCCTAGTCTGAAACAAATATAGAGATACAGCCGACTTTTGGGAAAACAAGAAGCTATGAGCTCCAAGCTGAATTAACACCACACGCGGTAGCCCGGCAGAGACAGGAAATGAACGAGAAGACAAGACCGAGTCATCTGTAGAAGAGGTAATCACCTATAATTCTAAAGATGACGCCACTGTGGCCACTTCCAGTATTCTCACTGATTCTTAGGTAGCAGAGATTGAGGAGTAGCTGCGAAGTTTGCTGCTAGTTAACGGTTCATCCCATTTGGGCGAGCTGCTCAATTCCCTGAAGCCTTCGGCAGCTGTGGATGTCCTCCGAGGATTCGAAACTCTGACAGCATTTGTGAAGCAGATCCTGGAATTTATTTTCTATTGTATAGGGCCTGCTCAAATTTGTTGAGAACCAAGAGCCTGACATATAATTGTATGGCTGCCGTGGATCATCAAACCTGCAGGATGATGCTGATGCCGGAGCGAGTTCGTCTGCATCCGACAACGGCGGCCACCAGCACATAGCATCCGGTGATTGGGAACTTCAGCGTGCGCGTTCGAGCTCACATAGCAACAGTTGCTACGAGTCGGCCGTTGAAGAACTCCTCGAAGAAGAAAGTGATGGAGTCACGAACAACGCATGTCAAGCACCATTATCTGTTTGTTGCCACTTTCGAGGCGTAGAAACGGTGCCGCAAACATCACACGCCCAGACACAGATAGAAGAGTCAGACATTCGGCGATTCGTCACGTTGCAATCGACACCCCCAAGCGATAGCGTAGACTTCACTCCAATGAAAGGGCACACCGATGAAAGAATCTCCACCAGAACAAGTGTTGGAGATGTACAGTACCTGAAGGTAGAACAGGTCATCGAAAGTTCTCAAGCATCAACGCCGCAATATGAGTTGAAGCTGAAGAACCCCAGAGCCACGAAAAAGCAGAAGGCAGTGGAATAGAATAAGACAGGTGACGAGGCCAGTCAGCCTCAGCTGCGGCTGCCGCTGCGTGAGAGGAGTCTACCCCCCCCCCCCCTCGCAGGATGGAAAAGCTGCTTATAGCTCCAATCGAACCAACACCCTCCTCACTGAAGCAATATTAGGAACAATTCTCAAGGACAGCAATGCGACTGCCACAGTTTCACAAAGTACCGGACTGCAAAAAGCCTGCTAATCCATCCAAAGAGACGGAATACTAGTGGTCCAGCGAAGAAAAACAGCGGAAAGCAATGCGAAGTAATAGGTATATCAGAAATAGTGCGTATGGCAAAGAAGCGTCAGCCAGAGCTCCCTGAGCAGGAGATACGCGTCAAGATAAATATCCTGCGCCGCTCTCGAGGTGGCCTGTCCGGGAGGACGTTTCGTGCCATCGTCTATCTGTTGCTTGAAAAAACGAACGTGGAGACTGAAGACAAGGGATGAAAGGAAGGAATGAGACTGCTTGAAAAAAGGAATGAGCTTGTTGCTGTTAAGGGGGTGGTGCTTCCTTGAGAGCTTGATGCTCATAGTTTTTTTTTTTACTTCGAGTGTAAGTGCACGTACCCACATTCTATCAAAAAGTGTTTTCCTTCTGACTACTTCCCTTTTCATCAGCATGCTTGTCACTGATATATTACTATGTGTTTTACAGCTTCTTTCTGCAAAATATACGACCAAGAAATGTGCCGCTCCCTCAAGCGCATTTCAAAACCAAGGATTTCCGCAGTAGAACCCGCGTTTTAAACGCGCAACTTTTCTTTGCATGCTGCAGGCACTCTGAGCGTTTCTATCAATATGACTCTGAGCCTTACTATTTATAAGTCATCCGCATATGGGACGTGGCTTAATCCCTGTACTCCTTTCAATATGTCCGGCCGTTTTATCATAGAAATATTAAAGAGGAAGGGCGAGATGACCTAGCCTTTGAGGGGTTCTTTTGTTTGCCATTTCAAACTGCTCCGATCTCGGAGTGCCAGGCGCACTGTTGCTGTTCTGCTGGTAACAAAGTTTCTAACGTAGTGGTATGTTCATTCGCCACAGAGCGCGCCCTGGAGGTTTAGCTATGAGAAACACTTCTTTCAGGTTCAATGCCAAGATTATCTAAGCATGCTCTTACTGAGCTTGCTTAGATAATCGATGACGTCCTTCTTGCGCTATAACGAGATGTCTTGCGCTGATAAATGGCGTCCAAATCCATACTTCGTGTCAGGCAAGTAGAGTGTTCTTCCAAGAATAGAGTTAGTCTCAATCTTTACAACCATGTGCTCATATACTATTTATGTGTATAAACCATATATCTAGCCGCCTGCGTCAAGCGGGTGCTGTCGTGGCCGCCTTTTTAGACGATAGTTATAGCGCGAGAACAGATTGACGAGAAAGACACAAGAAGGGCACGAAGGACACGAGCGTTCGTGTCCTTCGTGTCATTTTTGTGTCTGTGTCGTCGTTCTGTTCTCGCGCTATAACTATCGTCATGTCATACCAACTAGCCCAAGCTGCCACACGCCTTTTTAGCTTGATGCAGATTTAAATTTGCATGGGAGGGTGGGAGAATTCGGAAAATACGACAGTCGGGTCATGGCATAAATACCGTGACAAGCTTATCGCGTACATGGTCACACTTTTCCCCCAAGAATCGTGTGGCTCGTACCCGTAATGCTACAGGTCCCATGGAAACGCGCGTATGTGCCACAGGAGGTTTGCAGCTTATATCCACTGCGGAACGGCGAGGACGGACATAAATAACCTAAATGTGAGGGCGTTAAAAGAAAGGGACATCGGCATGCAGGGTAGACCCGACGAATGCAAAAGATAAAAACTAACAGTTGTTTCGTGTACTAATCAATAAACCAATGAGCGAAGCTCCTTAAAAATGGGACACAAGCGAATATGTACATGTTAAAGTGTTTAATAAAAAAATCATAATCGAAGATTTCAGGTTGTTGCATGGTGTTGAACAAGGCTGCCTTGTGCTTATCCAGGGGTATCTTGAGGGGCTTGATCAGATTGTCCTGCCACTAAATTCGAGTGGAGGGGTGAAACTATTTGATGTTGACGTAAACATTCACGTCATTTGACAGGTTCCGATGAAAGTCACTGAACATCCTCCTCGCCCTACCAGCCTGTCTGACGAGTTTTTTATTTTTTTTTTGTCTCCTCCCGGCTCAGAGGCGGTGCGCGTTCGCACGCGGCCAGATCAAGCACCACTCACACGGTACTTCTTTTTCCTTCCTCTTTCACATTCATTTCTCTTTCCAACTATCCATCCCCCCGGTAGCGTTGTTGAGGTGACTTACTGAGAGAAAGAGACAGTTGGGACGCCACATTTTTCGTATCACTTCCCTTTCTTTCAAAATTACTTCGAGGAGGCATGTGCGCGGACAATCGAATATTGAAAGGATGGATGGATGGATTGATTGATATGGCTGTACCCTTCAGATCGGGCGGTGGCTAACGCCACCAAGCCGTAATACTTAGTGAACCAAAAGCTAGATTTATTTTTTCCCTTTCACTAGTGAGGTTGAGGATTCGTACTTTGCAGTGAAGGGTTCATTTTCACTCGGGCCTTGACTTTAACCACCAATAAGATAACCTCCTTCTAGTTAATTCTACCCGCTTAAAGTCTATTTTGCTCTCCCTGTCCCTAACATCCAGTACTTTGAAAAATTCTGCGCCATCATCTTGAACTATAGAGTGAAGCCCTTCACAGAACATTATCAAGTGTTCGGCACTTTCTTCTTCCTCTCCACACGTACTGCATACCGTGTCTACCCCTTCGTATTTGACCCGATATGTCTTGGTTCGCAATACTCCCGTCCTGGCCTCAAACAGTAGAGAACTACCCCGAGTATTATCATAGATCCTTTCCGTGGCAATTTCCTGCTTAAAAGTTCGATAGATCTCTAGTGCGGACTTCTTAATCATGCCCATTCTCCAAATGTCGGTCTCAGCTTCCTTCACGTTCTTCTTAAGCAATCATTCTTTTTGGTTTGACCTCCTGCTGTTTTCCAGGTATTTACCAGTTAATTTTCTGGTTCGCTTCCTCCATTTTGTATCGAGTTTCTTCATGTACAAGTAGCTGAATACCTTCCTAGCCCAACGCTCCCCCCCCCAATTTCTCTCAATTGCTTCTCAAATTCCATCTTGCTGATAGCCTCCCTGCCCTCAAATGATGTCCATCCCATATCATTTTGTACTCCCTGATTTGGTGTATTCCCGTGAGCTCCTAAGGCAAGCCTACCCATTCCCCGTTGCTTAATCTTTAATATTGCTTGAACTTCTAATCTCAAGCAGAAGCCCGCATTGCCGAACGTCAGACAGAAACCATGATCCCTTTCCGTATTCCTCTCACAACATGATACCTGTTGTAATTCCACAGTGCCCTGTTTTTCATCACCGCTGTATTCCTGTTACCTTTAGTCGTCACGTAAATTTCGCGTTCCCTTAGGTACTCGGCCCCATTGCTTAACCATACGCCCAGATATTTGTATTTATCTTTTCCCTCTAGCGCGACCTCCTGTATTCTAAGCTCACTAGCTTTGTTATCATTAAAAATCATGACTGCTGATTTTTCTTTACTGAATCTGAAATCTAACCTATTTCCTCATTACCGCAGATCTCCATCAATCTCTGCAAATCTTCCTTGTTGTCAGCCATTGGCACTATATCATCTGCGTACACCAATGTTGGTAGTGCCTGTTCAATGAGTTTTCTTTGTTTGACGAAAGAGAGGTTGAAGCCCAGTCCACTTCCCTCTAACTTGGCCTCTAATCAATGTAGGTACATCATGAATAACAAAGGTGACAGAAGACACCCCTGCCTACGCCCCCATTTTACCTCTGCAGACTTGGATACCTGTTTTTCCGACTTTATAACTGCCTTGTTACCTTTGAAGATATCTTTTAAAAGATTAGTGACTCCATCTTCCACACCTAGTGTGTCCAGTATTCCCCACAGGTCTTCTTGAACTACGCTATTGTACGCTCCCTTGATATCAAAAATGCTTGCCACAGGGGCCTGTGTTCCTTTTCTGCTATTTCGATGCACTGCGTCAGTGAGAACAGGACCTCTTCCAACCCCCTGGGTTTCCGAAACCCAATCTGCAGTTCCCCCAGCACCCCCTCAACCTCTTTTCATGCCAGAGTCGTTCCTTTATAATCTGCATCGCAAGCCTGTAGACCGCTGATGTCACGGTTTTAGGGCGGTAGTTGTTTATGTCAGCTTTGTCCCCCTTTCCTTTATAGATCATGCTCATCCTGCTAGGTTTCCATCCATCGGGACTTCACCATCGAATATTAGTTTGCTCACTGCCTCTCTCAAAGCCTGCTTAGACTTCGGACCTAATGTCTTTATCAGCATAATTGGAATGCCATATGGGCATGTTGATGTACTACTAGGAACCCTCTTCTCAGCCCTTTCCCACTCTCGTTGTGAAAATGGAGCCATTGCGCCACTTGATTCATCCTTGTTTTTTGGTGGTGCATAAAGCACTTCTTTGTTGAACTTTTTCTGTCACCTTTGTTCTTATATATTCAGTAGCTTCGTCCCCTTCTAGCCTAGCACCTTGAGCTGTAGTTATAAGCATCTGCTTTAGGCTCGGCTCATTTCTTAGGGAGTTTAGATGGTTCCAAAATTTCGCAGCTGCCTTTCTATGTTTTTATGTACTTCTACCAGCGCTTCCTTTCTTCTAATATTTTCATTGATCAGAAGGGATGCATTCCTTCTACAGCTTAGAAAGATTTCCCATTTTCTTTCAACATCATTTGTCGGTTTACCCCGCTGCTTGGAATGTCTGTGTTCCCTAGATGCTTCCTGGCGTTTTGCTATGGCTCTCTTAACTTCCTCATCCCATCAAATTTTGGTTTGTGTCTTCTTTTCCGGGGTGACTTGTCATGTGCCTTAGCAAGCTCTAGCTCAAACAGGCTAGTTAGATTCGTGTCTGTCCACACTGTTTTATTGTCATCAGTGATTACTTTCTCGATTTGTTTAGTAACTATTTCTATTTGCCTTTCTGAATAAAAATTTTCCTGTAGTTGCTTATCTTGTCTCCTTTCCACTTTCACTGCTCTTCCAAAACTTAGCTTGATACGTTTGTGACCACTACCCCGACTTCTGGAGCCACCTTCATCTATGTGCATTCCCCTGAGCTTATCATACATCCTATGTGACATCAGTGTGTAATCTATCGCCGACTGCAGCCTTCCTACCTCCCATGTTAGTTGCCCTTCATACTTCTCGGTACTGTTGCAAATGATCAAATGATGCCTTTCACACATATCCATGATCATTTTGTCTGTTGTGTCGGTATACCCATCTGTATCTTCTATGTGCGCATTAATATCACCTAGTATAATTATCTCGCATTCTCCTCCTAACGCCTGAATGTCCTTTGATATACACTCTACCATTGCCTGGTTTTCCTCTCTGTCCTGTGCTCCCATCCACAAGTACACGAAACCAAGGAGTGTCATTTGCCCTGCCACTTTCCCTTTTAGCCATAAATGTTCCTTGCACTCCTGCTTGACCCTTTGCCAGTTTGTACTTTTATGAAGGAATGCCCCAATACCACCCCCCTTTCTGCTGCCTTCTGTTCTATTACAATATTCCCACGCGTAGTCCGGATTGTTAAGAGGTTGTTTCATATCCCTAAGTTGTGTTTCTACAAAACCGTATATCATCGACCTCTCCTCCCTTAGCTGTTATTCTATCTATTCTCACTTCAGCCTGTTTCTGCCTCCCTGCATGTTAATATACCCTATGTCTGAAGTGGCTCGACGCTCGTGGCTACGTCTATTTCTGCCCGGGACTCTACCTATCTTAGATACTGGTGCCACTTTGAAACTGTATCTGTCCATACCACCTGTCAAAAAGTCTCCCTGCTTGTTTTCCTCGTTACTAGCTATCCTGCACCCCGAAGGGCCCGCGTGCCCCCAAAAGAGCTACTGCGCATCCTGCAAGTCGCCAACGCACCTCGTGACCTAGCCGCGCATTGAAGTGAATTCTGTCTCGTTGAAAACCACACCACCTATGCACCTCTGTTTATTTTGACCACCTCAAAGCCTTTCTCTCGACTCTTCCACTATATCTCTTGGTTTGCGTTGACAACCGCTCTTTGCAGGTTGCCGTCACGCACCGGTACCTCCGGTATCGTGCATATCGCTACCTGTAACTGAGGAGAAGTGGCGCGCATGTCATCGACCCCTTTCGCCAGTGTGGTCGCTAGTCCTGCCGTATCTTCATTTAAGACATTGTTTAAACCACCTGAAGTTGTTCCGAGGTTTCGCCTATCAGCTGTAGTTTTGAGTTTTGCACTCGCTTGCCTCATGACTGCTTCTAGCTTGCGTCCTGGGAAAGTTTTTACTGCAACCCTCTAGTCACCTCTTACCCTCTTTTTGATTTCTTCTGCGCATCGATTTAAATTCGAGTCCCCGGCGATTATCACATGCTGTGACTTTTCAGCTGGAGCTTCCTGCACCTGGGGGTTACTTGCACCTGTGACGCCGGCTGCTTTGTCCCCTCCAAGCCCATCCACTACTTCGCTGAAGCTGGGCTTCACGACAATTGAACCGGCTGAACCTGTTCTTTTCCAAACTTGCTTGTTCTTTCTTCTCCGCCATTCTGGTTGCCGGTTCCCTACTGTTCTCTCCATCGGCTGCTCCTTTGTTCACCTTGGCTAGTGCTTCCTCGGCGTACTTCAGCCTTTCTCCCATTGCCCTCACTTTCTCTTGCTCTGTCGCCAACGCAGTCTCCAGCTCAGTTATTCTCATCAGCAGGTCACTCTGGGCAACCATCGTTTTCTCCATTTTTTCCTCGACCTCACATTGCCTACAGATCGCGTCAGCCTCTTCTCCATTTGATTGTGCACTTTGGTCTATTTTCAAACTCACCCCGCATCCTGAACACATTACAGCATTTTAACCATGTCTTTAAGACACCCATTGTCCTTATGACTTGTCTCTCAGTCGATAATTACAAAACACGATCCCTGCCCTACGAAAAAGAGAAAGTCTAAGCTCTACTACAAAATTTTGCGTGGTGAATGTACATGCACCTTCCTGACGGGGTGGCAAGAAAAAAACACAAAGAAACAATCACACACACGCACAAACTAGTAAATACCTGGTGACTGACCCCCGAAAAGCCGTACAATGTAATATATTGCCACGTTCCATTTCCCAAGTTTTTGTTATCGTCCGAAAACACCGCACGATTCTCAGCACAAACTGCGCCTGCAGTTTTCTAGAAGGCTCCGGACTGTAGTAGATCATTTCGATAAGATCACGCCCACTGTGCGAACGGTACAGATTGTTCTGGAAGCTACGCCACCGCCACCGATAACGCTAGAACATTCGACGGCAAGAGTATAAATGCCGACGCGCTTCGCCGCTTGTCAGTTGTTGATCGAAGGCCGACGCTCCGTTCGCCGCTATCAGTCCGAGACTGCTATCTGTGCGAGACTGCTGCTGTAATTGGACTCTCCGTTTACCGGGCACAGGTTCGCCCAAATAAACAGTTAAATCACAACACAAAGTCTCCTGTCTTCGGCCACGTCACGACCCCGTGACATCTGGTGGAGGTGCTGCTTCGTTCATGTACCGCACGCCCCCGTCAAGCCGTGAACCCAGCCCACGTCGCGGAGAAGACACCGACGCCAACCAGGAGCAGCGAACAAGCCGCCGACAGCAAGGGCTACCACCGGAGTACGGGATTCTAGAAGACAAGGCGCGGAAGACCAAGGCCATGACCGCGACTGCAGCGACAATGACAACCGCCGCATCCCTGCCCACGATGGTCATGCATCAACCCAGGGAACCACCAATTTTCCATGGGTCATCGTTCGAAGACCCGGAGTCCTGGTTAGAAACATACGACCGTGTGGCCGCCCTCAACCACTGGGACAACGAAGAAAAGCTCCGGCGTGTGTACTTCTACATGGAGGACACCGCAAGGACCTGGCTAGAGAATCGTGAGTCCACGCTCCGAACGTGGGATGTCTTCTGCGGCGCATTCCTGCAAACGTTCGCGAGCGTCGCTCGCAAAGAAAGGGCCGCTGCTCAACTAGAGACCCGGGTTCAGCTACCGAATGAGAAGGTTGGAATTTTCACAGAGGAGATGACCCGCCTATTTCGTCACGCTGACCCAGACATGCCTGAGGAGAAGAAAGTTCGTTTCCTCATGCGAGGGGTCAAACAGGAGCTCTTCGCGGGACTAATGAGGAATCCACCGAACACCGTCGAAGAATTTGTATCCGAGGCGACCACCATCGAAAAAACCCTTGACATGCGCACCAGACAGTATAATCGTCGCCTGACTCCAGAATGCGC